>NC_140931.1:107379140-107874140 GCF_014529385.1 Adiantum capillus-veneris | reverse complement strand
GTTATGTGAACACTAAAGATCATGTTCGGCTAGGCAATGGGCAGACATGTGAGATCTTAGGTGTTGGAGATGTTCAATTGAAGTTTCAGAATGCCTCTTCTTTCACGCTGAAGAATGTGAGACATGTTCTCGCAATTACAAAGAGCTTGATTAGCACAGGTTTACTTGATGATGCTGGCTACGTCACCACTTTTGGACAGAACATGTGGAAGATATCCAAGGGTTCTATGACAGCAGCACATGGAGTAAAGTCTGGAGGACTTTACATGATTTATGTATCAAATGTCTCTAAAAATGTAATCAATGTAACCAAGCAGCCGAACGTTTCTTTGTGGCATAGCCGGTTAGGACATATGTCCAAGAAGGGAATGGAAATCTTGTCTCTTTTTGGTCATTTGCCTGGCTTGTCATTTAATGATTTTGAATTCTGTGAACATTGTCTGTATGGTAAGCAAACACAGCAGCCACATAAGCATAGAAGCAGTAGAAGAGATACACAGTTGGCACTTGTTCATAGTGATTTGTGTGGACCTATGCCTAACCTATCTCTAGGGGGAGCTTCTTACTTTATGACATTTATAGATGATTACTCGAGGAAAGTATGGGTTTACTTTCTCAAGCACAAGGATGAAGCGTTTAGTGTTTTCAAAATGTTTGTGACACTTGTGGAGAATCAAAGTGGCAAGAAGCTTAAATGCTTACGCACTGACAATGGTGGAGAGTATGTTTCAAAGGCCTTTCAGGACTTTTGTGAGTCAAAAGGTATAAAACGTGAACTTACTGCTCCTTACAATCCTCCTCAAAACGGTGTTGCTGAGAGGATGAATAGGACCATACAAGAGAAGGTCAGAAGTATGTTGTCTAATGCACAGTTGCCAAATGGGTTTTGGGCTGAAGCTGTATCAACAATTGTTCATCTTATAAATAGATCTCCTAGCAAGGTTTTGCAGAAGGATTTAGTGGCAGAGATGGTATGGTCAGGCAAGGTGCCCTCATACAAGCATCTCAGAGTCTTTGGCTGTGAGGCATATACTCACGTTGCAAAGGAATTTAGGAACAAACTTGAGCCAAAGAGTAGAAAGTGCATCTTTCTAGGCTATGGTAATTCTGGTGAAATGGGGTACAGACTTTGGGATCCTGAATCCAGAAAGGTTATCCACAACAATGATGTTCACTTTAATGAAGCCAAATATCATTCTAAACTAGAGAGGGTTGAGGAGATAAGAAGAGTTGTCTTCCAAGAAGATGGACCTGCACGTGCAAGACAAAATGTTAGGGCTCAAGAGGAGCAAGGACATGATAGAGTGGAACCACAGGTTGTGGCTGAGCCTGAGCCACCTATTGTGCGTAGATCTGGACGTGTCACGTGACCTCCTTATAGGTTTGTTCCATCTATGAACTATGTCAT
Organism: Adiantum capillus-veneris; assembly: GCF_014529385.1. NCBI lineage: Eukaryota > Viridiplantae > Streptophyta > Polypodiopsida > Polypodiales > Pteridaceae > Adiantum > Adiantum capillus-veneris. Next base: position 107,872,732 of record NC_140931.1, on the reverse strand, counting down.
GTTGACTGATTGCAATGAGCCTTCATGTTACAAGGAAGCATTGCAAATGAAGGACTCCGGGAATTGGCAATTGGCCATACAGTCAGAGATGACAACTCTGCATAAAAACAAGACATGGAAGCTAGTTAAATTACCACAGGGCAAAAAGGCTCTACCTTGTAAATGGGTTTACAGGTATAAGATCACCGCTCATGATAGTCAGCCAAAGTACAAAGCAAGGCTTGTTGCCAAGGGATTTAAGCAAGAACAAGGCATTGACTTTGATGAAGTCTTCTCTCCGGTGGTCAAGATGACTACATTGAGATGCTTTCTTGCATTGGTTGCCATATTAGATTTGGTGTTGCACCAAATGGATGTCAAGACAGCGTTCTTGCATGGTGATTTAGATGTGGAAATTTACATGCAGCAGCCAGAAGGGTTTGTTGAGAAAGGAAAGGAAGATTGGGTATGCCAGTTGTTAAAGAGTCTTTATGGCTTAAAACAATCACCGAGGGCATGGTACCATAAATTCCACAAGTTTATGCTTTCTCAAGGCTACAAACGTAGTGAGTTCGATCACTGTCTATATACAAACAAGGCTAAGGATGGTAGTTGGCTGATCCTTATTTTGTATGTGGATGACATGTTGATTGCTGGCAAGCACTTGGGAGAAATTTCAGCTTTGAAGTCAAAGATGGCAAAATCGTTTGACATGAAAGACATGGGTGAGGCAAGTCATATACTTGGTATGCGCATTGAAAGAGATAGATCAAAGAAGTTGATTTGGTTGTCTCAAACAGAGTATATTGACAAGGTTTTGCAACATTTCAATATGGAGAAGGGAAAGGCATTGAGTGTTCCATTGCCACCATATGTGAAACTTAGCAAACAAGATTGTCTTGTGTTTGAGGAAGAACAAACTGAAATGGATAAGAATCCATATGCGTCTGCAGTGGGTAGTTTGATGTATGCAATGATTGCTACTCGCCCAGACATTGCATTTGCAGTGGGAGTAGTAAGTCGATACATGTCAAACCCAGGCAAGAAACATCGGGAGGCAGTGAAAGGAATATTGAGATACCTGAAAGCTACAAAGAGTATGCGTATATGCTATGGGAGTCAGGAGCTAACTGTAAAGGGTTTTACAAACTCAGATTATGCAGGTGACTTAGACAACTGAAGGTCTACGTCAGGGTATGTCTTTACAGTGGCTGGTGGAGCAGTATCATGGCGTTCTAGATTACAAGATTGTGTTACTCAGTCTACTACAGAGGCTGAATATGTTGCAGCATCAGAGGCATGCAAAGAATCAATTTGGCTTAATCGATTAGTAACAGATTTGGGAATCAAAGAAGAGATGCCTGTGTTATATTGTGATAGTCAAGGTGCTATACAATTGGCTCGCAATCGAGTTTATCACTCAAAGACAAAGCATGTGGATGTGAAGTATCATTTCATTAGGGAAATGCTCGAGGACAAGCAACTTCAACTTGTCAAAGTTCACACCACAGAAAATCCTGCTGATCTACTTACAAAAGGACTTCCCTCAGAGAGCTTTGCGCATTTTCGCAAGCAGTTAGGTGTAGGATAGTACATCACTTCTCTACATCTCTTGTATATTAGATTGTATAGTAGCTTCTCTCACACTTAAAGTACCACATGGGACTTTAAGTGGGAGGTTGTTGGGGTATAAAGCCCAATGTGGTCGCCCAGGTAAGTGGGCACGGGCCGCCAGGTATGTACACATATTCTTTTGTAAAAACCTAATAAGAACTCACTATGCTCTACACATTACAATAGAGCGAGTTCACCATATTGTCGTGCTCTTCTTCTCGCACTCTCTCTCACGTCGCACTTCCGCTCGTACTCCTTCAATATATATATATGTATATGTATATACATATACATACATACATATATATATATATATATATATATATATATATATATATATATATATATATATATATATATATATATATATATATATATATATTAGACATACATGTTTATATGTGTGTGTGTGTGTGTGTGTACAAACGTATACACACACACACATGTGTGTGTGTGTGTGTGTGTGTGTGAGAGAGAGAGAGAGAGAGAGAGAGAGAGAGAGAGAGAGAGAGAGAGAGAGAGAGAGAGATGTATATACACACACACATCCATGAGGAGAATTTCTAATATTGTTGAAAAAAACCCCAAGGATCTTAGAGATCTATCTAACAAGGCAAACTGAACCCTTAGGGATTACACTAAAGCTAGGTTTTTTCAAGCATTAGAGGAGAGTTCACAGAGTTAAGCATTGCTTCTAATTAGCCGCAGCAACGTGCGGGTCACACACTAGTTTTCACTTTGAAATGCTATGTTCAATCGTGCAAAATGCAATAAAAACAAGTAACTCCTAGGAAAGCCATCCATATCGAACACTACACGTTAAAAGCCCAAAACATTTCAAAATATTGTGATAGACCATAAGTGTGAGTTTATATTTTGCACGTTAATACTTTAGAGAACATTGTTACAATAAAAGACATGTGCATCGTAATGTACATATTGCCAATCTCATTTTAGCTCATTTTAAAATATTAATTGGAAGAATTCAGTTATGCTGCCCCTCAAAGGATTAATGTTATGTTATAATGCTATCTACATGTGACCAACTTCCAAGTGTGTTGCTAAGGGGGAATCAAGAATCATGGAGTTTCATGCATTATGCAATCCTCATAACTAAGTAATAGAAGGCATTTGACGAAGGGGGGGTGAGGGAATCCATGACACTGAAGTCCACGCACAAATGTCAAGACAACCACGGTCGTAAATGTCAAACTAAACCTGACCACTAGCTAAACATGGACAAAGGGAAACTTTGTGTTTAGTTTGAATATGTAATAATAAATGCGGGCAACAACATGTGCGCATGGGTGAATTGGTTAGTCCTCACACATGATAACTTAGACCGTGCGGTCTTGGGTTCAAACCATGGCTTGCATCATTTTCCACGTTTACGCACCTCGTGATCTTGAGCACCACTTCCACACAGTTACAACATATCTTTTGTGGCTTCCAAAGCCTTACCTTAATCATTTTGTGGCTTCCAATGCCTGAACTTAATCATTTAGCCTTTGCACACTTCACAAGATATCCAAGTTTCATAGCACATGGCATCCCCAACCCCTACACACACATAGACACACCCCTACGGGCACATGCACGCACATACACACATAGACACACAAAACTAATGCTAGGTTCAGAGGAGATGGATGCAGAACTTCAAGCAGTGTTCGCCAAAAACTTTTTAAGCAAACAATGGAAAAAAGGAAGGCATAATCTCTCGGTTTGTAGTGAAAATTTTAGGGTTTTTACCGATTTTCACACTAAAATCCTCCAAATTTAGCCGGTTTCCATCAAGGTGACCCTCCAAATTAGATCAGAGTTTTTGTTTTCGTCCTTTAAAAATACACTTAAGGCCCGTTTCTGTGAACACCATGCAGAAGCACGTGCAGGGGTGCCTAAGCTATGTGGATTGCACTGGTTGGCAACTTAGAGCGACATAGGCCAACATTTTTAATGGTATTGGTGGTGTTTCTGGGCTTTATCTCTCAAATCTATAACATGAACAAATACAGACAAAATATCCCAACAACTGCACATAGCGTATCATTACATTTAGCCCATAAGGAGAGGAACCACGGCAGCTGCAAAGGTACCATAAGTTGCTCTTCCAATTGCTTTAGGAAACCTAAGTCCTACAATCACTCACATGTTTACACTAATTCTTTCCACATTAATTAGGTGGACTATTTTCCTTTTCTTTGCCTTCTAACTGGCTGATAGGACGCCGAGACATCGGTGGTTTCACATTTAGGTGGACCGCCGGCCGATAGGATGCTGAGACATCGGTGGGCATGGGCTTGGGTGCTAAGAAGCACTAAAGATAAAAGCCTCTTGGAAACGAAGCCCGTGTGAAGACGGAATAAAATAAAAGAAAAGCGCTCCGAAAGTTGCGCGCATTACAAAAGTCGTATAATAGCCTACGTCATCAGGGAAGGGCAGTGAAGTGGGGATAGAAGGGGAAGATACAGAGACAGTGGCGGGGAGGGAGGAGGTGCCATTGCCGCTGCCGCACATTGAAGAGCACGGGCTGCCAATACTCCGCCCGAGTTCGACTCCCGATCATGTAATGCACGCCCGTCATGCACACCCACTCGCTCTCCAGCCCTCCGCCCACAAATCTGCAGTCGTAGAAGGCCGGGCTCTCAAACTTTATCCTCTCAAATCCCTCCACCATCGACGCCGGAGTCCGCCCACTCTCCGCCCACCTTAGCCCCCCCCTCCCCCCCTCCTCCTCCAGCTTCCACACCCCATATCCCTCCATCCTCACTGCTTGCTTCATCAGACATGCCACCAAGTACACCCCGCCCCCGCACTTCACCACCGTGCTCCTCAGCAGCTCCGTCGCTGCGATCCGTGGCAACGCCAGCTCCGCCTTTCGCCACCGATCCTTCGTTGCGTCGTATGCCGCAATCTCCTCCTTGTGGTACCGCATCACATCACTCTCTAGCAAATCTGCTATCTTCACATCGGCATTAGTCATTCCTCCGCCAAATCCGATCTCGCTCATCGCCACCTGGGCTCGGTCGCTTGCCCGAACGCCGATGCCTGCCCGCCAGCTCCTCATCTGAGAGTCATAGATCTCCATCTCTCTATACTTCAAATCACACAGGATAATCCTATATGTGTCCCTTTCCTCCTCTGCCCTCATTGATATCAGACAAGAAGATATCAATTTGTTTGCTAGTCTTGAAGGCCTTGGCAGAGTTTTCAACTCACCTGTCAGGCAGTTGAATACTACCATGTCATAGGTGAGCTCACTGATGAGCGAAGGTGATGAATTGTGGGGTGCAACAGGCGGCGCACCCTTTACGACAGCGCACATGAGGCCGCCGGCGCTTGCGACAAGCATGTTCATAACAGAGGGGACAAGGCTTTGGGAAGAGGCCACTCTGAGAAGCAAATCACCAAGCTTTGGGGATGTGTGCATTGGAAGTCTAAAGGGCCGCCACTGCAGGGGATAGCTAAATGCTAGCAAGTCGTGGGAGAAAGGGATGATGGTTGTGGCAGTGGAGGCTGCCATTACGAACCACCACTCGCGGCAGGCGCGACCGCTGCGGCAGAGTGCTTTGTACTCCAGCTCTAGGCTGGCAAGGAAGGAAGAGGAGGAGAGCAGAGATCTCCATGACTTGCATACAAGCCTGAGTTGGGCAACACAAGAAATGGGCAGATGTGCAAAGATTTTCATTGCAACGTGCAAAGGGAGGGGAAGGTGAAGCTCTTGATGGTCTTCCATTGAGTCTTCTTCAGGGCGTAGCCTCACAATCCTTGCAAGACTTAGGCCTTGGCAATGCCATGATTATGCAAAACTTTTAGCTAATGGGGTACTTAAAACCTTAGTTGAAAGAGAGGGGTATTCTTTTTGCACAACTAATTTTGTAGAATCTTACGCATGTTGTTGTGATTCTCCACACACACACACACTTTATAGATTCTCCGTCCCTCACTTTCTCCGTAACCCCTTTCCTTCCTTAAATAAAGTGCATATGCCCTTGTCACACGCGTCGACTTGAACGTGTGTGCAAATGAGATAGCAAAACTCAGTAGCTTGTTGTTGTGTCCGTAAGAGCGTGAAGCCATTTGGCCTTACCTGCTCGCCAATTGTTAGAGAATTGCAAACACAAATCAAATTCTCCGAGCGAAATGCACAGAGGGGGGGATTGAATTGCATACATGTCGTTCATGCTCGCCTTTTGCCTATAGAGTAGAGGGGCTAGTTGTGGTACGGGCCCCAGAGAAAAGACACATGAATCCCTAATTTTAATATGTTTGGGGACTAATAGGAGCACAAAAAAGTGGAGTTGAAATGGCAAGTTCATACGATATAAAACCTTCTCATTGGCCTAGGTGTGGGTTCAAGACGTCGAGGCTGCATTTTGATACACTTGATTCCGAAAATCGCACCCCGACTACCAACTCTCAAAACCGACCAATCCAAAATTAATTCTCCTGAAAGCTTGTGAAAAAGCGCTTCAATTGAGCTACTCAGCGCAAAAAATTGAGCTCGGAGGAGAGAGATTCAAGCTCCCCAAGTTACCCGTCCCCCTACTGGCTCCTCTACCTTAGGTAATGTCTTATTGTTGTTCATCTTAGCAAAAAGTTTGTGTACAATTGACTGTCAGTCCGTGTGTGACACTACAAGCGCCTAAACACTCATTTTGAGCTTGTTCGACACTCATGTGTGCCACGAGTCTAAAAATCATCCCTATTGAATGGAATTTACCTCCTCACGCTCAATATGACGTGTTAAAATTCTCTTTCCACTCGGATCAACTAAGAGCCCACCAAAAAGAAAGCTAGCACAGCACTTCGAAGTGTTTTTTTGTTTTTGCACATACCTCCATTGGGCAATGGTCACATGATGCATAGTTATCTCTTACTTTTTGAGATAACGGTGCCTCATGCATGGTCTCATGTGCACCAGTTATTTGTCCTATATGAAACTATGCAAGGCTTTCGATAACTATGCCAATTTTGGTATAATTGGATCAGTAACATCTTTTTGGCATAATTGATAGAGTCTCTAGTACATCCTTACTCATTCTTGGAGAGACCCATTACCCTGCCACTAGCTATTTGTATGGTTTTTCGAGCAAGAGTACAATTTTTCTTTCCATGATACCCATCAAAATTGGGATAAAATTCTTGTAATCCAAGCAAATGTGAACTTGCTCACTAATGCATCCCACGCGCACTTTACTGACTTAGCTACCCCTTGTGAAAAAAATCTTGAAAAGTCATATAGTGAATCAAAACTACCCACACTATCGAACAAATTCACCAAACTGTGTCTCATAATAGAGAAAGGAGCTTACCGATAGACATAAGTGGCAGAGGTCAATGTGAGCTTCTATGGGAAACACCCCTAACCGTAAGTTCTCTTGTTCAATACATAAGAAGCATGTCTAATCCATCATCAAGGTGACTATAAAGAGAGCAAACAACTAATGTGATAGGAAGCAAATATCTTGTTAATTTGCAGGGTCCTCTTTAGCACATGGTGTGTCGTTGTATCCCACTTTGTTACTTTATTAGGAATCCCTATGGTGCCGCCAAGCTGATAAATTTTAATTTTGGTAAGCCTATGTGGGCTTGTAGAGTCGCTGCCAAGCCGGCTCTCTTTAAGCATCCTCTCAAACCATTTTTTAAGAAGCCTTTCCCACCAAGGGTCCACCCCGTGTCTTTGTTATCCACAATCAAGATTCCAAATGCATCACATCATGGACCTTTTCCTGCTCTCTTTCACAAAAGTTGTAATTTATAGCGTTACTCTAGAAGCTAAATTGAATTGGATAATTAAATAAGGTATGGCAAATGATAACCTTATTTTTCTTTAACTCTAGGATTGCAATGTTAGGGCTTGTTTACATGAGAGGAATCTCAACTCATTGGTTAGGGTGTCTTTGTGGGTTTTCATTTTTGGTTTTTTGTGGGTTTGGGGGGGGGGGGGGGGGGGGGGGGGGCACACTTACCTCACTTTTAAAGTTTTATTGCATTTTGACATCATCGGAATGGTCTCGAGACGTTCTTTGCCATATACATGATACCATATGGGAACTTCACGGAGGGGTTAGATCGCCACAAACTTTACACAAGTAAGGGATGCACCGCATTGCTACCCTTACAACTTTTTATTGCATTTCAATGCTGTTGCACCTATTGTGGGCTTGCGCATGGCTATTTTTTTGCCATAGAGTCCCAAGAAGGAACAATTGGGACATGGTACAATTGGGAACTATCCTGATGGTGTTAGATTTCAATGAAACCTTATAGGAGTGGGACCCTCCCCCCGCACACCTTTTTCTCTTCCTTTCCCTTCCCTTTTTCTGATGTTGTCCCGATGGTGTGGGACAAATAGATGTCCAATTCTTTTCCATCGACCCCCAAGTACTCCATTTCAAAAGAAAAAATGAACAACGCAGAGAAACAGGTCCCAGCTGTGCACGAGTGGGGACCAGTGGGGCTGCATTGTCTGGCTGATGCAGGGAAAGAGCTGCCTGGCACAAAAAGCTTGCTGTGAACTGTGCTCAGACATGCAGAGGAGCAGCTGTCCGTGACTTGTTGTCACTCAGAAAGACTTGGACACAGACAAAGGTAAGCAATTATGATCCAGTGCTGTGTGTGTGTGTGTGTGTGTGTGTGTGTGACACAGTGTTGTTTTTCGCGCAATGTTATGGGGATGCTGTGATGCACGGACACTACTATGGTTGAGGCGGAGCATTCTAAATTGCCTGCAGGTAGTGAATATGCCACGCTTGAAAACTGAAGCCAGAGCTAGGGGTGCTGTGGACGAAGAAGTTGTCCCAAAGAAGAAAGGACCAAGGAAGGTAGAGGATTCAAGGGAAGAGAATGTCAATTCTTGTCGACCAACGAGTAGAGTCATGGAAATAAGCGTGACTATTTCTGTGGGTGGTGACGATATTGATGCGTTGCTCTTGGCATGCATGAAATCATTCCTTGAGAATAAAAGCCTAGCTGGTCTATGCGCATTGGAGAGGGGAGGGACTGCCCTGCACCTTCATTTTCAAATGGTTGTGCAACTATGGGCAACATCGCTAATAGCTGTTAATAAGAAAATTAAAGCATATTTGGCATGGGGCAAAGTGAGTCCAATAGGGGGGATGGTTTTGTGCCGGGGTTTAAAACAACATAAAATGCATACATTCGACGACATGCTTAGGTATTGCTTGAAAGAACAAGATGAGGTGCACTTTAGGAAAGTGATGCATAATGTGACTGTTGTCGATGTTAACAAGGGCATAGAACTGTATAGTCTCTAAGGAGATGATGAGCTCAAGAATAGAGTCTGCTTGACACCAATGAACATTTTCAATAGGGCACTCATGTTTTGGAAATTCAAACTCCGCCATTTGGCAAGAAATGATTTCTTGTCGACGTTGCGTAGGATGCCGAAGAACAGGAAAGTATTATCCATCGTCTTTGTGGATTACTCCACATCAGGGACGGGGAATGAAAATGGGGAAAATAAAATCGCTTTGGAGATGCATGATTTACCCATCTAGTACAACCTACCAAGACATTGTTAGCATTTTTGTTAGCAATGACATGTATACAACAACCCACCCACGGATTCTTGTCTCATTGGCAACAAAGACAAAGGTATGCAATTTAGCATTTGTGTAGACCAATCCAATTTTGACATCATTCATGCGAGAAAGGATCTTTTGCAACCCATCGCCAACAAGTATTAGCAGTCACGATTTTGATGCTGAAATAAATGATGCATGGATAGGTGATAAGTTTATTCCACCGGTGCATTGCATTAATGTCACAACAATTGCTTCCTGGTAGTGTGGATTCTTGTCTTTTTTTTGTGCAAATAATCAAACTCATTCTTGGATTTCGTGTTCACTATAGGAAGATGGAGCAACGCGATCAAGACCAGCTGCTAGGATTGGATGACACAAGTAGAAGACTCTCTTGCTCGTATTGAAGACGTGCATCTTGACAGGATGCACAACATATTGATTGCAGTTTTGAGGGAGTTGATGGGCGATGACAACACCATCCATGATTCTTTGCGGTCAGATCTTCTTGGTGCTATGCGTAGCTTGAAGGATACCATCAACAATTACGCTGTCAATATTGGCAATGTCCAGGTTGTCAAACTAGCAGAGCAGATTTATGCATTCCAAAAAGAAATCGGACAGCTTAAGACTCAGCTAAACAAACTGAATGCTATAATCTCCAGGTTGTCAAATGCGCTCAGTAGGGCAGATATGTAATATGTGATGTTTGAATTAGTGTCCGCATATCTCTTATGTCGCATGCTGAATTTTGAGAACCATCGTGCATGCTCCTATGTCATTTGTAGAAGATCTTCCTTTTGCTTCTTGTATTTGCCCCCAACCCTATTTTGAATCTTTTTTTGCCCTTGGTCACAAATGTATGTACTTGATGATTTACTAATAGAAGCAATGATTCTCCCGCTGGAGGAAATCTCTGGTCAAGCACAATTACGACAATGTTTTTCTTGATCGTTCAAAAAAACTGGGTTTTGTGTTCAACTCTGTTTGGAAAACCCAATCCAAAGTTGCAAAAACTGGCTTTTGATTATAAGGATTTCTATAAAGTTTCGTTTGGAAAATCCAGTCCCATGTTGCAAAAACTGGCTTTTGAGTCAAAGCATCTTCTAACATCTTGCAAAATCGAGGATGTGAACACCAACTGTGTTGCAACACCGAACCTTTTCTTGCGTGCGAATCCAAAACAAGCACTATCTATTGTCTTCGGAAATCGAGCACGTGAACACCATTTGTGTTGAGACACTGAACCTTTTCTTGTGTCCATACGAATCCACAACAAATACTTTCTTTTTCCTTTCCAGCAAGACTGCAAGAGAATCTTGTGCCTTAATTACTTAATGGATGTAAGAATAGACCAAGTAAAGTATGCATGCTGCCTCTAATTTTCGAAGCATGTCAAGTTAAGTCGAATCTGAGAAGATCCCTTCCATCGCTTAGAAATGAAAAAGCGAGGACGTGCCATGTGGAGGAGGGAGAAAAGCGGATGTGATGTGTGTCAGCCAAGACGCAAGGGAGGGAGGGAGAGAGAGAGAGAGAGAGAGAGAGAGAGAGGGAGGGAGGGAGAGATATTTTGTTCTTGGTGCACTACCGCGTTGCCTGCGTTCAACCAAGGCACTGTCACAAGGAGCACTGTCGGTTGGATGGGCATGCATGCGTAGGCGGCGACGACGTCACAGGCCAGTGCATGGAGAGGGGCAAAGGGTGGGTGGACCGCAGTGGTGTTTGAGCTGTGTAGGGGTGGGTCGAGCAATCGGAGGATCAACGCGGTGAGGACTGGGCGAGGCAGGGAGGCGGAGGAGGACTGCAAAAGGGTGGAATGAGCAAGCCTGTCGCACACTCTCTCCCTCACACCCTCTCTCTCTCTCTCTCTCTCTCTCGTTCCTGTTTTGAGCCAAAAATCTGTAGGTATGAGTTGTGCAGATAAAGAAAGCGGCCATGGGGTTGAGATAGGGGAGCCTCTTTGTGTGTGTGTGTGTGTGTTGAAACCATGCACCAGGTGGGTGAAAGAAGCGAGGGTGTAGGCTCAAAGCGGAAATGACACGCATGCATTGCCTCTAAGTTAGATGTCAGTATTAAATGACTTAAGTTTTTAGTGCGAAATGAATCTGGAGCGTTAATTAATTAATGAAAGTGAATATAGACCCAGTAGCTACAATGCATCTCCTCAATTTTTAGGCTAGTACTGGCTAGTATCATGATGATATAAGATCACAATGAAAAATTGTAGGGGTGGCAAATTTATAGAATGTTATCCAAAGTACTCATAAAAATTATTACCCTTCACTTTTGTAGAGAACCTTCTTAGTAACTGCACTCGTGAAAAGCACCTATTTAAAATAATAATCAATGTTTCACTAAAACTTGTACTCTAGTCTAAGAAAACAAGTGATAAAATCACAAGGCCAGCCTCCACCTCCAGGGCTTAAATTTAAGGGAAAATTACCAAAATATCCCTCTAATTTTTGAAAATTCCCAAAATACCTCCAATATGTTTTCATCAATTCCCAAAATAGGTTCTTTCCACAATGTCAAACGCAAGCCCACCCTCAAACAATACATGAAACATCAACCACTATCTCACAAGCTCGCAAACCCCCTGTGATGCTCCACCTTTGATGAAAAGCCAAGACATTACAATGTAGGAACTTTGTAAATGACACGAGAAAATCTCTGGTGTCCGTGCACTCGTATCTTGAATACAAAGCTCCTAAAGTTATGAGCTATCATACCCGATTCAAAATCAAATGTAGGGGGCATGTGAGATGTCAAAGGAATCATTTTTGTGTAGTACTACAAGAGGCTATTCATATTAGCGACGCTCAAAAAAAAAATTCCCGGCGTCGCTATGAGCGTCGCAAATTTTTTTGTAAATTTGCGACGCTCATAGCGACGTCGACTCGGCTAAAAAATAACAGAGCGCGCCCAAAAACTCAGATTTCAGATCTGAGTTTTTCGACGCCCTCAAGCAAGGAGCAGGTAACGCTCTCCCTCTCTCTCTCTCTCTCTCTCTCTCTCTTTTTCTTCTCCACACACACACACACACACACACACACGAGGAGAGGAAGGAGAGCCAGGTATGCTCCTTCCCTCTCCTCATTCTCATGTTCCCTTCCCCTCTTTCTCTCTCCCTCTCTCTCTCTCTCTCACACACATATAGTGTTTTTGAGAGAGAGAGAGAGAGAGAGAGAGAGAGAGAGAGAGAGAGAGAGTACAAACATAAACAAAAACGCACACAAACATACATAAACAAAGAATTCACACACACATTGAGAGAGAAAAAGAGAGAGAGAGCATGCATAAACAAAAAACGCACGCATTGAGAGAGGAAAAGAGAGAGAGAACATGCATAAACAAAAAACGCACACATTGAGAGAGGAAAAGAGAGAGAAAACATGCATACGAGAAACTAATTTAACGTCGTAGGAAACTAATTAAAATTAAAAGACCTAAAGATCTAGCCGACGAGGAGTTGAACTCAAGACCTATTATTCAAGAGGGAAATGGCATAATCAATCTATCATACTTGGCATGGGTGATAGAAAGGTTATACCATTTATCTCTTTTTATTGGTACACACATCCACACACGCGCACACACACAAGAAGACGAGAGTTATAACGTCGTAGGAAACTATCCTAAAAGACGTTAAAGATTAGGTTAGATGTAGACTTACGTTAAATTAGATTTAGGTTTATTTAAGTTAAATTAGATTAGATTTAGGTTTATTTAAGTTAAATTAGATTAGATTTAGGTTTATTTTTAATTAGATTTACGTTTATTTACGCTAGATTTAGATTTACGTTATATTAGATTAGATTTAGGTCTCCATAGACTGCGATGCCTGCATGAAGCGGGTGAAGAAAGCCCTCAATGGAATATAGGGTATTGCTGCCTTCACTCATGGTGGGCTCCGTCGATCCAAAAGTACTGGTGAAATGTCTTCAGAAGATAGGGAAGAAGGTGGATCTTCAGGGCGGCAAGAGTCACTACATCCCCGACACAATGACCATCTAGACAACCTCTAGTCATTCAACAGCAACTTCAAAGTTAGTGACAAGAGCAAGAACGGTCTAAAGGGCCAATTGCTGTCGTCAGATGTGGATGGAGATGAGACAGCGTCACCGCCGGAAGTTAACTCTCACATCTTTAGTGATGAGAATGCCAACTCTTGTTGAGTTATGTGAAAAATTATGTCTTAAATCAGTTTTAAGGTTCTTATAATCCCTGTTAGTTTAGTTCTTTGTTTTTAATATAACATAATTTACGTTAGATTTAGATTTATGTTATATTAGATTAGACTTAGGTTTATTTAGGTTTACCCACACACACACACACACACACACACACACAAGAAGAAGAGAGTTTTAACGTCGTAGGAAACTATCCCAAAAGACGTTAAAGATTAGGTTAGATGTATACTTACGTTAAATTAGATTTAGGTTTATTTTTAGTTAGATTTACGTTTATTTAGATTTACGCTTATTTACGTTAGATCGAGTCCACGCAAGAATTACTTACGGTTTAGGATTTAGAGTTAGACGAACAGTGAAAAGATCTACTGTGAAAAGATGTTAAGATGCTGTGAAGTGCTACAGCTAGAGAAGAGGCAAAGGGGTTTTGTCCACTACATGCAGTATCATGTAGACGTGGGTCTGTAGATTTCTTGTACCCACAAATATAGGTATTGACCAATAAAGACGAGATTATAACCCGGTGGTTCTGATCTCCGTGCACCTCTAGACCGAGGTGTGCGGGGATTGGACATGACTAGAGAATGTGAGGTAAAGAGAGAGAGAGAGAGAGAGAGAGAGAGAGAGAGAGAGAGAGAGATAAGACGAAGAATGCCAATAGAATATTAAATTTGTTGTCCAGGTTATAAGATTTTTATCCTCATTATGAGTAGTGACGAGGATGTGGGACCGTCCAACCGAAACACCTATCTCTCAACGAGGGTCTTATGTCCTTGTAATCAATGCAAGCATGCTATGCGACGGACAAGACGTGTTTCTTTGCAGCACGTTCGCGAATTTGGCGAGTTCGATCCATCTATTATAGATCGAGTTGTTGCCAATTATAACTCATCGGACTCTGACGCTGGCCAACAAGCAACAATCTTGCAACCCAATAGACGTGTTCGCAGGCGCTTTGGTCAAGCAGCATATGTGAGGCCACAAGATGTAGCCTCTGACAGCTCGGGGGATGATCATGCAGAGCACATTCCCAACGAGGCAATGTTTGAGCCCGAGATTGATGAAATGATCGAGACGATCATGGATTCAGAAAGGCTTATCTATGATGATATGAAAAGTGAAGCCGATACGCCATTGTATAATGGAGCACGTATGTCTAGATTGAAAGCACTCCTGGTTCTTCTCAACATGCAGGCAAAGTTTGGATAGAGTGACACTAGCGTCACAGCGCTTTTCAGGTGATCTATTACAATTAGTTTACTTTAATAAAACTCTAAATGTATAATGATCTGATAGATTTTACACGACTGTATCGTATTTTTATGTTGTGTAGATTGCTTAAAGAGCACATACTACCAGATGACAATGTGATGCCACATTCCCGAGATGAAGCAAGAAAGATTTTGCGAAACTTGGGGATGGATTACAATTCTATCCACGCTTGTCCTAATGACTGCATTCTTTTCAGAGGGGAATACATAGACATGGAGAAGTGTCCGAAATGTGATTCCGAAAGATATCGAGTAGATCTCCACGGGACAAAAATTCCACAAAAGGTTTTGCGACATTTTCCTCTGCTTCCTCGCATCAAGCATTTGTTCGAATGTAAGTCCATGGCCGCCCTAGCATCATGGCATGAGGAGAATAAATCTTCGGATGGTGTGCTACGAATTCCTGCAGATTGCGCAGCCTGGAAACATATAGATGGAACATGGTCGGATTTTTCCAGGGAAGCTCGAAATTTGCGCTTAGGCCTGGCTATGGATGGCGTAAATCCATTTGGTCAAAGATCAACATCTTACAGTGTATGGCCCGTTGTCATCGTCAACTACAATATTCCCCCATGGTTGACTACGAAGAAGGGGCACCTATGGCTAAGCTTGATTGTGCCAGGGCGATATAAAGTGGGGAATATGGATGTGTATCTTCGTCCACTATTGGAAGAGCTACAACAATTGTGGATTGGCATAGAGGTGGTGGATATGAGCCGACACACAGGACGACGGAATGCTTTGATCAGAGGCATTCTAATGTGGACCATGCATGACTATCCCGGGCTAACAGAATGCTCAGGTGATCTATTGACACTCCTCACTCAGACACTGTAAATCTTTTTTTTCCCATAGTTGATCTATTATCATGTGTATACATGCAGGGCTTCAAACAAGCGGATACAGAGCATGTGTCACATGTGGACCTAGACTGAATGCACGTAGGGCGCCCTCACTGAAGAAGCAAATCTACGAAGGTCATCAAGCGTATCTTCCAGAAAATCATGTGTTACGCGAAGGCTTTTTGGGAAGAGAGCCACGAAGGATGTCTGCACAAGCATGGTTAGAGCAGAAGGAGATGTGCGATGACGGATTGCCTCCAGGGATGAAGAGACTATCTCTATGGTACGAGTTACCATACTGGCCCCGACTCATGATCAATCACTTGCTTGATCCAATGCACATATTCAAGAATGTGGGTAATCTACTATGGGACCATCTGACCGGCAAGAAAGATACTTTGGGAGCCAGAGTTGACCTCAGAAATGTGGATCGTATGGAGCAATATTGGCCGCAAACAGCGTTTGATGGATCGATAAAACTCCCTAAAGTACCATGGATTTTCACAGGAGCCCAAGAACGCAAAGTAAAAGAGACCATTCGATCTTTGCGGACCCCCACTGGCGTAATGCACTCGCTCCGAACGTGTTTTACTAAAGAAGGAAAGCTTACCGGTTTGAAGTCACACGATTGGCATAAAATGTGTCAGGTACGTTCATAGTGGACTTGAATATCATTGCATAAAATGTGGACTTTAATATCATTGCTGCACATACTTTACAGTTTATTTTACCGGTTTCCATTGAGGGATGTTTGTCTCTCGACATCCGTAACACAATCTACAAACTTGCAAAGCTGGTGCAATGGATCTCACAAAAGGAGATCAACGTAGACTCCATACCATTCGCCAAACTAAATGCTGTGGAGCTTGTGTGCATGTTTGAGAAACATTTTCCTACTACCATGCTAACCATTCAGGTGCATCTTCTTGTTCACATAGTTGATGAGGTGGAAATAGCTGGCACAATTCATTCCAAATGGATGTTCTTCTTAGAACGTTTCATGAAAATGCTTAAGGGATATGTGCGTCAAAAGGCACGTCTGGAGGGTAGCATGGCAGAAGGTTGGTTGGTATCAGAGTCCCTAGTGTACATTGGAGAGTGGCTAGACGGATTTGATAAAGCCCGGGACATGCTATGGCGAACCATAGATGATGAGTGCATATCTGGGATTGTCATTTGCAATCTCGGTGTTGAGAAGAAGATGACGGAAGATCTAGAGGCTAAAATCAACCGATTTTGCATGCTTCACAATCCAGTGATGCAAAAGTGGATTTCACAATATGAGGATGCAAAGCAAGAGCGACAAAGGGCACGAATCGAGTGGAGACGGGGAAGACGACCACCGATGCACTATCCGACGGTTCTGGAGAGCCTACCAACCTTCATGAGCTTAAGATGGTTGCACAACCAATTGAAAAGCGCACAACAATGCGGTGACGAAGTGACTGAGGAAGAGTGGGAGTACTCTCGGGGTTGCGCGACCAAGGTAAGTTTGCAATGTACGACTAGCAAGCGACTTTATTTATAAACATTTGAACGGCCACTCATAATCTTTGTTCGTTGTAGTATAAGTCATACACAAGAGCATGGTGTAAAGGTCGACATTTTAGGGTGGAACGAATCGACAAAAAGCGTTTTACTCAAGATTGTGGAATCATGGCAAAATTTGAACAGTCTAGTCGACGACGTTCCTCTGATGCAGATCCTGTGGTGGCGGAACTCACTTACTTCGGCACGCTGCAAGAGATTTTGAGGATTGATTACAGAGGATTTTTTGTCGACTTGTTCGACGTGCAATGGTTCAAGATAATCATGGAGGGTCGCAACGCTACTGTGCGTAGAGGAGAGTCTGGTTTTCTTGAGGTGGATTCTACTAAGAAATGGACTGACCTAAGAGACACTTTCGTACTACCCGAGCATTGTGAACAAGTAAGTATGTAAATAGTTAACATCCCCCTTTTACAAGTTATGTGCTTGAAAGCTCTCATGTAAGTTATGTGGCTCTGGCAGGTAATATTTCATCCTACAAAGTCTACATCAAATTGGTGGTACGTCATAGAGGTAGCCCCTCGTAGTGCAAGGACGTATGAAGGCTACCATGTGCCAATCACAACGGCATCAATGGAGGAGATCAGAGAAGATGCTTAATCAGAAGCCGTTGCGGTGGTGCCAGACGAGCATACCGATGCTACTACTCTATATGGGGTGCATGCAGAGGAGCTACAAAATGAAACAGAGGATATGTGTTTAAACGGAGAGCTCTATATAGATATAGGAAGTTATGCTGAGTTATGCGAGGATGAGAGAGAGATCTCTTAAAGCCACAAATATTGTATTTGAACAATTTTGCTCCGTGTTGTAAAAGCTCTGGCTCTCTAAGTACCTTCCATGGTGTATAACGCTCTTTTCTACTCGCGCTCACATCTTTTGATTGAAAATTCTGAGTTTTCAACTTGCCTCTTCTATCACTCAATTCATTGCGTCATTGTATTTATATGCGTCATTACGTCATTGTATTTAATGGTCTTTGCGTCATTGTCTACTCTATTCATTCAATATTAAGTTTAAATATTTGTGTGTTTAATGCAGGTATGGATGATGAGGAGTTTCTTTCTTCTTTGTCACCGCAGTAGAGACAGCGGTACGTGGAGCGTCATCGCTCTGGCGCATCATCGCGCGTTCCTACTCCATCTGCATCTCCCTCTCTTTCGGAGCATTCGGCGCGCTCCGAAGCTTCGGCGTTGACGAGACGAGCTTCACACTCGTCTAGACACCGGCGCTCTAGTGGTGGCGGTGGCGGTTGTTGTGGGGATTCCGCCACCGATGCCTCCACACCGCCTCGTGTTCGACGAGGCTCTTTACCCTCCCCTTCTTTGCCTGCCCCCACACCAGCCAGAGCATCGCCATCTACGCCAGGTTTTGCACGGCTGACTGTTCCTAGCAGCTACACACCTCTACCTACTCCGCCAGGAGCCACCCCACTCGACACTCCTCGCTTCGGGGCCCAGACGCCGGTGGAGACACCTGACGTCCTGTACCCCCATCGACACGCCGCTAGAGACCCCTGCCAGGACACCCAGGTTCACGCGTCACCGGCCAGAGGGCTTGTCTTACTCCGTCGACTTCAGCGGCGGCATCATCATGGATGATGACGGCAAGAAGGTGATCTCGCGCATGCGTGGTCTTTGCTCTCAGCTGTTTAGACACTACATACTAAACAAATGGAGTGAAGTACCAAGTGATTTAAAAAACAGAGTCATCAGCATACTTCATGATGAGTTTCCCGTTCCAACACGGGATCAGCGCTTCAATGAAGACCTGATGAAGATTCGAATGCGCGAATACTGCAAACACAAGCGTTCCAAAGTGCAAAAAGCAATCAAGAATGGGTGGAACAGGCCAGATTGGCTGGCCAAAGAAGATTGGAAGAATGCGAAGAAAGCAGCGCGCGAGAATCCCAACAAGTGGAAGCAACAAAAGGATGCAGCCAGAGCGCGAGTAGAGGCAGGGAGTTTTGCACCACTTGGGGAGCGGTTGATGGGCATCATTTGAGGCCGATTTTGTAAGTGTTTTCGCATTGCTCTTTATGTTCGATAGTTTAGGGTTTATGAGTTTTTTAATTCTAACATAATGAAATCTTTGTATGTTTTGACAGTGGTCGATGACAGGACGTGATCCCACACCGTACGAGCGCGAGTACGCAGGCAGGAAGGGCTTAAACGCCCTGATGGACATTCTCAGTTCTCGTGGAGGCATGGTTAGTATTAGGGTTTACTCTTTTCTATTTTTTGTATTGTTTTATAAATGTCGTTATATGTTTATACTTACTGAAAGCTGTCTTATTGTCTTTTTTTGCAGAATCCGACAGATACGCCGCTTGGACGCGATGAGACGTCTGACTAGACGACGTCAGTTTAGTCGTAGCTAGATAGCATTAGTTTAGGGTTTCTCATAGCTTATGTATCATGAGACGGATTTTATACGTCTTTTTGAACCATGTATATTATTACATTTGTCACCGCAGTTCCTTTTGCCAATCAATTCTTTATGCCTATGATGTTGTAGAATTGTCATTATTACATTTGCCAATCAATTCATTTTGCCTATGATGTGTACAATTGTGAATTTTGCAAACAATGCGTCTTGTGGGTGACTATTTTGGGTCTATTATCTACCCTTGCACTTTTTTAAAAAAGTGAATCAAGTACAATATGGTTGATGGGTGGCAGAGCATTCAATGCCCTATCACCAAAAAAAAATTCTCTCGGGCGTCGCTATAACCGTCGCTATTTATGGCTCTGTAGCGTCGCTATAGTCTTCTGTGTAACCGTCGCTCATAGCGTCGCTATATAGCGACGCTTATAGCGACGCTTATAGCGACGCTCTCGTAGCGACGCTCGTAGCGACGGTTTTAGCGACGCCGGGGGTTATAAAAACCCAGTGTATTTCCGTCGCTAACAGCGTCACAAGAGCACACAACCTCTTGTAGTGTAGGGCCTTTAATCCTAGAAAGCTCACAAGGCCCCAAGTTCATGACTCTTCGGATATCTTTAGATGTAATAAATGTCCATTATCTTTATTCACCAATAAAACAACAATAAAATCGTGCATTTCCAAAGACAACTTCTACATTTTAAAAATAACCTCTTCTTTTTAATTAAGAAAAAGGGGAGGTCGTGAGATTCCCTCCCTTAAACCCCCCCCCCCGCCCGTCCCCCCACCCACTCACCCACAAACACACAAACGAACTAGAAAAAAGTATGTGCCTATCTCCAACAACTCCAAATTGAAACAATCTCACAATGCGTCCCTCCATTCGATTAACAACTCAATCATAAACACCCCACAAACCTCTGTCTACTAGACCCAATCGACAAACAATCCTTCAATTTGGAGAGAGAGAGAGAGAGAGAGAGAGAGAGAGAGAGAGAGAGAGAGAGAGAGAGATTTTCTTATCGTCCTTGGAGGTCAAATATGACCTATGGGATCAAAGTTACATGTGATGTAGTATCTGCATGGTTGATGAGTGATTCTCGATGCTCCAAAATTGTGGTGATGAGAGTGGCAATGGAGAGCCCACATTGTGGCTAGGAGAGGAAAGTGTGTAGGTCTAAGTCATTGCTGAAAATGTGAGAGAAGCAAGTTTGGATATGACCAAAATCTGAGAACTCTAGTAGTGTGTGGTACTCAGACTCTCAAACTTGCAGTGAGCATAATGTGCACAATCGATTTGACTCTTCTCCATTGCCCCAACCCCCCGTCTCGCATCGAAGGGAATGGGAGCTAAGTCGGATAGTTGCGATAGTGCATATCGCTGACAAGGGGATATGCTCAAGCATGTAAGTGTGAGTACGGTTTCCTCTTTCAACGAAGAACATGGTTTTGTAGTTGGGGGAAATATGGGTGGTGTAATGTATGAAGCGTGACCCACGATATTTCTCCCAAGCCGTAATACATTGGTGTTGTAGAAAAGATTCATTCACTTGGGAAT
The DNA here is from genome assembly GCF_014529385.1 of Adiantum capillus-veneris. Taxonomy (NCBI): domain Eukaryota; kingdom Viridiplantae; phylum Streptophyta; class Polypodiopsida; order Polypodiales; family Pteridaceae; genus Adiantum; species Adiantum capillus-veneris. The sequence continues at coordinate 107,851,798 of NC_140931.1, read as the reverse complement.
TAATTGAAGCATCATGTAGCAAGTGTAATGCATCCCATCTCCCAAACCACTTCTTTATGTCTTGCATCCATCCCGTGCTCAAGATCTTGCTTTTATGCGTCTTTTGAAATTTTGTGCTTGCTTCCCATGCAATTGTAGGAAGTCCATGTGAGAGGTTTTGAAACATATTTATCATGTACTCCACAACCCTTTCCATGCCCATAACCTCAATTGGAAGAGATCCCGAGTCAAGAAGTAGGAGCATATATGGTGTTTGTGTCTTAAATTGGAGAACGTTTGTAAGAAAATGCTTTTGGACATTCTCAAACTCTTTCCAAGTAGACCTTGAGATGCTGACATCCCACACTACAACTCCATAACAAAGAACTCATGTCACCAATGCATAAAAAACGTACTTCTTAAGAACTCAACACTTGATGTTTCCCACATTACACATATTTTCAAATTCATAATATACTCTCTTTCCCGCTTCCAAACGATGCATAGTACATTTATGCTACGTGATTGGATGGAACCTCAAGGCCAAGGTACTTAAAGCTCTCAACAACTTCAAGTGTCTCATTGTTGTACACAATGCATGGCTTCTCCCTATGACTGGTTTTCACAAGCATAGCCTTTGTTTTGGATTCATTCACATCAGCCCACTATGCAAGCAAAAGTTCTCAAGGACAACCATAAGCTTTTGTGCATCTTCTAAAGTGTGTGCTAAAAGCACTACATCATTCGCATACAACAAAAGCATGATTACCGCATTGCAAATAGTGACCTCTTTAATGCCTTCTTCTTGTATGAAGTCAAGTGCCCTTTGTTCAAATCGATCAATGCATAGACCAAAGAGAGTTGGTGACAACTGACATCCTTGTTTAACCCCAATAGTGCTTACAATTTTTTTTTAAAATTCCTCTTTCTATGCGCAATTGATACATCACCTTCTCATAGATTCGAGAAACCGCAAGCATAAAATCACTTGGCACTTATAGTTTTTCCATCCTTGTCCACAAATTGTTACGTGGAATCATATCAAAGGCTTTCTTAAAATCCACAAATCAACAATACTATCACTTGCCTTTCAACCGGCTTTCCTCCATGAGAACACGAAGAGTGACAAGATGATCAATGTTGCTATGGCATCGACGAAAACCCGCTTGTCCTTTTGCATACTTCTCATTATCTTCAACTCAATCACTCAATTTCATCTCCATTATGCACCCGAACAACTTTGACATAAGAGACCCAATCATTATAGTCCGGTAGTTGTTTACGTTCTTCACATCCCCTCCATTATGCAAAGGCTTAACCCAATTAGTACTCCAATCATAAGGCATACCATGTTGAAGTGCAAGGTTGAACATATCACACATCCACTCAGGGATAAAATTTTCCGTCCATTTGATCATCTCCAGCTTGATACATTGAAGATCTCCCACTTTGCGAGTGTCCAACTTTTCAAGCCACCACATACATCCTCAATAGTAAAAAAAGAGACCATATATGGGAGTGAACCATAAAATGAAACATTTTCAGCATTTGGTTGCTCATATAATTGCCTACAATGTGTGTACATATCCACAAGACTCAAGTTACCAAAATTCTCAACCCGCTTGCCCCTCAAGTTTCTCCAAAATCTTCCATATATACGTGCCTTTTCTTGGACTTGAGAAAGTTGTTGCTTTACTTGCCATCTTCTTCTCTTCTTTTGAATCAATGCCTTGTATGTATGCAAATGACTTTGATAGTTGTCTTTGTCCATAGTTGCATCAAGATTTATCAATGACTTTCAAGCATTTTGACATTCTTTATCAAGACACTTTTTCTGTGATCTATCTTTGTTGATACCATGGAGACAAATAACTTTCTTGAAATCTTTCCATTTAGTTTCCAATGGTGCGTCATATTGAAACTTTATCATCCATAACTCTTTCTCAGCCATTCAATGTACATTGGTGCTCCTTTGAAATCCATACATAGTGATATTTTCTCTTCCCTTTGGCTGAGATTATCATGCTTAGTTGCTTCTCCTCAAGGTCAATACATAAGGTCCGATGGTCTGATTCTGGGGTCCATTGGCCAAACATAAAACTCTTTATGCAATACGTGATGGCTTCGGAGAGTATCATATAGTGAATAACACTATCCCCATTATATTTTCTTCATGTAAATCCATTGGTTCCTTTCCACAAAGATACACCATTGGCGATGATCATACCCATGCTATTACACATATGTAAAAGTAACTTTCCATAGTGGTCAGCTCTTTCTCATCCATTGAAGTACGAGCATACAAGTGAGATTCCTCCAACTCCCTTGAAATCTATGGCATATCAAATTGTTGAGTATCATATTGCAATGTTTTTGATTTATATCCCCAAATACAATAATATCACCATTGTCCTTGAAATAAGCAATGTTTTCTTCTAAATAAAAAAATGGTTGATCTCTATCCATGCAAGGATAAAAGGGGGAATCATGATGAGGAATGTAGCAACCGACTACAAAAATGGGTGCTCTTTTTGGTGTCATAATTTTCAGCCATACATAACGTTTGTACTTTCCATCTTTCACAATTGATATAAAGTCTTCCAATCCTTTCTTAACCATACATGCTACCCCTCCTTGCCTTCTTTGTTGCTTGAGATTCTTTGACCACATTAATGAATATACATTGTAATCCTCCAAGCCGTTAATCCTTTGTATATCATGCTCCCAAGTTTCAACAAGAAGTACAACATCGGCTTTGCTTGTTAGTTCATCAATGCCAACCCCCGCATTTCATGGGTATCCATTGCAATTCCAAAAGAATATTTTTGATTGTAACTCAGCCTCATAGGTCGCGCATCCCTATTTGCTCGAGGAACTTGCCTCCTCCTTGGGCACATTTTTTTCGTGAGAGATCTCATTGTTTTTCTTATTCTTTTCCTCATATGCCTTGTGATACATATTTTGTTGCTTAATATTGCGACCTTCACATACAAAACATTTTGTATCCCTCAATAGATCCAACTATTATCAAGGATAATGTTTCGTTTGGTCTCATCCGGCATGGTGCATATACAATTGGCTGTCCTCCCGAGCGAGGAGCTCCTTGCTTACCCCCTCTAGGTGCTCCGTAGACCATAACTCCGGACATGCCAAAGTGGGTCTTGAAGAAATATTTGATAACAATGGCAAGAGTAGGAGGAGTCTCTAACTTCTCTTTTAGAATTCCATGAATAACAATGTTATTGGAATGTCGCTCCCGTTCGTTCAACGCTTTCACATCCACATTCTCAACCTTCTTTGTTTGAGCCATAGCTTGCATGAGTGAGAAATTGACAGCCACATTTTTACCACATACATAAGCCTAAGAATTGTTTGTGCATACATTTTTCATGTTGCATACATCTCAGCTCATGGTGTCAAATCTCTCCTCTTTCAATACATGGTCATCATGCTCTACTTTGCTCATGCGCTCCTTCAAAGTATTCAAATCCACAAGATAGCGTTTACATTCCTTGACTTCCTCTTCAAGTGGCATCAAACGTGTTGTTTGCATCTCAAGTGTCCTTTTGAGATTCTCATTCTCAACCACAAGTACCCTTAGTGTGCCATTCTCCATTGCAAGTCCTCATAAGTCTTTGCCTTGTTTGTTTACGGTCTCTTGCAACGATACCAAGTATGCCATAATCATAGTTTTTGACGTTGTTGGTTGAGTGGTTGTGTTGCTATCTTCACACTTATAAGATTTTCAATCATTTTCCACAATGGTTGTGGACCTTGTTGAAGAAGAAGAACCCTTGTGAGTGTCGGAAGACATTGTATGTCAAATAAGAGATGAGAGTCAACTTTCCGGAACCTGTTCACTTAAAAACTGCTGCTACAGAAACACCTTTCATAGCTCTAATTTTTTTTGTCTTTACATCAATGCGTAGAGGGATTTGTGCTCTTTGATTGAGGCTAGAGAGAGAGAGAGAGAGAGAGAGAGAGAGAGAGAGAGAGAGAGAGAGAGAGAGAGAGAGAGAGAGAGAGAGAGAAGATCTGTTGAGTTCTCCCCCAGCTATTTCAATCAATTGCTATGATACACTCCTCAAACGTGCTACAATGAAGCAGCTTGGTTTCAACCACTTGGGACTCATGTTGGATAACTGTGTGTGTGTGTGTGTGTGTGTGTGTGAGAGAGAGAGAGAGATCTCCATAGATTTGTGATACTCTTTCATTTGTAGTGTCATGGAGCATTTACTGCCATTATTGACAACGTTCAAATTTGCAACACAGAGAGGAGAATGTGAAGAGGTAGGTTTTCTTTGTGTGGGTGATTGCCACTAGCGATTGGGGGTACAAAATAGCCTTAACACATGAGTGCTTGTGGCCACCAGTTCATAGAGTTGCTGATCGGCTACATTGAAGAGTGTTTTGAGCACATAAGGCCACTTGTAAAGGAACAAGGTAGTTGCTGTGAGAGAGAGAGAGAGAGAGAGAGAGAGAGAGAGAGAGAGAGAGAGAGAGAGCAATTTTCCGTTGGTTGGGGAGATCAAGCTTGGATTGAGTGGGCCGTCCAAATTCGAATCCCTAGATTGAGGCCCCTAAGTAGGCATGGCTAGTTGATTCACCCTCATGTGCTCATGGCAATAGCTAGGAGGTTTCATGACTAGGATGTAGATGGAAGGATGAGGCGATAGAACAACACCTGGGGTAGAGAAGGTCGAGCGGAAAATCTAGCAGTAAATGGATATTGGGAGGATGGGAGGTTGAGGTTGTAGATCAAAGCGCGAGAGATATTGATAGTAGAGCAACAAAGCCACTCAAAGCATTGAAGACAAGAAACAGGATGTTCCACTCTAGCCTCTGATACTTTGGTGATGGTAGTAGAGAGCTTCAAGTTTTTCATCATTCTTGCAATTCAATTCCATGTTGTCGATGGGATGCAAAAAGCAATTGCATCAAAATAATGATGTTCTATTGTTGGTTGGTCATATCGTGATTGTCATGGCATCGAGTCTATCAAATTAGGAATAACAACACTCTATATTGGAGTGGTTTTCATGCAAAAATAGATAACAAAATCCATATTGGTAGTTGATGAGAGCCTTTGACTTGAGAGGGCTCCATCGTGGCTCAACTATTACTACTACCAATGATGGCGACAACCATTCGACAAGGACCAACAATGCCATTGAAAGCATCAACAACATGCAAGTGATGCAAGGGTACCGTTGCCGACACCCACTTGCACTTACACACCTACACACTACTATCACACTCACCATCATCTTGGCATGCAAACGAAACAAGCCTCAGACTCAAGAGGCTCCATCGTGGCTTAGCTACTACTGCATGTTTGCTGTGCCGGAACTCTGGAGTTTGCTGCTTCTGCAGGACATGTTGTCTAGGTGCGCCCGCAATTCAAGAGGGCTTGCCGCTTGGAAGTTGGAACCATATTTTCCCACAATTCAAGAAAAGTGGCATTGATGATTGGCCATTTGCTGCTTGCTGCTTGAGGTGCTTGCCATGTTACTTGAGGCATAAGTGCTGTTGGCACCACATGACCACATTGCACACTGCAATGTGTTGAAGTAATTAGAAGTGATGAATGCTACCCCAATTTTATAATAGAAAGATATATATTATATAGAATGAATCTCCTTTTCATGATTAACTGGCAGTTTGGACATATATGCTTCTCTTTATAGTGAGTACCTTCTATCTCTTCTCGTTATAAATTGTGCATTTAAAAAAAATAATCTCTCCTATTTTTCTACATAGCTTGTTGATTTTCACTTGCACATAGATGTTGTAGTGCTCTTTTGATTGCACCCCTTCAATTAACATCAATTGTTGGTCTTTCTCAACCACTCTCTCTTTTTGCTATTCCTCCTCCCGCATTGCTCAGATGAGGCGGCTGTAGACCTACAACAAGTTGTTCTTCCTCCGGCCTCGTCTGAACCCAACGATATACTAATGTTTGACAAACAATACAAGAGGTTCTTCACATTTGTGTCAGCTTTAGCGATGAGAATACATGGGAATTTTTTCCCCTGACGTCACTATGAGCGTCGTTATACGCATTGCAAAGAGAATGTTGCTATATGTGTCTCTATATGCGTCGCTATATAGCAACACATATAGAGACGCATATAGCAATGCAAATAGCAACTCTGTAGTTCCCAATTTAGTGACGCATATAGACACTACAGGTTCGAAAATAGCTATGTAAATAGCGACGCCCGAGAATAATGTTTTTTGGTGGCAGGGCATACATTGCGGTGCCACCCCATCAACCATATTGAACATAAAGTTTCCAAAAGTAAGATGAAAAACTGACAAAAGTATATCAATTAAAGTGAATTGACAAAAGTAATATAGTGAAAAAACTATACACCATAGTCAAAATCACTTGATTGTTAAGCTTTGATCAAAATGTACTAGTTACAACACAATTGTCATGATTGGAAAAATACATCATTGGCCAATAGTTACAAAATTGATGTACACACGTCATCTCCTAATACATGCTATGAAAAGAAAAAACTAGTGGTATCTAGCTACAGCTAGTTTGACACCGACTAATCTGACGTCTCATGGCGTCCCAGTGGCATATCTGTCGGATTCTGCAAAAAAACCAATAAGACTTTCTGTAAGTATAAACATAAAATTACAAAACACTCTAATTTTTAGCTTATTATTAAAATACAACAAATGTAAGAGAGTAAAGTTAAATACTAACCAAGCCAGAGTGAGAACTCAGAATTTCCATAAGGGCATTTAAGCCCTTTCTACCTACATACTTGCGCTCGTACGGTGTGGGGTCACGTTCAGTCATCGGACCACTGTTCAAAACATACAAAGAAAATGTTATGTTAGAGTTAAAAATTACAAATACCCATAACTACCAGACCCAAGGGAAATGAAAAAACACTTACAAAGTTGGCCTCAAATGACACCCATCCACCGCTCCCCAAGTGGTGCGAGTCCCTTGCTTCTACTCGCGCTCTGGTTACCTTCTTTTGTTGCTTCTACTTGTCGAGATTCTTGTGCACTGCTTGCCTTGAATTCTTCCAATCTTCTTTGACCCCGATATGGCCTGCTCCACCCATGCTTTATTTCTTTCTGCACTTCAGAGCACTTGTGCTTGCAGTACTCGCGCAGCGACACCTTTATCAAGTCTCAATTGAAGTGCTCATCCCGATTTGACATGGGAAACTCATCATTCACCATGCTGATGACTCTATCTTTTAATTCATTCGGCACTTCACTCTAGGTGTTTAGTATGTAGTGCCGAAACACATGAGAGCAAAGGCTCTGCATGCGCACGATCACCTTCTTTCCGTCATCATTCAAGATGATGATGTCGCTGATGTCGATCGAGGACGACAAGATCTCTTGCCTATGACGTGTCAACTTGGGTGTCGCTGCAAGCATCTCAGCAGGGGTCTCGAGTGGCATCTTGATGGGGGTAAGAGCCGTAGGTGTCTCCACTCGAGTAAGGGCCCCAAAGCGAGAAGTGTCGAGTGGGGTGAGTCCCGAAGGAGTAGCAAGTGGTGTGTAGCCAGGAACAATCAATAGCCACACAAAACATGTAGAGGATGATGTGTGGCTGGTGTGGGGGCGGGCAAAAAAGGGAGGGGCAAGGAGTCTCGATGACTACAAGGCATTGTGGAAGAATCAACGGCATCTCCTCCATAGAAAAACCGCCACCACCACTAGAGCATTGGTGCTTAGAGGAGTGTGTAGATCGTCTAGGCGACACCGAAATCTCAGAGAGCACTGATCGCTCCAAAGCAGGCGAAGACTTTGAAGGAGTGGAATGATGCAACTGTGATCCAGAGAAATGGCGGTCCTCATACCACCTCCTCTGATTGTGATCCAAGGAAGCAAGAAATTGAATCATCATCCATACCTGCATTAAATGCAAGAACACATCTTAACGATGAATGGAGAAGAAAATCCAAATAACTTATAATTTGATTCATAATTTAACTTCACAAGTTTAGCGTAGGGACAAATGGACAAAAGTGCACGTTAATACAATATATATGACAAAAGGGAGAAAAATTACTCAGATACAATGTCTATGGCTTTAACACTAGAATGGTAACAGGACACTTTTATGTCCCTGGACACTTTTCTGTCCTGTTAAGTGACCATTTTTCTTGAATTATTTGAAGAGTATGGAAATGAATTTCTAGGTGCTATATATCCACAAATTTGCCTTATGAGCTGAAAAAAACTTAGCATTTTTTTTGGAGTATTGATCTCACCATTGACCTTACTCTTGCACAACATGTTTGAACCTAAACTGTGTGAAAAAATGGGTCCTGTTTTTGGCTTTTTTCAATTTGTGGCAACTATACCACTCTACACTTCATGTTTGTGAGGTTTAGATGGCTAGAGGTTAGGCCTTCATAGTTCTCAACATGTTTTGATGCTTGTAGGGAGAGCCAAGTGTAAAAATTGAAAGTTATGACCAATTTACAAGAATTGCATAATCCTGTTTTTTGGCCAAAATCAGCACTTTTATGATTTTTTTGGTGGCTTTATTGATATCCAAATTCAATTTTGATTGTGTAAGTGTAATGTATAACATAAATCTAATCTTCCTTGAGTTTTGGGGGACCTAATATGCTATATAGCATAGTATATGATGATGGTTGAGCTTTTTGATTGCTGAAGAATACGATACATTTTAGAGTAGCAAGTATAACTTTCTCAATATTGCTAGTTTCTTAGTCCAATCGTGTGTACTTTGTAGGTAGTAACCATATCTAATCATAGACTACAAACTTGGCTAGATATTGAGTAGTTTCTATGGGTTTCTAGAGGTCATAACGCTAAACCCAATTTTTTCATGTTTGCTGTATTTAGCACTTTATCATTGCCCCCAAGGTTCCAATTGTAAGAGATCCATTATCCTTTTGACATGCTCCATGGCTCCTTTTGAATCCATAGTCCCAAAGGGAACTAATAAAAAATGTATATAGTATCTGTATTGAGCGTGACTATAGAAACTTTGACGATGGGTCCGCAGAATGGCAAAAATGCAACTTTTTTGTACCTATTGTTTATGCCCAAAAAAAAATTAGTGAGGTAAAAGCAACCATATGCTTTGGTCACCAACCCATTGAAGCTAACGGGGCATTTTATCTCATGTCCTAAAAAAATCCCCACTCTTATTTATATGCAATCAATCGTAAGAAATTGCTGTTTTGGGAAAAATGCACTGGTCCATCAACTTTGGAGGCTTGTAGTGACCAAGGGATGAGAAAAATTACAAGTTTCTCATTTTTTCCATATGTAGTAGTTATTGAACTATAAGCTCATGAAATGATTTTTCAAAATGAGTGGATCTACTATGGTTTTGGAATTTTTTCCCAAAACCCTGAAAGGACACTTTTATGTCCTGTTAGGTTACCATTCTAGTGTTAAGAGGTATCTCTCATATCCTCGTATAACTCAACATAACTCCCAATGTCTATATAGAGCTCTTCATATAGGCAAATGTCCTCCGTTTCATTTCATAGGTCCTTTGCATGCATCCCATAGAGAGTAGTAGCTCCAGACTCGTCTGGCACCACATTAGTGGCTTCTGAATCAACATTCTTTCCAATCTCCTCCACAAATATCAAGGTGATTGGCAAATTGTAGCTCTCATACATCCGTGCACTCCAAGGGTCTACCTTTATGACATACCACTAGTTTGGTATAGACTTTGTAGGATGAAATACCACCTGCAAGAGCCACATAACTTAATTACATGAGTGTTGGAATTAGGGTTGCAAAGAAACCCACACAGCTTGGAGAAGACGAAGGAAGCTCAAGGCACAGAATAGAGAGTGTGTTACTTAGTGTGCAATGGTAAGATAGATAGCCCTAAAGTGATGGGCGTATATAAAATGCACGGGGGAAAGAACCTCCTAAAGAGGGAAAAAATGCCCCGACGGTCCTAGTGTGTTCACACACATCACTACCACATGTATATGGTAACAAATCCCCCCTGAAGTGATGCGGTGAACAAAAGCTGGCACATGAGTACGTAAAGGGAAGTGCCCAAGCCTATATTTATAGAAATCAACACACTCGAATACATATGTTAAAATTCATACACCATTTAACTCCCTTCTTCTCTACCCTTTCACTTTTCCTATGTCGCTATCATCTCTCTTCCTATCCAACTCCTGCCATTTCTCAATCTCTATCCCTAGCCTCATGCATTCTTTTCCTATATCTTTTCAATATCTCTCTCACTCTTTCTTTGTATCTATCTCCACTACACTCCACATTTTTTATATATACTCCAAGTATCTTCCTCTATCTATTGGTTTCTCTCTCTCTCTCTCTCTCTCTCTCTCTCTCTCTCTCTCTCTCTCTCTCTCTCTCTCTCTCTCTCTCTCTCAACTTATAGATCCCCTTTGTTATCTATCTCCATGTTGTTCAATATTCCTCTTTTACCTTTTGCTACCTTCTCACGAGACAATGCCTTTGTGAAAAGATCTGCAAGGTTTTCCTGTGTTGGCACATAATCCAAGCTGATCTCTCCTACTGAGAGCCTCTCCCTGACATAGTGATAATGCACCTCAATGTGCTTTGTGCGAGCATGAAAAACTGGGTTCCTCACAATTGCCAATGCGCTCTGACTGTCAGTGTAGATAGTGTTGGCAGTGTCCTGTCGAACACCCAAATGAGCCATAAGGCGTCTGAGCCATACACACGCAACCGTAGCTGTGCCAAAGACTGCTTTGTACTCAGCCTCACCACTCAAATTGGCACAGTAGGTTGCTTCTTGCTCAACCATGATATAGATGAAGTGCCAAGCATGAAACAAAAACCACTTGTGGACACTCGCGTGTCAAAACAAAAACAGCCCAATCTGAGTCCGAAAAAGCATGTAATTCTGGCGGCAATGATCCCCCCTTGGGATAAAACAAGCCAAGATGTAAAGTGCCACTAAGGTAGCGAAAAATTCTCTTGACAGCCTACCAATGCTTAGACCCTGGGCTATGCATAAATCTGCTGACCTGTGAGACTACAAACTGAATATCTGGCCTCGTGTTGCATACATAAATGAGGCAGTCAACAACATTTTGGTAAAGAGTGACATCAGCAGGATCGCCAGCATCATGTGACTAAACTTCAAACCTATTTCCATGGGAGTTGAAATTGGTTTGCAATCCTCAAGTCCAAACTTACATAGCAATGTCTCTATGTAACTTTTCTGACACAAGGCAATACCACCATCACACTGCTTAAACTGTATACCCAAGTAATGATGGAACAGCCTCTAATCTTTTATCTTGAAAGTAGCATTCAAATCAGCCTTAAATTCAGCAATATGTTTCTCATTTGGTCCAGTGATCAGCAAATCATCTACATAGAGAACCACAATGAGAAGGACATCCCCCTCACGCTTTACATACAATGTGCTTTCTGTTGGACTGTTACGAAAACCTCGTTTGACAAATGAGTGTCAGATTTCTCATACCAAGAACGAGGAGATTGATTCAACCCATATAAAGCCTTCACTTACATGTGCACACTTTGTCCACTTGTCCTTTTATGACAAAACCGCGAGGCTGTGTTACATAAACTTCCTGAAATATTTCACCATTCAAAAAAGAAGTAACAATGTCTGATTGGTGTACATCCCAATCAAAATGAGCTTCCAATGCACATAGAAAACACACAGTAGTCATACGACAAGTGGGAGAAAAAGTCTCTTCATAATCTATGCCTTTTTGCTGTGCATAACCCTTTGTAACAAGCCGAGCCTTATGGTGATCGATCTCTGTTGAAAGGTCAACCTTTCAACAACGCTTCCATGAAGATTCCTCAAAGATTCCAAATAAAAATGCTGATGAAGTGATGAAGATGAAGATGGATGCTGTAATGTGAAGATACAAGCTCATGGACATCATCGAATATCCCGTTATTATTATTTTGAGCCATTACGACCACTTTTGTAATGTTTACGGTGTGAGCGGGATGGAAACACACACAACGCCTCTATAATGACCCGACACACACTCTTGGAAGGATACACACACACACACACACACACACACACTATGGGGCACCACTCAGCTTACACAACACACCTGGCTGAGACAGGGAACACACCAATGGAGTGAGAGGAGAGAGACTATCCACTTGCCCTCTCCACACAGACACACACACACACACACACACACACACACACACCCAAAAAACTCAGCTCAAAAGAGGATAACTTGTAATATTTAGATACAAATGATCTTGGGCCAACACCAAGGGGGCAAACAGCTCACACAGTATGGGTAAAATAAGCTAGATACAATCACAAACTGGAGCAGAAGCTTCGCTCATAAGAGAAACTTACACAACCATAACAGCAGAAAAACAGTGAGGAATTTGGCAAAATGGACAGCGCCATCGCGTTTGGAACGGCCCAAAACCCCAGTCTACAATTTCAAAGTGCTCAAATCCGACCTCGGATGAGCAGTTTACGGCCAAAACAGGTTCCAAAAACCCCAAAAACACACCTGCGGTTGTTCCTCCTCTTCTCTCCACGTTTTTTCTGGTCTTCTCTCAGTTTTTTCAGTTCCCACACTTAGATTTATTAGTTGGGCACCCTTGGCCTTTTAGATGACCTCAAACGGACCCCGAACAGGCCAAAAACCGACCTCGCAGTGCATAGTTGTCACCTTTTTGCATCATCCGCACACCTGGCACTCAGCTTTTTTCCAATAATGCATCTCGCAACCACGTGAAGTGGCCCCAAAATATGGTCCTTATGATTACCTTTTTGCATAATTAGCACAGGGAAACACCTACGTCGTGTCCGTACTTATCCACGTGCAAGTATTGACCCCATTCGACCTCCTAACGCCACTAGATGCCATCTGACGCATCTGCTTACCTCAGGTCGTCAGCCCGTGGATAGATTCCTCGAGAAGTTTTACGTGCTACCAACTCCTCATTATTATAGAAAAAACACACTGGTACTGGTAATAGTGAAAATCGATGCACTATGTACACCCTGTCCTACCTGTACACATGTGGGCCCCACGTAACCACCTGGCTCTGAAAAATGGGCAATTCTTTATTTGATGCACCATGCATGTATATGTACATATGCGCAATCCCTTGCTCCAAAAAACTCCTGACATAATTTGCCCATCTCCTAGCCTACTAGATCATTCATGATCAGCAGCAACAAAGAGAGATATGAGACTCGCCGCATCACAGGTCTCCTCATCCCTCACACACCTTACTTGTTCTGCAGACATCTCATCTTGTTTCACCATCATTAATCTAGCATGATACAATTTAAGACGCAATCCATTTACCCTGGACTTATGTAGAACCCCATCCAAGTTAGCCAATTAATATGTATCATTCGGGAAACACTCCACTACCTTGAAAGGGCCTTCCCACTTAATTTGAAACTTCTTTTGGAAGGTGTTGTCCAGCTTACTGTTATAGCACAAAACCAAGTCATGCTTCTTGATACCCTTACTTTTGACCTTTTCATTTATCTTTTCCAAAGCCCTATCTTGCATATGCCCATAATGTTCCAATGCACTCATCCTATCCAGCTGAACCTCTTGTAACTATAAGAGCCTCTCTTTGAATGCATCACTAGGCAGCCCAAGCAACTTCTCTAACATCTTCACTGCAGGCAACTCTACCTCTACAAGCAATAGTGCTTCCTTTCCATATACCAAATGAAATGGAGTAAACCCTGTACCTATCTTCACCGAAGTACGGTAAGCCCATAATTCACTAAGCAATTCAAGATCCCAATTCTTTCCTTGGTGCTCTATCACTTTCGAAAGAATTTGTACCAACTCACCATTGAATCTTTCATTTAAGCCATTACACTGCGGATAATAAGGAGTGGTATGCTGGTGCCTAATCTTCATCTTTGCACATAAAAAGTCTAGCAGTTTAGCTCTAAATCCTGGCCCCTTATCCGAAAGTAGCTCTAGTGGCACCCCAAACTTGCAACATATTTCCTCGTACACAAATTTTGCCACATCCTTTGCAGTGATCTGTTTTACTGCTATAGCCTCTGCCCATCTAGAGAGATAGTCCACTGCCGTCAAAATATAGCTTTTGCCCCTGGTTGTGATAGGTAACGGGCCTATTGCATCAATCCCCCACTTTTCAAACACATCAAATGCCATAATGGTTTTTCGTAACTCTGGCTCCAACACTCTCTTCCCAAATGCTTGACACCTATTGCAAGACCTACACCAATGGTGAACATCCTTGTGCAAACTAGGCCAGACATACCCCTCTTGCAAGATCTTATGCAAAGTGATCTTTATAGCAAAATGGCCGCCACATGCACCTTCATGATTCTCTTACAACACTCTATAAAGCTCCTCCCGCCAAGGTACACGTCTCAACACGAGATCAGCCCCTTTCATGTATAAGACATCACCAATCAATTTGTACCTGTATGCTCTACACACAAAACCATACTTCTTAGACTTCTGAATCTCCTTTGGAATGATTCCTGTTAACAAAAACTCCTCTTCTTGAGCCAAACTTTCCCGACCATGATAAAGAGGTAAAGTGGTCCTCAACACAAATATCTCCCCTTTTGAGCTTCTTCATGTGCCTCGCCATTTAGAGAACGTTGAATGTGTCTGATGCTCCATGCTTCGAACTTTTTTACAGGCCTTTAATTATGAAACACATTTCCTTCAATTAAGTGTTCTTGCTCTTCCACACACCCAGCACTTGCTTCACAACTAACAAGGCATCACCTTTTATGCTCAACCTTCTAACCCCATGCTTCAAACAAATGTGTAATCCAGATTCCAACGTAGCATATTCAGCCTCATTGTTACTATGCGCATCCAACTTGAACCCTCTCTTGCATACTAGCTTCCCCTCTGGATCATAAAGTGGTATACCCCCTGAAGCTGCATCATGACTCTTTCTGTATGAGCCATCAAAGAACAACACATGTGCATTGCTGATCTGTGGCACTTCTTCGACTACCTTTGTCACCACCTCTTCCTTAACAAGAAGGGGATTCTCCTTGTAAGTCAACAAATCAGCTAGGGTAGCTCTTGTACTGTCTTCCACTGAAAAAGAGAACTCAAACTCTTGCAACTGGCTCCCCTTCCTTCTGCACCAAACCTTGTACTTCTTGCCAGAATTTGTAAGGATCTTCTATCTTCACAAACTCCACTTCCAATCCATGCCTTAGATTGTCCCAGCTCAATCTTACAGGTGGATCCGTCACACGCAACTCCTCTTCAAATGCTTTGGACCAAACTCGTGCATCACTCTTCAAACAAATCTGGAGAAGACGTAACATCTGCGCCGGGTCATGAATCTGGTTGCTAATGCAGGCAACCTCCATCTTTTCCAAAAAGTCTTCCACATCTTCATCACTTCTTCCATGAAACTCCGGATAAGAGAAAGCCATCGCTACCCAAGTTACGATGCTTTGAGAACCCCTTCGAACACACATGCAAGAACCCAAACTCTTTTGATTGACTCAATCTCTAGAAACTTCAATGGAGCTTGACTTTAGATAAGGACAAACACATGCACAATAAATGAGTTTTCATAGTTGATCATCGGAATTACAACAGGCAAAGGGCATTCCAGGATCTCTCTTAATCTTCTTGGCCCGAACATAAAGACTATGCGCTGTTGGAAAAAAATCTTCCTGGACACATGAGCATTTATCTGGATTCTTTGAGTTAAATGAAAAGGAGTGAATTGAGGGCCATTTTGATCATCCATTAAAGCCAACCATGAAGCTCCCAAGAAGGCACACCTGACTTATCCTCTGATTTTGCCAAAATTTCAGCAGCATACAACATAAATGGCTTAACACTAGAATGGTAACCTAACAGGACATAAAAGTGTCCTTTCAAGGTTTTGGGAAAAAAATCGAAAACCATAGTAGATCCACTCATTTTGAAAAATCCTTTCATGAGCTTATAGTTCAATAACTACTACATATGGAAAAAATGAGAAACTTGTAATTTTTCTCATCCCTTGGTCACTACAAGCCTCCAAAGTTGATGGACTAGTGCATTTTTCCCAAAACAGCAATTTCTTACGGTTGATTGCATATAAATAAGAGTGGGGATTTTTGTAGGACATGAGATAAAATGCCCCGTTAACTTCAACGGGTTGGTGACCAAAACATATGGTTGCTTTTACCTCACTAATTTTTTTTTGGGCAAAAAAAATAGGTACAAAAAAGTTGCATTTTTGCCATTCTACGGACCTATCATCAAAGTTTCTATAGTCACGCTCAATACAGATACTATATACATGTTTTCTTAGTTCCCTTTGGGCCTTTGGATTCAAAAGGAGCCATGGAGCATGTCAAAAGGATAATGGATCTCTTACAATTGGAACCTTGGGGGCAATGATAAAGTGCTAAATACAACAAACATGAAAAAACTGGGTTTAGCATTATGACCTCTAGAAACCCATAGAAACTACTCAATATCTAGCCAAGTTTGTAGTCTATGATTAGATATGGTTACTACCTACAAAATGCACACAATTGGCCTAAGAAACTAGCAATATTGAGAAAGTTATACTTGCTATCTAAAATGTATCGTATTCTTCAGCAAGCAAAAAACTCAACCATCATCATATACTATGCTATATAGCATATTGAGTGACCCAAAACTCAAGGAAGATTAGATTTATGTTATACATTACACTTACACAATCAAAATTGAATTTGGATATCAAGAAAGCCAACAAAAACATCATAAAAGTGCTAATTTTGGCCAAAAAAACAGGATTATGCAATTCTTGTAAATTGGTCATAACTTTCAATTTTAACACTTAGCTCTCCCTACAAGCATCAAAACACGTTGAGAACTATGATGGCCTTCTAACCATCTAAACCTCACAAACATGAAGTTTAGAGTGGTATAGCTGCCAAAATGTGAAAAAAAGCCAAATACAGTACACGTTTTTTCACACAGTTTAGGTTCAAAAATGGTGTGCAAGAGTAAGGTTAATGGTGAGATCGATATTCCAAAAAAAATGCTAAGTTTTTTTCAGCTCATAAGGCAACTTTGTGGATATATAGCACCTAGAAATTCATTTTCATACTCTTCAAATAATTCAAGCAAAATGGTCACTTAACAGGACACAAAAGTGTCCAAGGACATAAAAGTGTCCATTTACCATTCTAGTGTTAAAAGACCAAAAAACCAGCCATCATAACTTGGAAAAATTTTGGCAGAGTTTCCCCAGAAGTAGAGCAGTGTGAACCCAAAATATAGACTGTAGATGTATGCATAAACTGCCAACAATAGAACCCGAGCATCAATTAGGAATCACTAGTACATAGCCTATGGCGAGGTCACGAAAAGGGTGCTCCAGCTACCTTTATCACCGAAAGGATCTCCACATTTGAGAATCCCCCAGCTCAATAAAACCTCACGCTATTGACCCTCACACGAAGGCTAATGCAAATCGCGTATAGTCAAGTCTCAGAAATGACTATCTTCCAGACCAAGTCTCAGAAATGGCTAGGATTGCCAAATAAAACCAAGTATGGCTCCACAAAGGCGTACAATGGAAATTTCCACAAGTAACGTACAATGCCAACAGACAATGCGCTCAAGTAAGCGCTAAGTGATGCATACCCACAACAACTGCAAGTGACACCACGGCTAATATATCACTGTACTCCAGCTACTTGTACCTGTGTGAATCACCTGTACCTGTACCTGCCCTGTAACGTGTAACCTGTAACCTGTAACCTGTAATCCCGAATCTCGAAGCTTGAAGCTTGAAGTAGAAGGTACTCGAAGAAGATCCTCCGTGGGGTCGCCAAAAGAATGTGAGCGGGATGGAAACACACACAACGCCTCTATAACGACCCGACACACACTCTTGGAAGGATACACACACACACACACACGATGGGACACCACTCGGCTTACACAACACACGTGGACGAGACAGGGAACACACCGATGGAGTGAGAGGAGAGAGACTATCCACTTGCCCTCTCCAAACAGAGACACACACACACACACACACAAACACACAAACACACACCCAAAAAACTCAGCTCAAAAGAGGAGAACTTGTAATATCTAGATACAAATGAGCTTGGGCCAACACCAAGGGGGCAAACAACTCACACAGTATGGGTAAAATAAGCCAGATACAAACACAAACTGGAGCAGAAGCTTCGCTCATAGGAGAAACTTACACAGCCAAAACAACAAAAAAAAAGTGAGGAATTTGGCAAAATGGACAGCGCCATCGCATCCGGAACGCCCAAAACCCCAGTCTGCAATGTCAAAGTGCTCAAATCCGACCTCGGATGAGCTGTTTACGGCCAAAACAGGTTCCAAAAACCCCAAAAACACACCTACGGCTGTTCCTCCTCTTCTCTCCACGTTATTTCTGGTCTTCTCTCAGTTTTTTCAGTTCCCACACTTAGATTTATTAGTTGGGCACCCTTGGCCTTTTAGATGACCTCAAACGGACCCCAAACAAGCCAAAACTGACCTCGCAGTGCATAGTTGTCACCTTTTTGCATCATCCGCACACCTGGCACTCAGCTTTTTTCCAATAGTGCATCTCACAACCATGTGAAGTGGCCCCAAAAGATGGTCCTCATGATGACCTTTTTGCATAATTACCAGAGGGAAACACCTACGTCGTGTCCGTACTTATCCACGTGCAAGTATTGACCCCATTCGACCTCCTGACGCCACTAGATGCCATCTGACGCATCTGCTTACCTCATGTCGTCGGCCCGCGGATAGCTTCCTTGAGAAGTTTTACGTGCTACCAGCTCCTCATTTTTATAGAAAAAACACACTGGTACTGGTAATAGTGAAAATCGATGCACTATGTACACCCTGTCCTACTTGTACACATGTGGGCCCCACGTAACCACCTGGATCTGAGAAATGGGCAATTCTTTATTTGATGCACCATGCATGTATATGTACATATGCGCAATCCCTTGCTCCAAAAAACTCCTGACAACGGGAACTTCATATTTTAAGTCGACAATTGTATTTTGGCCAGAGATGCTTGTTGGATGAGCAAAGCCAACTCTCAATGTTGTAATTAAGCTCTATAGAAGCCTAGGGACAAATCAGGTCATTTTGGTCGGACATTAGGTTTTCTAAGGCTTAGTATATAAGCAAAAACCTAAAGCTTTGTAAGGGGACTTCTAATAATATGATCTTCTGTGTCGTTGGGAGATTGCGAGAGAGTGAGAGTGTGTGTATGTGTGCTACAGGAGCTACGGTGGTCGGAATCGCAAACGGAGAGCAGCAGTGTGTTGCCCACGAGGAGAGCTATGAGTTGATGCTTACATCACGCGCGTTTGTCTGTGTTTTGGCAGATTCACCCGCGAGCTACTTTTGGAGTTTCAGTGAGTAATTGTTGTCCGTTTTTGCATTTCAGCATATCCACGCGATTAGAGCGAGTAGAGCTACACATTAGGCACTTTAGTGTTTGGAAATGTCGACCTGCAAAAACCGGCCAGACATCCTACGCGTTTTCTGCATGGACCTTAGGGAGAGTGGCCTATTGGTATTGATAGGATATCCCTCAAGTTTTGTAACGTTTCGAGAACGTCTAATGGGCTTTTGGCTTGTGGTCGCATCATAGGAGAGCCTCACATTCACAGAACCGATCGCATGTAGATTTGATATCTCTGTAGGAAGTAGTCATTAGTTGGGCGAGTAGAGGTTGACACCCTTTGCTTGCTTCCAGGCGCCTGCGGGTCGAGCTTCATCCTTAGTTGACATTATATGTTAGGTGAGTTCTCACTGTGCTGACATCCGTCGTGGCATATCCGTCCAACATTGGCGCCGCTGGCGGGGACGAGGGCCCTAAGTAGGTGACCGAGACTAGTCCTTGAGGATAGAGGTCCCTTTGGCTTGCCAGAGTATATTCATTCTTTTAGATAGGATCAGAGAGTGGTGGACTCTTTTGGTCTTAGAGGGAGTCTAGGGAGCGCGTGTCTGGCGTAGATCCTTCGTCTTAGGTAGTAGTAGGTTGTGGTGTAGAGAGTAGGAGTTGGAGTGGTAGATGTGGTGGTAGGTTGACTTGAGAGTCCGTGTGAGGCTAGGAAGCAACCAAGACATCAAAATCACCATCTCACATTGATGAGTAGGAGTAGGGTAAGTAGGATATCTTGATTGCTGATCTAGAGTACTTTATGCATGTCGTATCTGCTGTTAGGCTCATCAGAGAAGTGGAAAACACTAAGTAGGAAAGATGGTAAAGTGTGTTTCGAAGCGAATTTGAAGTCCAAAAGTTTCTGTGATTATTGTTGGTGAGAGCTCTACAGAGCATAGGGAATACTACTGCCAGAATTTTTTTTTCATTTTAAGACAATAGACATCCTACGCGTAGGATTTCTCTAGGGCACTTTTGGCAGGGAATTTGGGGAAATTGAGGTTACCAGTGGGTTCAGAGGGTAGGTTTTACCCTAGTAACATATTGACTTGAGTGTTTTTCCCTTTTTTGTTGACCAAAAGCCAAAAGGCGGAGTCAGAAAACGTAAAATTTCAGAAAATGCTTAAATTGAGTGATTTTTGCATGTTTTTGCGATTGTGAAGCATACTTGAACTTGCTGAGATCATAAGGAAGCATCAGGGACACTTCAGTCTGAAAAAATCAGAAGTAGACATCCTACGCGTAGGATGTCTACAGGGTGATCTGGACACTTTTTTGAAAATCTGAGGTTACCAGTGTGTTAAGAAGGTATGTTCTACCCTATTTTCACCTGGTAAGTGGAAATTTGACCAAATTTTGACAGATTTAAGTCAAAAGACGAGAATTGTCAGACATCCTACCCAAATTGTGTCCAAGGCCTAATTTTGAGACCAAATCATAGGATGACTCCATAGGCATGTTCTAAATGTTGTATTGAGTGCATGTGATAAATTTCATCTCATTTGGGTCAGTGAAAGGAAGATTGAATAGATTTTAGCATTTTTGACTGAAAAAAGGCAAGAATAGCTAGTTTTGGGGTCTTTTGACATCCAACTTCAAATCTAAGCATACAAGTGGGTTGCTAAAGACTAGGGGAATCTTTGGTCCAAGTTTGGATAAATTTCATCTCATTTGGGTCAGTGAAAGTAAGATTGAATAGATTTTAGCATTTTTGACTGAAAAAATGCAAGAATAGCTACTTTTGGGGTCTTTTGACATCCAACTTCAAATCTAAGCATACTAGTGGGTCGTTGAAGACTAGGGGAATCTTTGGTCCAAGTTTGGGTTCATTCTGAGCAAAAAAACATCCTACGCGTAGGATGTCTACTGCATAATTCTGAAACCAAAATTCTATTGTGACCATACCATGTTGTCATATAGCCTTAGATAAGCCTCCTAGGCAAATTTGGTCCAATTTGGAGTTGATTTGACTTGGTAATTCATCAGAACAGACATCAAGCTTTTGGAACAGATTCTTGATCATTTGACCAACCTATAGGTGTCAGAATCAAAGAGTAAAAATAGATGTGAGTTTAGCACATCAAGGGGAAGCTACAGTGCAAGTTTGAGCTGAAACATAGCAAAAATACATCCTACGCGAAGGATGTCTCCAGGGTCATAAAGTGGTCAAAATTCTACTGTAGCCATATAGGGAGGTTCTAAGTGTCTCAAGGATTCCAAAACTTTTTTCAAAAGTGAATTTGGACCTTGTTTGGCCTATTTACCAAGAAAAGACAAGAATTGTCAGACATCCTACTCTTGGAGTGCACTAGAAGCTTATGCAGCCCAAATCTTGACCTATTGACATCCAAACTCAAACCAAAAACAATAAACGAAGAGAGAAATGGAAAGAAATTGGATGTGGAGCGCATGGGATCCTACAATGTAGAGTGGCACATGACTAGAGACCTAAAAACCTTGAAATGTATGTACAAAGTTTTCAGAGGAGCAACAAGCAAAAGCCCTTGCTTGTATTGCATGGGAGGGGTTCACATCCTTGACAAACCATTTTGGAGAAGAGCTCCAGATAGGCATCTGTGCGACCCTAACTTTCGACCTATTTTGGATATCCCACTATCTAGAATATACATATGCACAATGTTTGCATTTTGTAGAATAATAGAAAAAATAATGTTTCTCTACATCTGTTTTGCATGGACCATTGGACCTCTCTCTGCAAAGGAAAGGGCAATCTCAGCCTTAGGGATGGCCTTCTCAGAAATGGGTTTGCACGGAGGACATGTTAAGATAGAGCAGGATGAGAAGAGATCGAAAATAGTCGAGATGTTCCAAAGAAGTTGTCCATTGGTGGTGTGAAAGTCCGCCTCTTCCTTTCAGTGCCCACAACTGGACAAAAACACAAAATCCAAACTGCACAAGAAAGACAAGCATTAAGATACAATAGGTGGAAAAATCTGCACAATGCTGTAGTTGACCATGTAGACAATGGTGCAACAAGGACTTGCAAAGCAAAGGTATGGAAAACCTTGGATGCAATATTCAAGTGTTGCAACTTGAACTCATGGATTGATGGTGGCGACTAAACAAAATTTCAAGAAGCTATGGAGACCTTCCACAAGACATTCATATGTCATAATAGCTAATATCTGATTCTCCTAAATGATTTTCTCATGTTAAACCGATCATTTAATATGGGGAAGTACTAGGGGAGAAAAAAATAGAATATTGGTTAAGCTGGTAGACCGGCCACAGTAGGGATCCAAAGGAGGTGCCATCTGCAAAAGAGCAATGTGCAAACAATGGGCTTCAAAGACCCTAAGGTTCAGCTCATTAAGACTTCCAAAATTCTAAGGTTCCAAAATTCAAAGGTTATGTCCAATGGTCCAGCCCTAGGGAAAATTGGATGGTTTGTAGTGTGCCAAAAAGTCTTTGCAAGCTCCTACATAGGAGGGGGCAAGCCCTTTTAGTAGGGGATGAGAGAGAAACACACAAACACACACACTCTCATGCAAGTCCCTTTACACAAAGGGGATAGTGGACACATGTCAACTCCCTAGCTCAATTGCCCACAAGGAGCATTCAAATCCTATTGGATGGCCATATAGGTGGACCAATGAGAATTAGGCTAGAGTAATTCTAGTTTAATTCATTTAAAAAACACTTAATAAAAGAACCAATAAGAATTAATCTCTCTAGAAGACTATTGGCCAGTCTCCCAAGTGGTCCAATGAGCATTCAACAGCCCAATGGCTTGCCTAATTCCTATTGGCCAGAAGAAAAAGGGGTCCAATGACAGATTAATTGATTTGTTTAATTACCTAAAGCTCTCAAAAAAGGGGAAAGGCAGACACATGTCACAAGGCTATCACTTATGCTTCTCAATTGTCATCGGTTAAGCTTTGCCGGGTCCAATGGGGTGCTAGCATGAGTAAATTGCAAGAGGGGTCGACCAAGAGAGAGAGGGGGCCGATTTTGGCAAGGAATTCACACACACACAATCTTGTGTGTGAAGCAAGAATACTCTCTCTCTCCTTCTCAAGCTTTAATGGAAAGCTCATCACCTACTCCAAGCTAGTGAGAAGGGAGGCCTATACCAACAACTCTTGGCTTTGTGATGAAAATCCAACCAAGAGCCAAGCTTCAATGCATGCTCATCTCCTCTACCATGCTAATTACTAAGCTATGCTAAGCTATTATGAGTGATTAGGTGAGGAGATATACTTATTTCTCGTAAGACTACTCCTTCTTCCTCTCAATCTACTCTCATACCCCGCTAGCTCTCACCATGTTCAAAGGTAAGTGAGGTCTTGGGTCTGAGACCATGAGGGAATTGATGTTGTGTTTTATAAGTGTTTCCTTAGTGCTTGAAACTTCCATCTTCATTGCACTAGCTAGTTATTGAAGGAACACAAATAATTATATTGTAAAATGTCTCCCTTGATGGGAGAAACCTATAATACAAAGCCTTTTGGAGGGGGGACCGGATCCATATAAATTCGGTCCTCAACTATTGTCAATAGCTTAATTTCTCTCTTTTTTGAGTATTGTTCGTGTCTAGTTATGCTTTTTGTTGCTCTCTCCATCCAAGTACTCTTGCTGTGCTCATTAGGAATTTATTCTAATGAAATTCTCACTATGTTTTTGCTATTTTCTGCTACACACAAGTTACTAGTCCATTAAATGTTACATTGGTATCAGAGCACAAGGTTTCTCTTTTCTTGCTCAAGAAGGGAGGTCCTCAAGCTAGCTATAAATGGTTGGTATTATTAATTGCAATTGAGTAAGTAGAATAGGGAGTTTTCATCCTTGCAATTTGCCTACCTTCGTGCAGATAACGGGGCATCACCGTCGAGAGATAGGTCTTAATAGTGGACTCCTATGGGACTTGCCTATGGCTTAACCACTATTGAGCTATTAGAAGCTTGACAGGAGCCGGTACTGTTTTGGTGTTGAAAGACCCTCTCTTCTATTCCTTCCAATTAATGATATTCGAGCCACGGGTACAGTAGCTTGAGTTCTTTAGTAAACGTGTAAAGAGGAGCAACAACTAGGGCTTGAAGTGCCAAAGTACACCTAAAAATATTACACCTAAAAAATTGTTAGAATGGCTCACAATAGTGAAGAGAGTGAAATTAATGTTGATAGCTTTGATTTTGCTAATGAGAAGGCTACTAATGATGCCCCTATGCTTGTTAACTACCTTGTTTCTAGGCTTCAACAAGCCATGGGCAATTCATCCCTGCAAAGTGAAGTGCAACAACAGCTTCGTGCTCATGGGATTCTCCAAGCTCCCCACCATGAAGAGAGTACCTAGGAAGCCTCGTTGTGAGACTTCCAAAGAGACCTCTCTCCAATTCGGGAAGAAGAAGATCCGTACGGAGGGCTCAAAAATTTACTACTTGATGATGTATCTCCTTTACAAAGGAGAACTCAAGAGCCCTCACCAAAAGAACAAAAAATAAGTGAGTCTCCTACCACTCGGCGGAGGTGGCTCCACAAAGACGGCGGGCAAAACACTCTCCATCACCTCCTAAACGGAGAAGACCTTGCACACTTCTCCACACTATAATTCAAAGAGGGATGACATAAAACAAGAGAAGAAAAAGGTGAGAAAGAGGTTACCCTCTTCTCCATCTTCTTCCTCTTATGAAGAAAGTGATGGTGGAGACAAAGAGGAACAAGGAAAGAAAAAGGCGAGAAAGAGGTCAATCTCTTCTCCATCTTCCCCAAATTATTCATGTTCTAAAGAAAGCAATGGTGCAACTTTTGAACCACCAAAAAGAACAGGCCATACGAAATCCTATGCCGCGTAGAAGAGATCGTTCAAGATCAAGAAGTTCAAAGAGGGAGGAAAGAGCATATATTTCCTTACGTACGATGGTACCTTTGGTGCTATGGACAAAGTCTTGGCTTTCATCCAAAAAATTCGATGGAGCGTTTGGAGATGAGGGCTTCACGGAGTCCTCTAAGCTACACCATGTAGCTATGCATTTTCAAATGTCCGCCAGGCAATGGTGGTCTAGCCTACAGGAAAATGGTGAAGCCCCATGTACATGAAAAGCTATAAGAGCTTCCATCATGAAGCAGTTTTTGGCCACCAGGACGAGGATGTAATCCTAGGGGCACCATGATTTGATCGCATGGCTCGCAATGTTAAATTCCATGAAAGGAAAATCTACTTTACGTTCAGGGAAAAATATATGTACATAGACGCTAAGGAGATGGGTAACACCATACCCATTGTACATACGCAAGCTTTCAATAAGTCAATAAAGAGCTCTATTTTTGTGTACATGATTTTTGTTAAAGATTCTCAAAATGAACCTGATGCTTTAGCAAAAGAAAATATAAACAATCACAAGGAATTAGAGTTATCCAATTTTCTCAAGGGATTTCAAGATGTTTTTATTGACGACATCCCTTGTGAACTACCTCCTAAACGAGGCAATGATGACCATGCAATTGAACTTCATCCAGGAATTTCACCGCCTAATAAAACTCCTTATAGAGTTTCTCAAGCACAACAAGAGGAGATTATGCGGCAAGTGCATGAGTTAGTTGAGAAGGGCATTGTTAGGACTAGCTCATCTCTATTTTGTTCATCCGTGCTATTAGTGCAAAAGAAAGACGACACATATCATATGTGTGTCGACTATAGAGCACTAAATAGGATCACTATTAAAAATAGGTTTCCTGTTCCACGGGTAGAAGGCCTAATTGATAATCTACAAGGATTGACCTACTTTAGTAGAATTGACCTAAAAATTGGCTACCATCAAATAAGGATAGTTGATCAAGACATTGTAAAGACCACATTTCGCACTACATTTGATCTTTCCCAATACATTGTTGTGCCTTTTGGTTTGACCAATGCACCAGACACATTCAACCACTTGATGGAGAAGCTATTCAGGCCTCACAAAGCCTTTATTGGAGTATTCTTTGATGATATTATCATCTACTATAATTCATTAGACAAACACAAGAAACACCTCCAGGTAATATTTCAAGTCTTATGAGAGAATAAACTTTATGCTATTTGAAAGAAAAGTGAGTTTTTCTTACAAGAGATTCAGTATTTAGGTCACAATATCTCTCAAGATGGCATTCCAATGGATCCATCAAAGTTAAAGGTAATAAAAGGATGGCCTAATCCAAGGAATCTTCATGAACTAAGAAGCTTTATACGTACGTGTGCATATTATAGATGCTTCATAGAAAATTTATCACTAATAGGAGGACCATTACATGACCTAACAAAGAAGAATGTTAGGTATATATGGTTTGCCAAGGAGAACAATGCTTTGAAAAGCTTATCTCCCAACCTGTGCTTACACTACCACATCTCTCAAAGACATTTGAGGTCCAATGTGACTCTTGTGGTGATTTCCTTAGAGCTGGTTTGCTCCAAGAAGGGCACTCCATAGCCTACGAAAGTTCTACATGCCTTAGATTTGTGGAAGCACTATTTATTGGGGACTCCTTTCATCCTGCGGAGGGATCACCAAAGCCTTAAGTACTTCATGACGCAGACCAAGCTCTCCAACAATTCTTGATCTACCAAAAGGCTACGTAACGGAAGTAGATCAAAGGTCCCAATGGGAGAAGTACTTACCCTTGGTGGAGTAAGCCTACAATAACATTGTACGTACCTCCACGGGAAAAGCACCTTTCGAGGTAATTGAGGGAAGATCTAAAAGTCCCCTGCTACTGAAGGTACACGGGAAGTCTTCGTTGCACATGAGTATAGCCGAGACCTACAAGAATCTCTTTCCAAAAGATTAAGGGATGCTATCTCTATCTCACAACAAAGGCAAAAGGCTGCTGTGCTGATAAGCACAAAAGAGTCCAAGCCTTTAAAGAAAATGATTGGGTCTTGCTAAATTTTCCAAGACTTGATTAAGCCACACCACGGGAAAGAATCCTACGGGACACCAAAATTACTATGCTAAGTTAGCAAAAAGGTACTATGGTCCCTTCCGGATTCTTAGACAAATCAATGAAATGGCCTATCAACTCAAGTTGCCCAGCCATTGGCTCATACACAATGCTTTCCATGTGAGCCTACTATAGCTTTACAAAGGAGAGCCACCTCAAGAATCAACGATTGCAGCCCGAGTCCATTCCCCGACAGGAAGAGAAGGTATTAAGAGGCGGTAAGACTATCCGACGATATCTTATTAAGTTTAAGAATTATCCTTTTGAAGATGCTAGATGGATGAAAGGCATACAATTAAAGGATAACCTAAACCTTGTCAATGCTTACAATTCTTCCCTAGAGTAAGCAAATGTACAAATGTTTGAAATGAAAAAAGTTTTTGTCTTCTAAGACTCTCTTTTTCTTTATTGTGCACAAATGTTAAGTAGTATGCATGCTTAGAATCAAGTTTGGAGACGAAGTCTTCCAAACACCAAGTAGAGCTTCTCACTCTACTATGGAAGATTGAAAGGGCTAATGCGTAGACATGCTTGAGGAAGCCTTATGCTCTCAAGTGCCAAATGGATTAGTCATCCTTTTGGGAACGATGTCGTAGGGTAAGATGGGGATCCTCTACCCGCTAGAAAAAGGACTAATGAATAAGTTTTATCTCCTCTACCCATAGTTGAGGACGAGTATGATTTCAAGAGAGAGGTAATTTCATAATAACTAATATCTAATTCTCCTAAATGATTTTATTGATCATTTAATATGTGGAAGTACCAGGGGAGAAAAAGCCAGAATATTGGTTAAGCTGGCAAACCGGCCATAATAGGAATCCAAAGGAGAGAAAATAGGGATCCAAAGGGGGGACCATCTGCAAAAGAGCAATGTGCAAACAATGGACTTCAATGACCCTAAGGTTCAACCCATTAAGACTTCTAAAATGCTAAGGTTCCAAAATTTAAAGGTTATGTCCAATGGTCCAACCCTAGGGAAAATTGGATGGTTTGTAGTGTGTTAAAAAGTCTTTGCAAGCTCCTACTTAGGAAGGGGCAATCCCTCTTAGTAGGGGATGAGAGAGAAACACACACACACACACACACACACACACACACACACACACACACACACACACACACACACACACACACACACACACACACACACACTCATGCAAGCCCCTTTACACAAAGGGCATAGTGGACACATGTCAGCTCCCTAGCTCAATTGCCCACAAGGTGCATTCAAATCCTATTGGATGGCCATAGAGGTGGACCAATGAGAATTAGGCTAGAATAAATCTATTTTAATTCATTTAAAAACACTTAATAAAGAACCAATAAGAATTAAGCTCTCTAGAAGACTATTTGCCAGTGTCCCAAGGGATCCAATAAACATTCAACAACCCAGTGGCTTGCCTGATTCCTATTGGCTAGAAGACAAAGGGGTCCAATGAGAGATTAATTGATTTATTTAACTACCTAAATCTCTCACAAAAGAGAAAAGGGAGACACATGTTACTAGGCTATCACTTATGCTTCTCAATTTTCATTGGCTAAGCTTTGAAGGGTCCAATGGGGTGCCATAATGAGTAAATTGCAAGAGGGTTTGATCAAGAGAGAGAGGGGGCTGATTTTGACAGGCATTATCTCACACACACACACACACACACACACACACACACACACACACACACACACACACACACACACACACACTCACACAATCTCATGTGTGAAGCAAGAAGACTCTCTCTTTCTCTCTCTCCTTCTCAAGATTTAATGGAAAGCTCATCACCTACTCCAAGCTTGTGAGAAGGGGAGAAAAATCTCATTACCTACTCCAACCCAGCTGCATGACCCTGAGCGTGCTAAGCGTTAGTCAAATGGAAAGAAATATCTGAAGAAGGTGCCACTTGGGAAAACATTAGTTTTCTTAAGAAGAAATTTTTCACTTTTGTTTTTGAAGATAAAAATGCTTCTTCAAAGGGGGAGGCCTACACCAACAATTCTTGGCTTTGTAATGCAAATCCAACCAAGAGCCAAGCTTCAATGCATGCTCATCTCCTCTACCATGCTAATTACTAAGCTATGCTAAGGTATAATGAGTGATTAGGTGAGGAGATATACTTCTTTCTCGTAAGACTACTCTATCTTCCTCTCAATCTACTCTTGTACCCCGCTAGCTCTCACCATCTTCGAAGGTGTGTGAGGTCTTGGGTCTGAGACCTTGAGGGAATTGATGTTGTGTTTTATAAGTGTTTTCTTAGTGCTTGAATCTTTCATCTTCATTGCATTAGCTAGTTATTGAATGAACACAAAGAATTGTATTGTAAAATGTCTCCCTTGATGGGGGGAACCTATAATACAAAGCCTTTTGGAGGGGGGACCGGCTCCATATAAATCCGGTCCTCGAAACTGTTGTCAACTCTCTCTTTTGAAGTATTGCTCATGCCTATCTAACTAGGTGTATGCTTTTTGTTGCTCTCTCCATCCAAGCACTCTTTCTGTGCTCATTAGGAATCTATTCTCAGTGAAATGCTTACTATGTTTATGCTATTTTCCCTACATACAAGTTACTAGGCCATTAAATGTTACATTGGTATCAGAGCACAAGGTTTCTGTTTTCTTGCTCAAGAAGGGAGGTCCTCAAGCTAGCTATAAATGGCTAGTATACACAAGTTACTAGGCTAATAAATGGTTTTCTTACTATTTTCTACTACATACAAGTTATTAGGCCATTAATGTTACACATAAGTGCGTGGACAAGTCAACATATTACTCACTACATGGTACTATAATTGGTTTGATGACATGAAAATCTTTTGAATTGCAAATTCTTATCCTTATAATGCCTGCATGCTTTGTGTGTAGCACATTATCTGTAATCACATGCCTTAGTTTGCAAGGCAATGTGACAGCTTGG
The DNA here is from genome assembly GCF_014529385.1 of Adiantum capillus-veneris. Taxonomy (NCBI): domain Eukaryota; kingdom Viridiplantae; phylum Streptophyta; class Polypodiopsida; order Polypodiales; family Pteridaceae; genus Adiantum; species Adiantum capillus-veneris. The sequence goes on along the minus strand of NC_140931.1, from coordinate 107,821,566 downwards.
GTGTTTGGTCTACACAGGGCATGGAAAAAATCCACTACCAAACTCGTACTGGTTATTTCAATCACACTCGACATGGAGGTGCAGACAAAGAAAATAGCTTAGAGGAGCTACACCAATGGACGTATCAAAAAATAATGCATAGGTCGCATTGCAAGAAATAAGTCAAACAAAGTCAGATTGGTCATGTGGTGAGATTAGCCAAAAAAGGCAGAGAAAGGAGATATGGGAGTTATTGTCTATGGCTAGACAACATGCAGATTGGCGGCTACAAAAACAGCACGTGGGAAGGGTTTGGACAACACCGTTGGAAGTTATGCCATAACTCTCAACTATAGCAAGATCCCAACACCAAACTTAATATATCTAAACGAATCGATGTAATTTCAACTTTTTATATTGTGAATGATGGTTGCAACAAAAATAGAAATATTGCAAGACATTGATACTCTATCATTTTAACTTTTCATAATGTGAATGATGGTTACAACAAAAAAGTACATTGCAAGACATTATTACATAATCAATCTAGCTTTGATGCATAAAACAAATGCATTCTATTTATTTATAGTCATCTAGAAATGATACAAAATATTTTTGCGTCTTGTCCTTATCTGAAGGACCCTCTTCCTCGTGCATTGGTCTCTTTGAATGAAGTCTTTCTTCATCATCATCCGTCGCAAGCACGTTGAGGTCAAGCAATTGGATCTCCTCACATGCCTCAACCCACAGGGCCTCTTCTATAAGTTGAATGATTGGATTCTTTTGTTTCAGTAGATCATGTTTTCCATATTGTGGCAACTGGCATGGGTCTGTGATTCCACAAGTGAGACCATACGCAGCATGTGACAAAAAGAAGTGATGACTGCATAGGCCATACATTCCAGGCTCTACACCAAAAATTGAGACCACTGCTTGCTCGTCTAGCAACTTCACCTTGTCTGCGTTCCATCTAATGGCCGCACCTCCTAGATATCTTGAGAGTGTCTTCAATACAAAAAGAGGGAATTCAGCCTTGTCCTCAAAGAAGCTAGAATGGCCGCACCTCCTAAATATCTTGAGAGTGTCTTCAATACAAAAAGAGGGAATTCAGCCTTGCCCTCAAAGAAGCTAGAATGGAAGCAGAGTAAGTTTGGAGCGTTCAGTTTCTCCAAGTACTGACCAAGGGAGGAATTCTTTCCCAAGTCTCCTTTACCTCGTCCACAGGGACAAGGAATGAACTTATCATCAGAGACTACGAGCTACGAGAAATAAAAGCCAAGTGTTGGTATATACACATGAAACTCTCATACAAGGAAGCAAAAAATATTTACACAGGAATATACCTTCTGATTTTCATCTTCTTCGAGTAATGCAGCATTCCATAATTCAAGTGTACTCTCATTTGCAAAGGATGAGGATGGCGTCAATGTCGTTGATGCAGAAATTCTCCCCATCTCTGTGACTCCAAGCCTTTCTTGTACCGAATTGAACTCTGACTCCGTTGGAAGCATCGTGACACATGCGATTGCATGCTTGTATACCATTGCTAGTCCCTTTGTTGGTTCAATAAACTTACGTGCTGTTACATGAGCATCCATGACAAATTACTTGTCATTAGGAGGGTCAATTATACTTCCATCCTCTTGTAGATTTTGAGCAACTATAGCAAAGCAGTAGTCCTCTCTCAAGTCAATAGTTCCATGATGTCATTAAGCATTACATAATAATGATCATCGATGGGGACGATAGGGAGCACATTTGTTGGCAAAGCTCCCTCTGGCAAATGAACACCTTCTGAAACACACAAAGCACCACTTGGTGGTTGCACCAACTCATCACCAGTGACTAAATGGTGACTACTCTTGGCCTCCTCTGCTGTGTCCTGGTGATCATCCAGATTAACATTCAAAAAGAGTATGGACCCAACATAGTATTCTACAACTCAACACTTTCAATTATGTACAGGACATCTGATGTCATTCCTGTGAGATTGCAGTGGCAACTTGAGGCTGCTCTTGTAGAAAATATATTTCTTTAAATGATTAGAACTGATATCCTTCATATGAACATATCGACAACCCCCAAACTCAAATGTGTCATTGATTGATTGTTGCTCGTATGTCTGATGAAACTTTGCAAGAAAATGTGACGTAGAAGCTAAAAACTCTTGCAATGAGAAGGCAGGGTTGAAAATAGGCTTGAATTCTTGTTGCCACTACTGAAGGCCAATTCTATAGAGAAAATGGTACAACTTGTCTTTGGGTGCCTCGTTAGAGCAAGAAAACTCCTCCTCTATCTTGATCTGAAAGGGATCCATTTGTGGAGAGACATAAGAAAAATTGGGTTGTTGGTTAGGGTAAAGGTAGGAAGGCACTGGCTAACACTAGGGAGTACGAAGGGGATTGACGTGCCTCCTATATATAGACTCCTCAGGAACTCAACCAAGTCTTTTCAACCACCCTTATGATTGCATTAGTAACGATGCAATGAATGCACCACAAAGATTGAGGCAAGATTAACCATCCCTATGACACGTATCGTGGTTGGGTTAGTACCGTAGCTACAGAAAGCACCTGTGATGACTGAACACTCTAGAACTTGCTCACATCTACACAACGCGGTGATAGTAGCCGACTTTCGAAAATCAAAGAAAAAAAAAGAAAAAAACTTATCCCCCCCCCACCCTCATTAAGCCCCCCCGGCCAGGCGCAAGCTTTGAGCACTCACCCCCGACCCCTCTCTTGTGCTCCCTCTGTGTGAACCACATGGAAACCCCCCCCACCCCTCCGCTCTCCCGTATTCTTACACTCACCCTTTACACCCCCCCCCCACTCTCATTACCCCCCACACCTTGGCCCGCTAATATTCTTTCCCCAACCCCTCCCCCCTCTTCCCCACTCGCTCACCTCACCCTCCCCTCGGCCTCATCCCCCCCCCCCTTTTGGCCTGCTAATATTCTCCCTCACTCCCACCCATTGACTTGCTCCCCTCCTCTCGTCCTTAAGCTACCATGCAAGATAGTAGATACTATTCCCTCTCTCTCTCACCCACACATCTCCCCTACCCCACTCCATTGCCCCCCCCCCCCCCCCCCCCCCCCCCTTTCTTCACTCTCTTGTCTGGCGGTCCACAAGGCGTGGACCTCACCCTCTCTCTCACGAGCCTGTGGAGGCACAAGAAATACACACACACACACACACTCTCTCTCTCTCTATTATCCACACACCTAATCCCTCCCTCTCCCTCACAATCTCTCTCTCTCTCTCTCTCTCTCTCTCTCTCTCTCTCTCCCTCACAATATCTCTCTCTCAGCCCGGCGCTCTCTCTCTCTCTCTCTCTCTCTCTCTCTCTCTCTCTCTCTCTCTCTCTCTCTCTCTCTCTCTCCCCCCCTCTCGGGCGCTCAGGCAGCGCAGACCAATCTCTCTCTCTCTCTCTCTCTCTCTCTCTCTCTCTCTCTCTCTCTCTCTCTCTCTCTCTCTCTCTCTCTCTCTCTCTCTCTCTCTCTCCTCACATACACACACACACACCATCACACACAAGCCCTCTTCCCCTCTGGCGCTGTGCACGAACCCGCAACAGTAAGATCTCTCTCTCTCTCTCTCTCCCTCACGGGTGCTCAGGCCGCAGTAGAATCCCTCTCTCTCTCTCCCATACACACACCCCCCCCCACACCCACGCTCTCTCTCTCTCTCTCTCTCTCTCTCTCTCTCTCCTCTCTCTCTCTCTCTCTCTCTCTCTCTCTCTCTCTCTCTCTCTCTCTCTCTCTCTCTCTCTCTCTCTCTCTCTCTCTGTGACCCCATCTCCCCCCCCATCCGCCTCGCGTAGTTTGGTAGGCAACCAGCTGTCAACCATCGACGAAAAAAAATAAAAATATTAAAATATATTGTATATATATTAATAATAAGCCCCCCCTTCCCATGCACGTTTACGCACACAAACATACATATACATACACATCCGCCCTCATGCACCAATACACACACACACACATATATGCACCGCACCACAAAAAAAAGAAAAAAAACCAAAGGTTACAATTACAACATCGACGAATAAAGAAGAAGGATCAAAAGCACGCGCCGCCAATAACAAAAAGAGAAAATGCGTCGAAGGTATGCCCCGGCCGACCCCGAAAAGAAGTACGCTCGACATCAACGCACCGACAACACACCATTCACCGGCAACATGCAACCACGATGCCATTCCAATAATTTATAGGTTATTTTCATCATTATCTTCGGTTTTCACCTGAGCCATTGTAAATTCTCAAATTTTTTGTAAATATCCTCTCTCTAGGTGATGGTCACAAAGGCCCACCTAGAGATTCCCATCTTTTAATAACCTCCCAAAACAAATCAAGGGTCAACCACACGGGGCCCACCACTTGCTTTGTCTCCCTGATCAAGCTTACCTTAACCACACTAGGATTATCATAATCCAAGCAGCCAAAACCTATAGATTGGCACTGAGAGGTCACTATCAAGGGGGGCAATTCATGAGGAGCCAAGCATCTGGTAGAGTGTAGTGGGAAGGATTGACACTATCACCATCATGGAGAGGGGGCTTGTGTGTTGGGTTTGCCTTGGGAATTGCACCATGTGAAGAGAACCACATCCATCTCTTGACTCCAATGGTCGATGCACACACGTATACACGCTCTTGGTAGTAAGTATTCACAATCATTGAGTCGTCTTAGAGAACGCACCAAGTAGGTTGCACCACCTCCTCTCCCTACCTCTCTACCACCACGCCATGCCATTTTGTAAATATTGCAGAAATAATTCACCCTCACACCCCCCGAGAGTTTTCATCATTTGCAAATCTCTCTCTCTCTCTCTCTCTCTCTCTCTCTCTCTCTCTCTCTCTCCCCCCCCCCCTCTCTCTCTCGGTGTGTAAGTTTGCGGTGTTTATATCATCGTGGTTTGCGTCCTAGACGAAAAAAGCTAGGTGGTGCCCCCTGTCCATTTTACCGTGGCAGGCTCGAGGCGCGCCATTCGGCCCCCGACGTTATAGAGGCCCTCGGGGTTCAGGGTCCGCTTTGCGTCCGTCATTTGGTGCCCCCACGGAGGAGGGCTTTTCTATGACCCTTCAGTTTACAATACTGAAAGTGACGCCCACTATCAATCATGGACGAATGGCTGAAGGAATTTTCTAACTGGAGGATGGAAGAAGAGGAGACAAAGGAGGCACTAGCCGCCTTCATTGAGGTGCTACTGCTAGGTTGCAGTGTCCTCAGGATTCAAGAGGTAAATTCTCCATCTTGTGTGGCTCGTTCTAACTATAAATCGAAAGCATCAGGTGGGAGGTTGTTGAAGTGCCATCACTGTTTTCAACCAAGGCACACTGTTAATGAGTGCCAGAAATGAAGGCAGCGAAATGGCTCAAGTCATCTACATCGACATTCACGCGAAGAAGTCATTCACATCAAGGAAGGGAAGCAAACGATGAGACCTCTTTTCCCTAAAGAAACTGCAGTCAAAATTATAACTCCAAAGTGGCCTAAAGGGGCTGCTCGAGCCAAAGGCAAGGAGAAGAGAAGCTAGTCTCGAAACACATGATCCCGAAGGGGGAAGCATCTGGCCAAGCAAGTGCTTCAAGCTTAGAAAGACAGGTTGTACCCACTTTGTCAAAGAAGAAGTCATCCGAAGCTAAGCGGCGGAAGGTCGCCTACCGATTTGCACAACGCATGAGAGTGCTACCAATCCACTTTGACAATCCGGAAGAAGAAGTGGTAAGAAGATTCCCATGTCCTAGAGAAGAGTGGTTCGTCTACTGCTCTCACTGTTTTGGGAAGCGAGTGGAGGATCTTCCTCCTCTCCCTGTACAACTTATCCTGAAGAATCTCTCTACCACGGGAGAAACCTAGTGGGTTGGGGACGAGTTACAACTGAATGGAGTAGAATTCATGCAGCATGCTGACTACGGAAATTACCTACAATTGCTGTTAGCCAAGAGGCTGGGAGTGGTCAGACGCGTCGCCATCACCCCATACGTGCTAAGCAATGAAGGAAAGGTAGAGCCCATGAAAGGCGACGACCTCTTGTGGATGTGCCGACTCATCAACACTGGCACGGTAAGAGTATAAGTAAGTATTCCACCCTCTGTGCATGATGGAAAACGGGCCAATGGCATTCCCGTTTAGATTCCTGCAGCATATGCATGTGAATATCTATGTAGATAGGAAAGTCTTCTACCAACAGAAGATTGTACACCTATTCGGTGAAGCGGTACTAGGAGAAATCCTCAATTCCTTGAACCCTATCATTCTACCCATATTAGATTACCATCATTCCTTTAATGTCTCTATCTTTATCATGTTTTACCCTATCCACCCACCCCTGTAAGAAGCCGCTATGAGCCGCTACTGTTAATGTAATGTAAAAGAGAGAGAAAAAAAAGGGTTTGTAAATTCCTAAGTCACCACCATGGCAAGTGTTTCTTTCGCCACGTTCAGTGGAAAGAAAGGAGAGGATCTCACCACCGACTTTTTGGATGATTTCAACATTGCTTGTATCATCTCCAACAAAGATGACGACGTTTCACGACTTATAATTTTTCCTCTATTGATGAAAGTAGAGGCCAAGTCCTGGTATAATGCATTGCCCCAGGCTACCAAGAATGCATGGGATGTGTTAAGGGCTGCTTTTGTAAAGAGGTTTGGTGGAGGCACAACCTCAGAGAAGCTATGGAAGCTACTGACAGAATTAAAGCAGGGAGGCCTGCTGGAGTATGCCACCTACGAGTCCAAATTTGTGGACTTATGGGAGAGATGGGTTGCCTCACTGGAGGAAGGTGAAGGAGTGCCTAATTTCCTAAAGAAGGACCATTTCATTGTTGGTCTATGGTCGCTGCTTAGAGAGAAGGTGAAGGGAAGGTTTCCTGCAACATATGAGTTGGCAGTTGAAGTAGCCCGCCTTAAAGACAAGAAGCTGCGCATGCAAGCAAGAGTAAACGAGTGAGAGGAAACAAGCTCAGCCTGACCAACCCCAGTGGATGCAACAACCAATCATAGAGTCCAACTGCAAGAGGCATCAGAAGAGCAACAAGACCTACTGAGTCGCATCACCACCGAACTAGAGAGTTTATCTGTGCATCTGGTGCAGCAAGGGCATGCATCTGGCAGAAACCTAGAACAAGGAAGGGGACAACGAAGGCAAAACCCAGAGTAGCACTGTTACAAATGCGCAGAAGATGGCCATGGAATGTACTACTGCCCACACCCGAGGAGGCATAATTTCAATAGAGGGGGGAGACAGAATCAGACCTCTCCGCCAAGAGCAAGACCACCACCACCTAGGCAACCAGGACCAATCCCACCGGTCCACATCATTTGACCACCCGTACACCAACAACCACCACCCCAACCTCTCATTCCGCCACTATCCCCACCACCTATTGTGAACCAAGCGGTGAGTGTTATTAGCTTGGAGGCTAAAGGGAAGGCGAAGGTAGAAGAATCAGCTCGAGATAAGCACAAAGGAAAAATGAAGGTAGAAGAAGCGGATGCTATGGGAGTGAAGCATGCGAGGCACGAGGAGGCATCTCAAAGAGAAGAGAAGATGAAAGGAAAGGCTGAGTCTAGTAAGCAAGCAGCTAAACCACGGCGGAAGATAGACATCGTGGACTTCTCACTAGGTGAGTATGCAAAACCCTATGACTTAGTTCAGGATGTGTTAATGCAGGGCTCAAAGATAACTTGGCCCAACTACTCCACCTTGCACCTAGAATGAGGAGGCAATGGACGAAAATGGTAAGTACCAGGAAATCAAGACCAAGGATAGCTGGGGCTATCTCTGGGAGGGATCTCGACGACATCCTGTCAACCATGGATGCTCACATCAAGGGGCAACGAATTTCAAACGTCTACATAGATGGTGGCGCGCAAATATGCATCATGAGTGAAAAAATGATGCACCATCTAGGTCTAGAGGTAAGTAGGCCGGCACCCTGCTGAGCCAAGATGGCAAAAAATGTAAGAGTGAAATGCGTAGGCATTGTAAATGTGGTCAAAGTAAAAGCATTCAATACAGAAGTGGAGGTAGACATCTTCGTCATGCCACACAAAGGGGAGGGCTATCCCATCATTCTTGGGAGGCCTTGGCTTATGGCTATGGAAGCTAAACAAGACTGGAGCACCGGGATGATCCAGATGAAGGATGCTAAGGGTAAGTCCATATTCTACGACATGAGGACTGGAAAGCAGCGCAACATGATCTTGGAGGCTTCAGAAGATGAGTCCACCAGCGACTACTCGTCTACCTCAAGAGAAGAGAAGACCACCACTGGCGGAAGTGACAGTAGCATCGAAGTGATGGAGGTCATTCTTAAAGACCCAAACAGATTAACACAATTTGAAACAACCTCGAAAAACCAAGAGGGATCATCAGGTATGCAGTCCTTGGAGGATGCAGGTAAGCTACAAAAAAAGCTCTCAAATGAGTTAACCAATGAAGAAAGAAAGGAGTACGTCTCCATGCTAGGTAACTTCACTACTTTGTTCATTGATGTCTATGATAAGATCATAGGAATTATAGTAGTAAAACATCACATAAAGCTCAAGGAAGGCAGTAAACCCGTAGTACAAAAGCTCAGAAGACTTGGAGTAATCCAATAAGAGGCATTGCTTAAAGAAGTGAGAAGTTTGCTACAAGCAGGTTTCATCTATCCTGTCGAAGACTCAGAATGGGTCTCCCCAGTAGTAGTCACACCAAAAAAAATTGGTAGGTGGAGAGTCTGTGTGGATTATAAACCTCTCAATGCAGCCACGAAGAGGGACCACTTTCCCCTCCCATTCCAGGATGAAATACTCAATGAAGTGGCAGGTCACGAGCGATACACAGTATGCGATGGCTACTCAAGATACTTCCAGATTAGCATTGCAGAGGAGGATTAGAAGAAGACAACCTTCATCACACCTTGGGGATGTTTTGCCTAGAGAGTGATGCCGTTTGGCCTCACTAACGCCCCGGTCACATTTCAACGCTATGTGACTTTTGTTTTCCAACCCTACTTTGGAACATCAATAAGGGTTTTCATAGACGATTTTTGCATTTATAGCTCACGAGCCCTTCATTTAAGCAAAGTCTATGATGGCTTAACTAGGCTGCAAACCTTGGGTGGCCAACTCAATGTGGACAAGTGTCACATTGGTTAGAGCAAAGTCACTCTCCTTGGTCATGTAATTTCAACAAAAGGAATCGAGGTAGACCCTAGCAAGATTCAGGCCCTGATATCTTTATCGTCACCCACCACCACCAAGCAGCTGGTTTCTTTCCTTCAGAAGGTAAGATACTTAAGTAGGTTCATTCACCTGCTATCTCAAGTGGTCCTTCCCCTACAACAACTCACTGAGAGGGATGTCTTCTCATGGAGTGAAGAAAATGAGCAGCAGTTCACTGAGGTGAAGCAAATCCTAGCTAAGCTTCCCACTATTTCACCTCCTAAGTGGACGAGCCATTTTATGTGAACCCTAGTGTGGGAAGTGATACACTCGGAGTAGTGCTAATGCAAAAGGATCCCAAAACTTCTTTCATGCGCCCTATTTACTTCTCTAGTCGTGTCATGACCCCATAAGAAAAAGAATTTACCGAAGTAGAACACATGGTTCTGGCACTAATGTTCGCTACCACAAAGTTCCGCTCCTATCTCCAGCCTAGACCCTTTGTAATCCTAACAATGGAGGAGGTTTTCCCATATTTAATGTGACACATGGATGTCTCGTCTAGGATCTCAAAGTGGTTAATTAGACTACAAGAGTTTGACTACACCATGCAGGTAGAAAACTCCACCAGGGCTAGTTTAGCAGGAATTACACTCATCGCCATTATGAGAAGAAGTTGAAGGTCAACACGGAAGCAAAGGAAGAAACACCAACGATAGAGAGTCCTAGTCTAGAGAGAGCTCACTCTCTTTTCTTTGACGGAGCATAAAAGAGAACAATGGATCAGTCTGCAACAGCAGGCATGGTCATTTTCAATGAACGGTAAGAAAGAGTATTCTCCATGGGGCAGTTATTACACTCCCACTCCAACAATGAAGCAAAATATGCAGCCCTAATTCTTGGGTTGGGGCAATGTATTTCACAAAGAATTCAGCGCCTAAATGTGTTCGGCGACGCTTTGCTTTTGATAAGGTAGATAAATAGAACCTGGGATTGTAAAAATGAGGTTTTACTTGGTCAACTTTGCCAAGTTAAGGACCTTCTAAAGAAGTTTGAAGCAGTGAAATTATTCCATGTCCCCAGAGCATAAAAATAAGGGGCAGATGCGCTAGCTAAAGAAAGAATACAAGACGTTCCCATAGGGGCGATCAAATTAAAACTACCCCTCTTCCAAGGTAGTGATGCTATGCCTGATGTCATCAGTTTTCTAGATACTAGAGAATGTCCAGCAGGACACACCAAAGGCCAAAAATAGTGGTAAGGAAGGCTAATAGGTACCGCCTTATAGACGACCACTTGTATTGTAAGGGCAAAGATCAAATTCTCAGGCGGGTGCCAACCTCCAGTGAAATCACAGAGGTAATTTCAAGTTTCCATGACGGCGTCTGCGGCGGTCATTTTGCTGTAGATATCACCAGTAGGAAGATTCTACAGGTAGGATACTTTTGGCCTAGTTTGAACAGGGATGTACACCATTGGTGTAAAACATGCAAGACTTGTCAAGTGGCTAGTGATCGCACGTTAACCTACGAGCCACAAACCCCTATCATCTCGTATGGTCCTTTTGAGAAATGGGGAATAGATGCAATCGGTCCTTTACCAAGGGCCCAATCAGGTAAACTGTACATCATAGTGGGTGTAGACTACATGAATCGATGGGAAGAAGCAATGGCCACCACCCACATTAGAGCCCAAGAGGTGGAAAAGTTTATTTTTGAGCATATCGTTTGCTGTTTTGGCACTCCCCTTGAGATAATATCAGATAGAGGACCAGGATTCAGAGGTGATTTGGTGGGAGAACTAATGAAGAAGTTAGGCATCACACGTCGGCATTCGACACCATACTATCCACAATGCAATGGTCTGGCAGAGAAGGTAAATAGAATGATTTGCAAAATCATCACAAAACAGGTGAACAACCACACAGGGGACTGGGATAAACATCTCATGGAAGCTCTTTGGGCCTACAGAACAACGTTCCGAACATCACTAGGTTTCACTCCTTTCCATCTAGTTTATGGGAAGGAGGCAATTCTACCCATTGAGGTACAAATAGCCAGCTTACGAGTTTTGGCTAGCCAGACACATCGTCCGATTGTAAACCTCCAAAACCACATCTTGGATCTGGAGAGACTCCAACTGGATAGGGAAGATGCAATCAATCACTATGCAGCACAGGTAGAACGATGCCGGCTCACTTTCAATCAAGGTCTTAAAGAAAAGGGACTGGAAAGAGGCATGTTAGTACTGCGATACGACAAGATATTTGACACTAGGAAGGATAAGAAATTCCAACCTAGATGGGAAGGACCATTCATCATCAAGAAACACTATGACAATGGCAGCTATAAGCTAATGGAAGCAGATGGGAGAATTCACAAGACTAGGGTCAATGGATGGAGACTGAAAAGGTATTTTCTTAGGTTTGACCCACAATTCCTGCTAGACATTCTAGAGGAGGGAGAACCTTCTAACTCTATAGCTGAGGAAGCAGAAGAAGGGCTAGAAGCATGAATGCCTCTAGCCAAAGGGAGAGGGCTAATGATAGCCAACTTTCGAAAATCAAAGAAAAAAAATAAAAAACCTTATTTCCCCCCCCCCCCCCCCCACCCTCATTAAGCCCCCCCCCCGTCCAGCGCAAGCTTTGAGCACTCACCCCCGACCCCTCTCTTGTGCTCCCTCTGTGTGAGCCGCATGGAAACCCCCCCCCTCCGCTCTCCCGTTTTCTTACACTCACCCTTTACACCCCCGCCACACACACACACACACACACACCCCCCCCCCCCCCCCCCCCCCCCCCCACTCTCATTACCCCCCTACCTTGGCCCGCTAATATTCTTTCCCCAACCCCTCCCCCCTCTTCCTCACCCGCTCGCCTCACCCTCCCCTTGGCCTCATCCCACCCCCTTCCTTCACTCTCTTGTCCGGCGGCCCACAAGGCGCGGACCTCACCCTCTCTCTCCCTCACGCTCTCTCTCTCTCTCTCTCTCTCATGAGCCTATGGAGGCGTAGGAAATACACACTCTCTCTCTCTCTCTCTCTATTATCCACACACCTTATCCCTCCCTCTCCCTCACAATCTCTCTCTCTCAGCCCGACGCTCTCTCTCTCTCCCCTTCTCGGCCGCTCAGGCCACGCAGACCAATCTCTATCTCTCTCCTTCTCACGAATAGCAAGAGTAGAACCCCCCCCCCTCTCTCTCTCTCTCTCTCTCTCTCTCTCTCCACCCACACATATACACACACACCATCACACACAAGCCCTCTTCCCCTCTGGCGCTGTGCACGAACCTGCAGCAGTAAGATCTCTCTCTCTCTCTCTCTCTCTCTCTCTCTCTCTCTCTCTCTCTCACGGGTGCTCAGGCCGTAGTAGAATCCCTCTCTCTCTCTCTCCCATACACACACACACACACACACACACACACACACACACCTCACACACCCACGCTCTCTCTCTGACCCCATCTCCCCCCCCATCCGCCTTGCGTAGTTTGGCAGGCAACCGGTTGTCAAGCATCGACGAAAAAAAAATAAAAATAAAAAATATATACTGTATATATATTAATAATAATCCCCCCCTTCCCACGCACGTTTACGCACACAAACATACACATCCGCCCTCATGCACCAATACACACACACACGCATATACGCACAACACCACAAAAAAAAAGAAAAAAAACCAAAGGTGTTCGAAGAAGAAAACCCCCCTTTCAGCCAACACTCTTCTGGTGCCAGTGTTATAGAGTGGCTCTTCCACAGTTGCATGGAATGTACAAAAAATGCAAATAATGCAATCCACTAACTGCCAGTAGGATAAATATCTACAACTGGCAGGTTAAACACACAATACATGAGTGAAGAGTAAAAATCTATTATGGATAAAAGAAAACTTACAATTTTGTTGGTTTGTTGGAAATCCTATCGGTGTTGTTTGTAGATGCAAATCTGAGTGCATAGATGCATGTTCAATGAGAACCTCTTTGACTGTTTTGCTTGTTTGTGACAAGCAAAATTTTTTCACCCTACCTTTAGTTGTTCACAAACTCGTTGCCCATGCGCTTTCTCTTCCTCATCTATAGGAGAACCCGACTTCCAACTTTAATGGTGGTGGAAATCCATTGACCGTTGTCCAAATCGAAGCTGTTGAAAATTTTGACAGACTTAATACTTGCGGATGGTCGTCAAGATCTTCTATTCTTCATTAGTGATTCTTCTATGGCAAGATGCACAACAGAGATTGAGAGGTGGAGTGTTTTGTAGTGCAAACACAATACAATCAAATGCAAGCATAATAGTTAGTTGAGTGCAAATGAATGAGAATGAGCGGGAATACTATGAAGTCTCTCTTATCAAAAAAGTGCACACAACTGCATTGAGTGTGAGTCATGGTACATTTGTCCTATATTTGGCCCTGACAAGAAATATTTGAGCAAATCACAATGTATATTATTGTTAAGGTTTTTTAAGCAACTAAAAATTGTTTTTTGAAAATGTTGAAGTTTGAGATAAAAACAAGGAGAATCCAAGCTACCGTTACGGTAGCCCGCCATCCATTGGTCGCGTTGCATTCTATCTTTAGTGCTAAAAGGACCAAACTTGAGTCCAAACTTTCCCTAATAATTGTGAAAAGCTTAGCATCATACAATTGGGACAAAACCCATTGTTTCATGCCAAGACAAAGCACATTGAAGTGCACTACCACTTCATTTGAGAGAGGGTCTTAGCAGGCGACATCGACCTGGAGTACATCGCAACGGATGAGTAGGTTGCAAATATCTTCACGAAGGCCCTTGGAGTGGCAAAGCTACGGTGGTTCTGAGAGATACTTGGCATACAAGAGATGGTTTTGAGCTTGAGGGGGCGTGTTAAGATGTTCAACATCTACGACTCCTGGATAACTACCACCAACAATCATGACAACTGGTGCACCTTGGTGGATATGCATATCTTTGTCAGTAGTGATACCACAACTGAACTACACCGAGTTGGTCTACCTACCAAAGTGATGGCACACTTATCTATACACCTCACTCACTAGCGGTTCATACTAGACTGTTGTATTGGTTCCCCTTTTATGTTGTATTTTTCCTTATGTTAATCTCTAGGACTCTTTTTGGTTCCTAGCATTATCTTTTAGGAAACACCAGTTAAGTGCATCCCCCTTCTTATTGGTGGATATAGTTCTTGTGTACATGCAAATATGGATGTAGTAGTTTTGTTCACAATGTGACAATACTTGTGTGAACGCATGGCTTGGGGCTATTTGGGTTTTGACAATCTCATAATTGGGTAATACTGACGTTTATTTTGTCTTTGGGTCTCGTGTGGAGACGCCAGGAAGTAACGCTTGGCCTCAAAGCCTAGAAGCTCGTATGCAATGGGACACTCCCCCTTGAGCTTGATTTGAATTGATGCCGTCTTTGAGATTAAAAAATAAGTATCAACTGTATCAGAGTGGTCTTTTAGGCTGGATTTGAGGTGGTGAGTAGGATCATTTCAGCACATGGAAAACACTCTTTATAATAAGAGCTTAAGGATTTTTTGATGGGAATCCCAAAATAGGTTTATATGTCCTTGTTGTAAGTTGTGCTCTTTTATAAAGCCAAACAAGCACTTTTAAAGACAAAAGCTACCTTCCCACCTTTTGAATTCCCAAAAAATTTAAAGCTCGACTTCCACCTGAAAATGCTTTTGGCATTACATACTTTCAATTGCACACACACAAAACTTTTAAGTCTTCCCTCTGGAAAAACTAAAGATTGAGCTTAAAAGCTTATAATTCAATCAAGGCATTAATTGCTAGCGAATCTTAGTTCAAAATTTGTGTAGATGGGCTCGATCCAAAGTTAATGCCGATGATACATACACACATAAGTGTGTCCCTTCAATTTATTGGTGCAACTTTTAATTGAATGGATTCAAAATGTGTATTCGTGGCCTTCAATGGAGTAGCTTGAATCCAACGCAATCTAAATGCAAATGCAACCTACACACAAAGGCTAATTAATTGCAGATTAACACAAAGGGTAGTGGATCAAGGAGAAAATCCAAGAACGTGCTTGAAAGGGTTGTGGTAATGTGTGTGCTAGTCTCCACCCAGGCGTGCTATCTTATAGCCTCCCCCTAGTGTACACACTATCCGGCCATGCCGGTGGCCTTGCCCATATGACCCATGTCCTTACATTACCCCCCCCCTTGGAGAATCATTTTCGTCCTAAAAAGCGAAAGTAGGAAAATGTTTCTTAAGTGCGGAGACATTCTCCCATGTAGAACCTTCTTCAGGTCTATCTAGCCATTTTACCAACAATTGTCGTCTGACATGATGTCTGGTGTGAAGCTCATGAGAATCCAAAATCTTTTCGGGCTCATGAGGAATGCTTGGCGGTTTGATAAGGTCAACTAACACACCTGTGTCAATGACATTATCATTCTATCCTAGCTATTTTCATAAATGGCTAACATGAAAAACAAAATGAACTCGTGAGTACCCTGAGAGAGCTATCTTATAGGCCACTTGACCTATACGTTTCAGAATGGTAAACAGTCCACAATAGCGTGGTGAAAGTTTATAAACTTTTCCCGTCTTCAGACTTTCTAAATGCTCCGAAACTTTGAGGAAAACCTTGTCTCCTGCTTTGAAAGTAGCAAGAGACTATGCTCATCTGCGTACTTCTTATATCAATCTTGAGCTTGGTTAACATTTTGTCCAGCAACTCGAAGCATGTCAAAATGGTCTTGGAGAAAATCCTTCGCTTGTTGTATCTTCTCCTTAGCCAACCCCACCACAATGGGTGATCTAAGTTGAAATCCATATAAAAGCATAAATGGACTAAACCTTGTAGTCACATTCTTTGAGCTATTATAATCAAATTCCAATACAGGTAAGTAGTCTTTCCAATTGGTTTGCTTCTCGCTAACTACACTCATAGCATATTTTATAGCACTTGATTAACTCTTTTGCTTTGACCATCCGTTTTTGGATGATCAGCCGTACTTAGATTATGTTTAGTTTCCAACTTTTGGAACATAGCTCCCCAGAAGTGATTATCGAACTTTAGATCTATGTGACTAATGATACTAGCCGCGGAGACCTTAGAGTTTATATATATTCTCTACAAATAGCCGTGCTAATTTTGGTGTCTTAACCATAGTCTTAGTGGGGATGAATCGACCCATCTTTGTGAGACGGTCTACAATTATCCAAATGGCATCATGGCCACGATTAGTAGTAGGTAGTCCTACTACAAAATCCATAGAGATACTCTCCCACTTACCTTGTGGAATCTCTAAAGGATGTAAAAGGCCACCTACCTTGAGGCACTCTGCCTTATCAACTTGGCATAATTGGCAGTTTAGTACGTACTCTTGAACATCATGATGTAAGACCGGCCGATAAAATTGTCATCGAGCTAAGGCATACGTCTTACCAATACCTGGATGACTAGCACTTGGACTATCGTGACACTCAAATAAGATTTGGAACCTAGTGTCAGAGTCCTTTGGCACACATACTCTACCCTTGTGGAGTAAGTAGCCATCATCAATGGAAAAAATCTTCCATCGCTTAAGCTCTTCTTGAGTAGGAGTAGCTCTGTGTGTTGGAGTTTTTATCTGCGTGTGCAGAGACATGTTGAGTTGGCTGTTTAGAGACATGTGAGTGTGAGGGATCCCTTTTTAAAATTGCACTCCACACTTTAGTATATGATTGATCTTGTGCACACTTGCCACGTAATGACTCTAAAAATCCACTCTTTATTTTTGTGAAAGCAAGTGAATTAATCTGAGGCATCCGACTTAGTGCATCTGCTACTACATTATATATCCCCTTGTGATATCGTAGCTTACAATCATAATATTGAAGGATTTCGGCCCATCTAGATTTACGGTCCTTCAAGTCCGTTTGAGTAGTAAACCATTTGATACTTTCATGGTCAAAAACTACTTCAAACTCGGCACCATATAAATAGTTTCGCCACTTTTGTAAAGCATGAATTATGGAATCGATCTCTCTCTCATAGACATAATAGTTATGTTGAGCTCTATCTAGCTTTTTACTTTCAAAGGCTATAGGTCTTCCCTCCTGGAGAAGTACCACACCAATTGCTTTATCACTAGCATCAGTCTCTACCACAAACGGCTTAAGTGGGTAGACGATTGCTAGGATGGGAGCAGTGGCTATAGCTACCTTGAGCTGTTTGAAACTGCATTTTTGGACTTCTTCCCAAGAAAAGGTCTTACCTTTCGCTTTAAGTTGATCCGTCATAGGAATAGTGATTTTGGCATAGTCACGGATATACTATCGATAAAATCCATCCATGCCTCAAAATATTTGAAGCTCCTCAATCGTGTTTGGATGTGACCATCCAAGAATGGTAGCGCCCTTGTCCGTTTCCATCTTGATGCCAGAATAAGAGATCACATGATCAAGGTAATGTATCTCTGTTTTAAAGAAATCACACCTGCTTTGCTTAGCATACAGCGTGCGAGCTCGTAGTTGTTCAAACACTAACCGTAAGTGTTCTATGTGTTCATCTTCAGTCTTACTGTAAATGAGAATGTCATCAAGAAAAAACACAAAAAATTTTCGAAGATAGGGACGTAAGACACTATCCATGAGTGTCATAAATGTAGCTGGAACATTGGTTAGACCAAAAGACATAACCAAAAATTCAAAATGCCCGACCGTGTTCTAAAGGTAGTTTTGGAGATATCTTGTAGTAGGATATGCACCCGATGGTATCCTGGAAAAAGATCTATCTTTATATAGTATCTTGCCCCGTGGAGTTGATCAAACAACTCATCCACTGGAGGCAGAGGATACTAGTTCTTGATGGTTATCGCATTTAATCCGCGATAACCTACGCACATGTGCATAGTACCATCTTTCTTTTTAACCAATAGAATTGGTGATGCCCAAGGTGAAGTGTGTTACCGTATACATGTGGTAGTGATGTGTGTGAACACACTAGGACCGCCGGAGCATTTTTGTCCTCTTTAGGAGGTTTTTCCCCCCGAGCATTGTATATACACCCATCACTCTAGGGCTATCTATCTTTCATTGCACACTAAGTAACACACTCTCTATTGTGTGTCTTGAGCTTCCTTTGTATTCTCCAAGCTGGGTGCGTTTCTCTACAACCCTAATTCCAACACTTGGTATCAGAGCAGGTTACGTCCTCTCGGGCTTAGTCGTCAGCTGCTCCAGCACACGCCTGCTCACTTTCTTCGATTACAGTGAGGTTTGGCTAGACATCGCAGGTCGACATATATTTTGGGTTAGCTCGTAGAGCTGAGTCTGCTCAGATTTCTAATTCGGGCTCATTTCGGCCTCTGTTTCCACTACAAGCAGGTCTGCACAGGCAATTTTGTCATTTTGTGCAAAATTTCAGTCAATGCCGATTTTTGCATAATAGGTACCTTACAGTCTTCTACAATTTGTGCTATATAGCACGTGTTGTTCCCACTCCGTTTCTCCTATTTTCGAGCAACTTTCACATCAGGTGCAGCATTACCATGGCTGACAACAACATAGATGTCTTCAAGATGTTTGCTACTAAGGATAGGTTGGATGGGGAAAATTACCCTATGTGGGCTTATATGATGCAACACATTCTTGTGTCAAAGGGCGTCTAGAATATTGTGCAGGGCATTGATGTACATCCTAGTTCTGAGGATGTAGGCGATGTTGAGGATGTTGCAGGTCTTGCTGCAAGGATTGCTGCTATTAGAGTTGTTTTGCCTACGGAAGAATAAGCTCGGTTGGATGTAAAGGATGCACAGGATCATGCATCGATTGCGTTGTTTGTTAAGTGCACCATTGTTCCTCGCATTCATTCAACAAAATCTACAAAATAGGCTTGGGATATTTTGATTGGTCTTTATGCAAGTAGCAATGAGGCTAAAATTGCTTTGCTACGTAAAGAGCTGGAGTCGAAGATCATGCATGAGGAAGATGATATGGACACTTTTCTTGCTAGTGTCAAGGATATCAATGAGCAACTTATTTATGTAGGTGAAGTCATTTTAGACAGTTCCCTTGTGCAGACTATTCTTGATGCCTTACCAGATTCTTACCATACTTTTGCTAGTACTTGGAGACTTATGACCCAAGGAAATCCTGAAGTTGTCAAGTTTGATGCATTATGCACATTGCTGTTGCAAGAGTCATTTTCTAGAAAAAACAGGACTAGGCAGTGTGCAGTTGAATAGGATTTTATTGCTTCTTAGAGAAAGGATGGTAACAACAATACAACCACTTCTTATGGTTCTGCTGCAAGTGGAAAAAATTCTATTTCTAATGCTTCTGTTGGCAGCAATTTATCTAGAAATTTTGGTGATAAGGGAAAAAAAAAAATGCGTTTCCATTATTGTAAAGCTAATGATCACTTGATCAAGTCGTAAGTTGAAGGCCAAAGAGGCAAAGAAGAAAGAGGGTGGTTCCACTGCAAATGCTAGTTCCACTACAAATGCAACCATTGTTGAGTCTTCTGTGAAAGGAGACTGTGTTGTTGATGTTGATGCAGAATGGGATTTTAGCAGAGTGCACTTACAATCCTGCTATTCATGATGCATGCTTGCCAGTTTTGCTGCAGATTCACAGGTGTGGTATTTTGACAGTGGTGCTACAAAGCACATTACCTCCAATCCTGAATTGTTTACCTCTCTCGAGACTGTCCCTCATGGGAATTCAGTCACTTGTGCCAACAATGCCTCTTATCCGATTCAGGGAGTTGGAAAGATTGTGCTTACTACTGTAAATGGCAGTTCCTTCACACTTGTTGATGCACTTTATGTACTTGGGATCAAGAAGAATTATTGTCTGTATCCGCACTTGCTAGACTTGGACTTGTAGTCAAATTTGTGGATGACAGATGTACAGTTCATGATCTCAGTTTTGGTGATGAAATTGTTGCATCTGGCCTTTTGTGTGGTGGGCTATATAAGATCACTTTGTATGAAAAGTGTGGGCAAAATTTTGCAACTGCTGTTGCATATTCAAGGGCTATTTCAGATGCAAAACCTTGGCATGCAAGTTTTGGTCATTTGAATTTTGTCAGTTTGCTGTGTTTGCAGAAATCTGATATGGTTGCTTCTTTGCCGCCTCTTGAAGTTTCATTGATGATTACTCTAGGCATACATGGGTATTTACGCTTAAAACAAAGTCCAAAGTTTTTATGTGCTTTAAACAATTTTTGGCTATGGCTGAAAATGTCTTGAAATGTACTATGGTCACCCTCCATTCCGATCGAGGGGGGAAGTACATGTCTCATGAATTCAATGCATTTTTGGCTAGTCGTGGGATAAAACACCAATGTACAGTGCCTTATACACCTTGGCAAAATCATGTTGCTGAGAGGAAAAACAGGTCACTGACAGAAATGGCACGATGTATGTTCAAAAGTCAAGCTTTGCTGCATTCTTTTTGGCTTGAGGCCATCATGTATGCCACTTATGTACTAAACAGGTGTCCTACCAAAGCTTTGTAGTCTATTACTCCATATGAAGCATGGCATGATAGAAAGCCTTCTATTGAGAACATGCGTGTTTTTGGCTGTTTGGCATACGCTTTGGTGCCACAAACATAGCACAAAAAATTGGATGACAAGGCTGTCAAATGTATTTTTGTTGGTTATAGTGCTGAAAGCAAAGGTTATAGGTTGTATCATCCACAAACAAAACGTATTCTGGTTTCATGGGATGTAGTGTTTGTGGAAGATTCTGTTCAACCCTTGTTGTCATGTACTAGAGACAGTAATGTAAGCTCGCAGGACATTTATGACACTTTGTTGCCTCTTTTCAGTGGTGGAAATATGAATGTAAGTTCCAATGAGGCAAATGAACAGACTATGGGGTTTTTTGAAAATGTTACAGATCAGTCTATTACTGATGCAGATGTACATGATGTACTTGATGAGGAAAGGGCTGAGAATGAGCAGGCTAGAGGTATGCCAAAATGGCTAGTGCACACTTTGCATGATAGTAAACTGGATGCACCTCTGTCTAGTCGTACCTTTGTCTCGGTATGCATGACAGTAAATTGGATGCACCTTTGTCTGGTTATGCATCTTATGCATTAGATTGTTATGCTTTGGCTGTGTCTAGCTTACATGATGTTGAGGAGCCTCTGTCTTTTGATGAAGCACAAAATTCAAAAATTGAATGGCTGCCATGTAATCAGAATATGATGCACTTATCTAAAATGACACATGGACTTTATGTGATTTCCTCCTGTCAAAAAGGCCATTGGTACGAAGTGGGTTTACAAGTTGAAACATAAGCTTGATGGTGAGATCGATAACCATAAGGCTCAACTTGTTGCAAAGGGTTATGCACAGCAAAAAGGCATCGATTATGAAGAGACATTTGCTCCCACTTGTTGTATGACTACTGTACGTTTTCTATGTGCATTGGTAGCTCATTTTGGTTGGGATGTACATCAATCATACATTGTTACTCCTTTCTTGAATGGTGACATATTTCAGGAAGTTTATGTAACGCAGCCTCACAGTTTTGTCATAAAAGAACAAGAGGACAAAGTGTGCAAATGTAAGAAGGCTTTGCATGGATTGAAGCAATCTCCTCGTGCTTGGTATGAGAAAGATGACACTCATTTGGTCAAACAAGGCTTTCGTAACATTCCAACAGAAAGCACATTGTATGTAAAGCGTGAGGGTGATGTACTTCTCATTGTGGTTCTTTATGTCGATGATTTGCTGATCACTGGAACAAATGAGGGGACATATTGCTGAATTTAAGTCTGATTTAAACACTACTTTCAAGATGAAATATTTGGGGCTGTTGCATCATTACTTGGGTATTTAGTTTAAGCAGTGTGATGGTGGTATTGCCTTGTGTCAGAAAAGTTACATAGAGATATTGCTATGAAAGTTTGGACTTGAGGATTGCAAACCTATTACCACTCCCATGGAAACAAGTTTCAAGTTGAGTCTACATGATGCTGGTGATCTTGCTGATGTCACTCTTTACCAAATTGTTGTTGGCTGCCTCATTTATGTATGCAACACGAGGTCCCGATATTCAGTTTGCAGTCTCACATGTCAGCAGACTTATACATAGCCCTGGATCTAAGCATTGGTAGGCTTTCAAGAGGATTTTCTGCTACCTTAGTACGTGGCACTTTACATCTTGGCTTGTTTTATCCCAAGCGGGGATCATTTCCGCCAGACTTACATGCTTTTTCGGACTCAGATTGGGCTGGTTAATTTGACACGCGAGTGTCCACAAGTGGTTTTTGTTTCATGCTTGGTAGTTCATGTATATCATGGTTGAGCAAGAAGCAACCTACTATGGCCACTTCGAGTTGTGAGGTTGAGTACAGGGTAGTCTTCTCAGCTACAGTTGAGTGTGTATGGCTCGGACGCCTTATGGCTGATTTGGGTGTTGGACATGATACTGCCAACTCTATCCACAGTGAAAGCAGAGCGCATTGGGAGTTGCGAGGAAACCAGTTTTTCGTGCTCACACAAAGCACATTGAGGTGCATTACCACTATGTCAGGGAGAGACTCTCAGCACGAGCGATCAGGTTGGCTTATGTGCCAACACAAGACAACCTTGTAGATATTTTCAAAAAGGCATTGTCTCGTGAGAAGCTTGAAGCTTTCCTCAAAGCTTTGGGCTGACTCCCCTTTGTGGAGTGATCATGTCTCGAGGGCATGGCATTTCCCTTTACTCATGTTCCAGCTCTTGTTCACCGCATGACTCCAGGGGGGATTTGTTATCAGATACATGGGGTAGTGATGTGTGTCTCCCTCTTTAGGAGGTATTTTCCCCCGATCATTGTGTATACGCCCATCACTCTAGGGTTATCTATCTTTCATTGCACACTAAGTAACAAGCTGGGTGCGTTTCTATGCAACCCTAATTCCAACAAAGTGCTAGGTCTAATGAAACCACGGGCGAGGTAGTCAGCCAACTGACTCTCAACCTCCTTGGCTTCTTTAGCACTCATACGATAAGGTGGTTTACTCACCAGTTTAGTGCCTGGCAAGACATCTATGCCATGCTGCACATCACATGTAGGGGGTAAACCCAGTGGTAAATCACTTGATAAAACATCACTATACTCCATGAGTAAGTGAGTCAACCTTTGTCGTGCAAAAGGAGAAAGTAAACTAGAGTTATGCTGGGATGGATAATCTTGTAATTCCTGTAATGTTTGTTTTACAACAGTAGCAAGTTTCTCTATAGAATTAAAATTGAGAGCACTTTGCTCGTTAGATTTGTCATTAGAATTCATTTCACTTTGCATACCATCACTAGAATTCACCGCACTTTGCTCTTGAGAATTCACAAGACTTGGAGACAAGCAGTAACACAAAAAAACTTCATCTATTAAATCTACTTTCTGTAAAATAGAAAGCTCGGCTGTACATATAAGAGGTGAAGATGGTATGTTTTTCTCACCAAGAAAAATCACATGTTTATGATTGGCTATGAAGGATAAGGCGTTGTGTTCATAACTAGTGTGCAATGTGTTTCCTAAACCATGCAACCACTCCTGTCCTAAAACTACATCAACATGGTCCATGTTCATAACTTGGAAGTTAAGGGTCATCGTATGATCTTGAACAATAAGCTCAACCCCTTGAACTACCGTGTCCCATACTTCTTTATCATTCCCACACATCTGCTCCACCACATACTTGTGAGAGCAGGGAAAAAGTTCAAGACTAGCTTATAGTTCAAGAAGTTATGAGTTGCACCATCATCCCCTAAAGTCCGTTAATAGTGCCATGCATGTGAATCAAATCATGGGGGCCAAATGTGGACTGCCATATTGAAGCAGTCACACAACACTTGTGCTTTTCTTCCATATGAAGAACCTCTACAACACAATATTTAGGAGATGAATCTAATGTGAGGTGTTGCACCGTGTGCATGGCCTTTTCTTTGCCTTGCAAAAGAGGACAATCTTTCTTCTTATGTTGGTTCTAAAGACATTTAAAACACAAATTGCGTTTCTTCGCACGCTCAAAATCGGCAGTGCTGAGAGACCCACGTGGAGTATCTCATGATTGCTGAGGCTTCTTAGCCTCTTGTGAGTGTGGAGATGTAGATTGTCTCTTATTCCTCTTGGAACGTGTGGAAGATCTACCTCACCATTGGCTCTTAGCCACATTGCTCTTAGCAAAATTATTCTTAGAGTAGGAAACATTTCTTTTTCTCTCTTGGTCATCATCATATCTTTGGGTATGACTGATGGCTTCTTACAATTTTTTTGGATTTTGGGTCTTGACATGAAGACGATAGTCTTTGTCAAGACCCCTATTAAAACCCCGTATCTTTTGGAATTCATCTAGACCTTCTAGTTTTAATATGATTTTTTGATACTTTGAAAGGTACTGTGTGAGAGAGAGGCCAGACATGCGGCATGCATCCCATGCTAACCAATTCTTATCTTCTTCATTGGATTCCAAAAAATCTTTGGAGAAAGAAGCTGGAAACGCAGCCCAAGACGGAGGACAGGCATTTATTCGAAATGTCAGCCATCACTTATAGGCCTTGACATTAAGAGATAAACTTGTTTCCACAATCGTATTTATATCCGAGGTGTGTCTCAATCTATGAATATCACTCCATTGTGTAGGACCGTATTGATCGCATCCTTGTTGCGATCACACTCTTCCCCATGAAACGCAGGAATGGTGATATTCTTAAGTAATGCATTGCTACCTTCTGCATATTCTGAAGCACTTGTCTCTTGGACTTCTTGAGTTGTGCGAGCTTGGTTCCCTTGAATTGTGGCTCCTTAAGTCGTTTTGTGAATTCATAAATTTCACAACTAACTCCGTAAGATTGGTAACATTTTCATTGAGTGCAGAGAGGGTTCTTTCAAGTACACATTGGCGGTGCTTCAAAGTCTTCAAAGAAGGCATATCTACAAGCCTATGATCTCCTAGATCATCATCATCATGCATATTAGTGTCAACAACACCCATGGTGCCCTGATTTTGATCTACGTACTCAAAATCAAAAGTGTGTGTAGGTGGGACATCCTCACTGGCCATGGTAAACACACACTAATGTAAAGAGAGATAAAATGAAGTCTTTGTGTTTTGTATGCTCCGCGATTTATTTTGCATGCAAAACTCGCCTTGCGGGATATGGAGCACTTCAAGTGTTGTTCGTCGTAAGAACACCTTTGTTGATTCTTCACAAAAAATCGTCATTTTTGTGAAGGCTTTTGTTCACTTTGAAGCTACCTCCTTGAGGAAAAAAGAATTTTTGGAGGAAAACTTGCCTTCCTCCAAGAAGTGAAAAGGAAGGGTGAAACTACTTTCTTGAAGTTTGAAGCTTTCCCTTTCCTTCTAGCTTTCCTTTCAACAAAAGTATGCTATCTTTCCTTGTTATACACAACAAGGGTCAATAGCTCGATGGTAAAGTGTTGGCCTCTTACCCTCATGCGGTGGATTCAACCCTCCTTCATGCAAGGGTTAAGTGTGCCTTTCTACGCATGCAGCCCATGGAAGCCTTTGGAGCCTCGATGCCGTTGAGTTGTCGGTCCAATTTGCCTTGGTCGCCCGTTGTTGAGGACGTAGGTGGGGCATCCGCGGTCAGCCATCGTTGTCTGTCCGCGCGCGCTTCACACAGGAAACTGTGTCTGTCTTCTTTTTGCTGGACAATGGAGACGTCACTGTTTGCCAAATGTGGGAGAGAAGGAGCACTTCGCATGCACATGTAACCCACTTTTCCTCTTCTCCAAAAATAGCTCGGATACCAGTGAAAGGGCCGTGGTAATGCGTGTGCTAGTCTCCACCCAACCTGCTATCTTATAGCCTCTCCCTAGTGTACACACTGTCTGGCCATGCTATTGGCCTTGCCCATAGGACCCATGACCTTATAGTGCTTGAGTATGGACAATCAAAATTGATTACTGGTGCTTTTTGCTACATAAAGAAAGTTATAATTAACAATTAAGCATATGATGATGCTCAATCTAGCATAGGGACGGGGGTTGAGTAGATTGGGATTGAATGGAGTGATTAGAAAATACTAATGACATTGCGAGGTCTAATATACCAATTAAAAGGATACGGTGGATATACAAGTGAAGCATTCATATTGAAATGAACATAATTGTATTAGAATTGAGAGAGTGTACTCACTAAAAATAGAAATTCTTGATAGAGAAAATTACAAGCTAAGCCTTAGAGCCTTACATAAGCTCAAAGTGAAAGGTGAAATTTAATGCTAGAAAGTGATTTTCATCACATGTGGAATAAAGGTCAAGAAAAATGTGGTTGTACCAAAACACATGTGGCTATTAAAAATAGCATGTGACTATAAAGTAGCATGTCTTTGGGGAAGTCTATGTAGTGGGATGCTACATTCACATAAGGGTGCATGGTTGGTATGCTTGGCTTTAATGGTTGGTCATGTATCGAGTGTAAGCTAAACGGCTTACCCCAATAGAGCATGCATAGTAATCCATTAGGCCCTGCCTGGCACAATAATACCTCTACCCAAAATTGCTTGCTACCATGAGTCCAAAGTTGTCTTACATACCCCTCCCAAGATGCCTCCAGGCCCAAAAGTAGCTCACCAAAAAGTCTTGGTCGCTCTATTGTCGTTGCTATGTTGGTGATAGAGCAATTCAAATGGTGGGCTTTGGTGGGGTCAAGTGAGGGTGCTTCATCTAAGTCCCTCTAAGGTGGAGTATGAGCTTCCATCTACGTCTGCTACTGGAAGTGAGGCAAAGAAGAGGAAACGTTGTCGTGCTGTAACATGTACATAGTGGGAACGCATGCTACAAGATCTATCTTGTAACTTTTTAGATACATAATTATCTTTCCTATAATGTACATATGCATATTTAAGTATAATAATAAGACTTCTATCTCATCCTATTATTTTTCTCATTATCATCTCACACCCTAGCTAGATCCTATATCTAGGGTAAACTCCAATATGTATATATTCTATGTATTTTTTATACTTTTCTTATATTTCTTTTTAAATAGCTACTAGGAGGGAATCAAATCCTAGTGGGACACTAGGTGGCATGATTTCAAAGATACACTTATTTTAATGCATTATTGCAAGCATGATTACAAAAATTTGTCAGGGAGCAATGTCATGCTTTAATATGGCATGAGGTGTCCTTTGGAATTAAATGAAAGTCAAGGCTAAGTGGACCACAGGAAGACTTTTTCTGCCAGAAATGGACCCTATTTTGATGAATTGTTTACACAAGGTTCCAATCCGAATTGGAAAATGATTTTAAAGTGAAAATCATAGCTAATGAGCTGAAGTTTCTGCCCATATTTTTACTTTTTTATTTGGAGCCACGGTTGAGGAGATATGATCAAAATACTGGACCCCAGTCTACCCACATCATGC
Organism: Adiantum capillus-veneris; assembly: GCF_014529385.1. NCBI lineage: Eukaryota > Viridiplantae > Streptophyta > Polypodiopsida > Polypodiales > Pteridaceae > Adiantum > Adiantum capillus-veneris. The sequence continues at coordinate 107,794,063 of NC_140931.1, read as the reverse complement.
AGGGATAGCTCATTTCCAACTTTTCCAATTCCTATTCACACTGGCTCCTCTCTTCTTGTGTAAACCCTTGGGAGTTCCCTTCACCTATAAAAGGGGACCTCTTCTTCCTTGAAAAAAAACTCAAGCATTCAAGCCATTGATGAGAGGAATTCTTGAGGGAGTGAGTAGTAATGCCTAATTGTACTTAGCCCCATTAACATAAGCCCAAGCCTACACTTTCTCCTAGAGGAAGACTAGCCATTCTTGTACGCTATCCTTGGAAGATCAACTCTAATCAAAGAAGGTGTTGTACTTGGCGTATCAATCAACGTTGAATTCTCCCCTTTTCTTCTCTCTCCCATCAATAATGGTGCCGAAGGGTTTCAAGTAAGATGTGTTCTACATTGATGTTTTCTTGATTTCTTGTTGTTTTCATTTTCATCTCTAATCCAACATATATATATGTATCTAATCTCATCTCCTTAACCAAACCTATCTCTCTCATTCTTAGTAATTCATCCTCTCTAGGTTCTCTTTGCTACAGGTACATCTCTCCCCGCAGTATCCTTATTGCCTACGGGCAAGAATAGGGCTTGGGAGGGAAACTTCTCATCTCTTCACTTCTCTCATATCTACATTTCTCACATACTATCCTAGATGAATAACCCACATGATGATCATTTCTATCGCTTTCACTCTGTACGATCTATTAGAATTAACGTATGGATTAGCCGTAAAATACACTTTCAACAACGTATAGTGTTTCTCTTCGGCCTTGAAAGGCTCAATGAAATACTTCTATCACCGGATCCCATCATACTACCTCTCATAGACTATAATTTTTCTTTTGATGTAAGCGTAGTTATCTTGCTATGAACCAAGAGGATTTGTACACACAATTCATCCCAATCACTAGACAAAATATATATATTATGGTAAGCACAAAACTAAAATTCCAAAGAACAATTCGTAGCCTATTTGGTCAGCCAAGATTGAATGCCATTAACTCATCCATTAAACCTTTCATATTACCCATGATACGATATGACCATAGCCTTGATGTTTTCATCTTCGTATTGTTTTGACATTCTCTTTTGTGTTCTTTCTTTGTGTGTGTGAATGCAAGAGAGAAAGAGCGAGTCTTCTTTGATTGCACTTCTTTCCAAACCCTAGTCTTCATGGCATCTATGGTTTAACTCCTTCATATAGTTTTTGTTAAGTTCTCTCACAAACTCTCACAGCCATAAGCCCGGTGCTTTCCTGGCAAGACCGCAAATTTCTCGACATATTTTTGGTGAACCCGACGTGAAACTCCCAGGGTGAGATTTTGTGGATAACCATGGGTGATCGTGTTGAGCAACAGGGTATGCATTTTGACCCAGCAACAATGCAAATGTTTCAAGCATTTTCAATGTTCATGCAACAACAACATGCCATTGAAAGAAGGGAGATTTCAGCAACGAAGGCCATACAAGCAATCGTCAATAGAATGGATCAGTTCAATGGCAAAGATGTAACCAAGTACTTGCGCGAGTAGGTGAAGGAGATGGAGCTGCATCGCGTGTCAGAAGGTGAGATGATTCAAATCTTTGAGCTAGTTGTTGCTCCAGAAATTAGAGAGCATGTTAGGGTAATTAAAGATGGGCATGGGAGAAATTGGGAAGAACTCAAAGTAGCTTTAAAGGAGGAATATTTCATGGAGGACTGTGAGAGAGTGACCAAAAGGACATTCTTAGAATGGGTAGTCAAGCCAAAGCAAGGACTATCAATAACAGAGCTACTTAGGGAATTTGAGCGGTGCTATGCACAACTCACCAGGACAGAAAGGGCCACACTAGATGCAGAGAAGACGGATCTTTTCTTACAAGATGCAGGTAAAGAGTTTCAAGAAAATTTGGAGCTTCTTCTTGAAGATAAAGATGCTGAGCAAGGACTAAAGACCGACTGGAACGAGGTTGAAGGTGCTGTCTCACTGCTTGCCAAATGACAAAGAAGACGGGACAAGATGGTAGTAAACACTACAAGTCCTTCCACCTCAACTTTTGACAAAATGGTAAAGCCTACTTTTATCGCTCCTAAGTTTGATGATTCCATGCTAGATGTCATAATAATCAATATCTAATTCTCCTAAATGATTTTGTCATATTAAACTGATCATTTAATGTGGGGAAGGCCAGAGGAGAAAAAGCTAGAATATTGGTTAAGCTAGCAGACCGGACACAGTAGGGATCCAAAGGAGGAAAAATAGGGATCCAAAGAAGGGGCCATCTGCAAAAGAGTTATGTGCAACAATGGGCTAAAAAGACCCAAAGGTTCAGCCCATTAAGACTTCCAAAATGCTAAGGTTCCAAAATTCAAAGGTTGTGTCCAAAAGGTCAACCCTAGGGAAAATTGGATGCTTTGTGTGTGCCCTAAAAGTCTTTGCACATCCCTACATGGGAGGGGGTGAGCCCTAAAGGTAAGGGATGAGAGAGAAAGCCAAACACACACACACAGGCTCCCTTTACACAAAGGGAATGAGGGACACATGTCAGCTCCCTAGGCCAGATGCCCACAAGGTGTGCCCAATTTCTATTGGATGACCCTTGAAGTGGACCAATGAAAATTAAGCTAGAGTAAATCTAGTTTAATTAATTTAAAAACATTTAATAAAAGAAACCAATGATAATTAAGTCTCCTAGACGACTATTGGGCAGTCTCCCAAGGGGTCCAATGAGCATTCAGGAGCCCCATGGCTTGCCTGATTCCTATTGGCCAGGAGGCAAAGGGGTCCAATGAGAGTTTAGTTTAATTATTTAATTACCTAAAGCTCTCACAAAAGGGGAAAGGGGGACACATGTCAGAAGGCTATCACTTATGCTGCTTAATTGTAATTGGCTTGACTTGGGGAGGCCAATGAGGCTTCAGGAAGAGCATTTAGCAAGAGGGCTCGTTCAAGAGAAAGAGGGGGCTGATTTTTGCAAGGCATTGACACACACACACACTCACACTTGACCATGTGTGAAGAAAGAATACTCTATCTCCTCCCAAGCTTTAATGGAGAGCTCATCACCTACTCCAAGCTTGTGAGATAGAAGCCTACATCAACACTCTCTTGGCATGTGGATGCAAATCCAACTAAGATCCAAGCTTCAATGCATGCTCATCTTCTATACCAAGCTAATTACTAAGCTAAGCTATGCTAATATGAGTGATTATGTGAGGATATGTACATCTTTCTCGTAAGATACCCCTTCTTCCTCTCAATCTACTCTCATACCCTGCTAGCTCTCACCATCTTCGAAGGTGTGTGAGGTCTTGGGTCTGAGAACGGGGATAATTCAAGTTGTGTTTGATTAAGTGTTTTGCTTAGTGCATGAAGCTTCCATCTTCATTGCACTAGCTAGTCTTGAAGGAACACAAAGAATTGTATTGTACAATGTCTCTCTTGATGGGAGAAACCATAATACAAAGCCTTTTGGAGGGGGGACCGGCTCCATGCAAATCCGGTCCTCAATTGTTGTCTATAGCTTAATTTCTCTCTCTTTTGAAAGTATTGTTGATGCTATCTAACTAGGTGTTATGCTTTTTGTTGCTCTCTCCACCCAAGCACTCTTGTAATTCTCATTAGGAATCTACTCTAATGAAATGCCCACTATGTTCATGCTAATTTCCGCTACACATAAGTTATTAGGCCATTAAATGTTACATTTGTATCAGAGCTCAAGGTTTATCTTTTCTTGCTCAAGAAGGGAGGTCCTCAAGCTAGCTACAAATGGTTGGTATTATTAATTGCCTGTGAGTAAGTAGAATAGGGATTTTTCAGCTTTGCAGTGCGCCTGCCTTCGTGCGGTTAATGGGGCATCACTGTCGAGAGCTATGGTCTTAATAGTGGAGTCATATGGGGCTTGCCTACAGCCTAACCACTATTGAGCTATTAGAAGCTTGACAGGAGCCGGTGCTGTTTTGGTGTCGAAAGACCCTCTCTTATATTCCTTGCAATTAATGGTATTGGAGCCGCGGGTACAGTAGCTTGAGTGCTTTTTCCAAAGGGGTAAAGAGAAGTAGCAACTAGGGCTTGAATTGCCAAAGTACACCGAAACATTTTACACCTAAAAGTTGTTAGAATGGGTGACAATAGTAAAGAGAGTGAAATTAATGTTGATAACTTTTATTTTTCTCATGAGCCAGCTACTAATGTTGCTTCAATGCTTGTTAACTATCTTGTTTCTATGCTTCAACAAGCCATGGGCAATCCATCTCTCCAAAGTGAAGTTCAATGGCAGCTTCGTGCTCACGGGATTCTCCAAGCTAATCACCATGACGAGAGAACACCTAGGAAGCCTCCTTGTGAGACTACCAAAAGAGGTCTCTCTCCGATTCGGGAAGAAGAAGAGAATCCTTATGAAGGGCTCAAGAATTTACTACTTGATGATGTATCTCCTTCCCAAAGAAGAACTCAAGAGCCTCCACTGAAGGAACGAGAAAGAAGCGAATCTCCCGCCACCTCGACGGAGATGGCTCTACGAAGACGGCGGGCTAAACGCTCTCCATCACCACCAAAGCGGAGAAGACCATCATATTCTTCTCCCCACCACAATTCAAAGAGGGATGATAAAAAGCAAGAGAAGAAAAAGGTGAGAAAGAGGACACCCTCTTCTCCATCTTCTTCATCCTCTTCCTCTTATGAAAACTATGGTGAAGATGACAAAGATCAAGACAAGAAAAAGGCGAGAAAGAGGTCACCCTCTTCTCCACCTTCTTCAAATTCTTCACCCTCTGAAGAAAGTGATGGTGCAACCTTTGAACCATCAAAAAGAAGAGGCCATAGGAAATCCTATGCCGCATGGAAGAGGTCGTCCAAGTTGAAGAAATTCAAAGAGGGAGGGAAGAGCATCTCTTTCCTTACCTATGATGGTACCTTTGGTGCTACGGACAAAGTCTTGGCCTTTATCCAGCAATTCGATGCGGCGTTTGGAGGTGAGGAATTCACGGAGTCCTCTAAGCTATGCCATGTAGCTATGCACTTTCAAAAGTCCGCCAGACAATGGTGGTCTAGCCTACGAGCCAACGGTGAAGCTCCACGAACATGGAAAGCTTTAAGAGCTTCCATTATGAAGCAATTTTTGGCCACCGATGCCAAAGACAAAGTACTCACCAAATGGCGAAGCTTAAAACTCTCTCCCAATGAATCTATCCACAAATATGTAGACAAGTTTTGGGACCTACAACTCAAAGCCACTGTCTTCAAAAAGTTGGATTTTGGAGAGCAAAAGCAACAATTTTATGCGGGCTTAACCGAAGAAACGGCGGAGTATGTCAACTCCCAAAGACCACGTACCATATCAGCGGTAATACACCACACTATGGTCGCCTCTCGAATCAATTTCCAAACGGGGGCAAAAAGAAATAATAAGCCCCCGGAAAATAAGGGTTCCAATGAGCCTAAGGGGAAGGACAATGTCCAAAAGTATCCTAAGGGCAACTCCAACAAAGCTAAAGAGAAGGGAGTTTACAAAGGTAAGAATAAACTCTCTCCTGAAGATCTTGAGTGTTATCGTAAGGATAACCGGTGTTTCAAGTGCGGCGAACAAGGGCATGCGTACCGCGCTTGTCCCCAAAAGAACAACCGCGAAGATCCTCCTAGAGCTTCCTTGGTTGAAATCCAAGAGGAGGAGACTCACCAAACTCACCACAAAGGATCTCCTCTATGCCATGCTTGGGGAAAGGTAAGAGAACATGATGCTTTTATTCTCTTTGACCCTGGTTCTACTCACAATTTTATATCTATGGAGTTAGCCACCAAGCTAGGCATACAATCCTACGAGATGGGAGATGTCCTACCTGCAGACAGTGCCTTCAAGGGGCAAGAAGCTTCAGTCACTCCCTTAATTGGGAAATTGAGGCTTCATGTCCAAGGCTATGTGGACAAAGAGGACTTCTTTATCTCTCCTCTCAAGCATGAGGATGTAATCCTAGGGGCACCATGGTTTGACCGCCTGGCTGCCGATGTTAAATTTCCTGAAAGGAAAATCTCCTTTAAGTTCAGGGAAAAAGACATGTATATAGATGCTAAGGAAATGTGTAACACCATCCCCATTGTACATACACCAGCTTTCAACAAGTCAATAAAGAGCTCTATTTCCGTGTACATGATTTTTGTTAAAGATTCTCAAAATGAACCTAATGCTTTAACAAACGAAAATAAAAGCAACCAAAAGGAATTAGAGTTATCCAATTTTCTCAAGGGGTTTCAAGATGTTTTTATTGAAGACATCCCTTGTGAGCTACCTCCTAAACGAGGTAATAATGACCATGCTTGAACTTCTTCCAGGAAGTTCACCACCTAATAAACCTCCTTATAGAGTTTCTCAAGATCAACAAGAGGAGATTATGCGGCAAGTGCATGAGTTAGTTGAGAAGGGCATGGTTAGGCCTAGCTCATCTCCATTTTTCTCACCTGTGCTATTAGTGCAAAAGAAAGACGGCACATATCGTATGTGTGTCGACTATAGAGCACTAAATAGGATCACTATCAAGAATAGGTTTCCCGTTCCACGGGTAGAAGACCTATTTGATAAGCTACAAGGATCGAACTACTTCAGTAGGGTTGACCTAAAGAGTGGCTATCATCAAATAAGGATAGTTGATCAAGACATTGTAAAGACCGCGTTTCGCACTACATTTGGGCTTTACGAATACATTGTCATGCCTTTTGGCTTGACCAATGCACCAGCCACATTCAACTGCTTGATGGAGAAGCTGTTCAGGCCTCATCGAACCTTCACTGGAGTGTTCTTTGATGATATTATCATCTACTCTAATTCATTGGAGAAACACAAGCAACACCTCCAGGTAATATTTTAAGTTTTAAGAGAGAATAAACTTTATGTTAATTGAAAGAAAAATGAATTTTTCTTGCAAGGGATTCAGTATTTAGGTCACATTATCTCTCAAGATGGCATCCAAATGGATCCATCCAAGTTAGAGGTAATAAAAGGATGGCCTAAACCAAGGAATATGCATGAACTAAGAAGCTTCATAGGTATGTGTGCATACTATAGACGCTTCATAGAAAAGTTCTCACAAATTGCGGGACCATTACATGACCTAACAAAGAAAAGCGCTAGGTATAGATGGTCTGCTAAGGAGAACAATGCTTTCGAAAATCTTAAAGAAAAGCTTATCTCTCATTCTGTGCTTACACTACCGGATCTCTCAAAACCATTTGAGGTCCAATGTGATGCTTGTGGTGATTGCCCTGGAGCTGTTTTGCTCCAAGAAGGGCACGCCATAGGCTATGAGAGCTGAAGGCTCGACCCTGTTGAGCAAGCTCTAGGCATATACGAAAAAGAACTCCTTGCAGTTCTACATGCCTTAGACTCATGGAAGCACTATTTATTGGGGACTCCTTTCATTCTGCGAACGGATCACCAAAGTCTTAAGTACTTCATGACACAGACCAAGGTCTCCGACAAACAAATGAGGTGGGCAAATTTCCTTTTGCAATTTCATTTTCATATTGCTCACATTGCTGGCAAGCATAATCAAGTAGATGATGCACTCTCAAGACGGCCGAGAGTGAATGCGGTTTCCATAGCAACTCACAATGATCTATCTTCAATGATAGATGAGTATGCTATTGATCCCGATTTTAGAGATGTGATTTCAGCCCTTGCATTAGGGAAGAAAGAAGAACCATTTACTTTACAAGATGGTTATCTTCTCTATGGCAATAGACTATGCGTTACTAACTCACTACGTGAGAAAGTAATGTATGAATCTCATGCTCCACCTTATGCAGGGCATACAAGGATTCAGTCTACCTTAAAGGGAATTGAAACATATTTCTATTGGCCTACCATGAAAGTGAACATACAAGAGTATGTTTCCAAATGTGTGGTATGTCAAAAGATAAAATTTGATAGAGGGAAGCAACCTGGATTGCTTCAACCCTTGCCAATCCCTAATTCACTATGGGAGAGCATATCCATGGATTTTATCTTTGGATTGCCTAAGTCTATCCATGGGAATACGGGAATATGGACGATAGTAGACAGGTTCAGTAAACAAGCTCATTTTATACCTGTCAAAAAGACTATCAAAGCCCATCAAATGGCAACCCTCTTCATTTCACAAATTTTCAAATACCATGGCTTGCCAATGTCCATTGTGTCGGATAGAGATCCTAGAATGACCAGTAATTTATGGAAGGGTCTCTTTGAGAATTTAGGAACAAGGCTAAACTTCTCTTCGGCCTATCATCCACAAACTGATGGCCAAAGTGAAATAGCTAACCTAACCATTCTCGATCTACTAAAAGCCTATGTAACGGAAGTAGATCAAAGATCTCAATGGGAGAAGTACTTACCCTTAGTGGAGTATGCTTACAATAACACTGTACATACTTCCACAGGAAAAGCACCTTTCGAGGTAATTGAGGGAAGATCAAAAAGTCCCTTGCTACTTAAGGTACATGGGAAGATCTTCGCTACAGATGAGTATAGCCGAGACCTACAAGAATCTTTCCAAAAGATTAAGGATGCTATCTCTATCTCACAGCAAAGGAAAAAGGCTGCTGCTGACAAGCACAGAAGAGCCCAAGCCTTTAAAGAAAACGATTGGGTCTTGTTAAAGTTTCCCAAGGCTCGATTAAGGCACAGGACGGGCAAGAATCCTACGGGCCACCAAAAGTACTATGCTAAACTAGCAAAAAGGTACTATGGTCCCTTCCAGATTCTTAGGCCAATCAATGACATGGCCTATCAACTTAAGTTTCCTAATCATTGGCTCATACACAATGCTTTTCATGTGAGCCTATTAAAGCCTTACAAAGGAGAGCCACCTGAAGAACCAACTATTGAAGACCCACCGGAGATCGAGGACCAAGAGGAGGTGCTGCAGCCCGAGTCCATTCTCCGACATGAAGACAAGGTATTAAGAGGCGGTAAGACTATCCGACGATATCTTATTAAATTTAAGAATTATCCTTTTGAAGATGCCAGATGGATGCAAGGCATACAATTAAAGGATAACCTAAACCTTGTCAATGCTTACAATGCTTCCCAAGAGTAAGCAAATGTACAAAATGTTAAAAATGAACAAAATTTTTGTCTTATAAGACTCTCTTTTTCTTTATTTGTGCACAAAAATGAAGTAGTATGCATGCTTAGATCAAGTTTGCGGAGACGACGTCTCCCAAACACCAAGTAGATCTTGTCACTCTACTATGGAAGATTGATAGGACTAATGTGCAGACATGCTTTCGGCAGCCTCAAGCTCTCAAGCACCAAATGGACTAGTCATCCATTGTGGAAGGATGTCGTAGAGTAACATAGGGATCCTCTACCCGCTAAGAAAAGGACTCATGAACATGCTTTATCTTCTCTACACCATAGTCGAGGACGACTATGATTTCAAGAGAGAGGTAATGTCATAATAATCAATATCTAATTCTCCTAAATGATTTTCTCATATTAAACTGATCATTTAATGTGGGGAAGGCATGGGGAGAAAAAGCTAGAATATTGGTTAAGCTAGCAGACCGGCAACATTAGGGATCCAAAGGAGGGAAAATAGGGATCCAAAGGGGGGGCCATCTGCAAAAGAGCCATGTGCAACAATGGGCTAAAAAGACCTTAAGGTTCAGCCCATTAAGACTTCCAAAATGCTAAGGTTCCAAAATGCAAAGATTGTGTCCAAAAGGTCAACCCTAGGGAAAATTGGATGCTTTGTGTGTGCCCTAAAAGTCTTTGCACATCCCTACATGGGAGGGGGCGAGCCCTAAAGGTAGGGGATGAGAGAGAAAGCCACACACACACACACACAGGCTCCCTTTACACAAAGGGAATGAGGGACACATGTCAGCTCCCTAGGCCAGATGCCCACAAGGTGTGCCCAATTTCTATTGGATGACCCTTGAAGTGGACCAATGAAAATTGAGCTAGAGTAAATCTAGTTTAATTAATTTAAAAACATTTAATAAAAGAAACCAATGAGAATTAAGTCTCCTAGAAGACTATTGGGCAGTCTCCCAAGGGGTCCAATGAGCATTCAGGAGCCCCATGGCTTGCCTGATTCCTATTGGCCAGGAGGCAAAGGGGTCCAATGAGAGTTTAGTTTAATTATTTAATTACCTAAAGCTCTCACAAAAGGGGAAAGGGGGACACATGTCAGAAGGCTATCACTTATGCTGCTTAATTGTAATTGGCTTGACTTGGGGAGGGCCAATGAGGCTTTAGGAAGAGCATTTAGCAAGAGGGCTCGCCCAAGAGAGAGAGGGGGCTGATTTTTGTAAGGCATTGACACACACACACACTCTAACTTGACCATGTGTGAAGATAGAAGCTCATCACCTACTCCAAGCTTGTGAGATAGAAGCCTACATCAACACTCTCTTGGCATGTGGATGCAAATCCAACCAAGAGCCAAGCTTCAATGCATGCTCATCTTCTCTACCAAGCTAATTACTAAGCTAAGCTATGCTAATATGAGTGATTATGTGAGGAGATGTACATCTTTCTCATAACATACTCCTTCTTCCTCTCAATCTACTCTCATACCCTGCTAGCTCTCACCATCTTCGAAGGTGTGTGAGGTCTTGGGTGTGAGAACGAGGATAATTCATGTTGTGTTTGATTAAGTGTTTTGCTTAGTGCATGAAGCTTCCATCTTCATTGCACTAGCTAGTCTTGAAGGAACACAAAGAATTGTATTGTACAATGTCTCTCTTGATGGGAGAAACCATAATACAAAGCCTTTTGGAGGGGGGACCGGCTCCATGCAAATCCGGTCCTCAATTGTTGTCAATAGCTTAATTTCTCTCTCTTTTGAAAGTATTGTTGATGCTATCTAACTAGGTGTTATGCTTTTTGTTGCTCTCTCCACCCAAGCACTCTTGTAATTCTCATTAGGAACCTACTCTAATGAAATGCCCACTATGTTCATGCTAATTTCCGCTACACATAAGTTATTAGGCCATTAAATGTTACATTTGTATCAGAGCTCAAGGTTTATCTTTTCTTGCTCAAGAAGGGAGGTCCTCAAGCTAGCTACAAATGGTTGGTATTATTAATTGCCTGTGAGTAAGTAGAATAGGGATTTTTCAGCCTTGCAGTGCGCCTGCCTTCGTGCAGTTAATGGGGCATCACCGTCGAGAGCTATGGTCTTAATAGTGGAGTCCTACGGGGCTTGCCTACGGCTTAACCACTATTGATCTATTAGAAGCTTGACAGGAGCCGGTGCTGTTTTGGTGTCGAAAGACCCTCTCTTCTATTCCTTGCAATTAATGGTATTGGAGTGCTTTTTCTAAAGGGGTAAAGAGGAGTAGCAACTAGGGCTTGAAGTGCCAAAGTACACCTAAAAAGTTTACACCTAAAAGTTGTTAGAATGGCTGACAATACTAAGGAGAGTGAAATTAATGTTTATAACTTTGATTTTGCTCATGAGCAAGCTACTAATGATGCTTCAATGCTTGTTAACTATCTTGTTTCTAGGCTTCAACAAGCCATGGGCAATCCATCTCTCCAAAGTGAAGTGCAATGGCAGCTTCGTGCTCACGGGATTCTCCAAGCTAATCACCATGACGAGAGAACACCTAGGAAGCCTCCTTGTAAGATTACCAAAAGAGGTCTCTCTCCGATTCGGGAAGAAGAAGAGAATCCTTATGAAGGGCTCAAGAATTTACTTCTTGATGATGTATCTCCGTCCCAAAGGAAAACTCAAGAGCCTCCACTGAAGGAATGAGAAAGAAGCGAATCTCCTGCCACCTCGGCGGAGATGGCTCTACGAAGACGGCGGGCTAATCACTCTCCATCACCACCAAAGAAGAGAAGACCATCATATTCTTCTCCCCACCACAATTCAAAGAGGGATGATAAAAAGCAAGAGAAGAAAAAGGCGAGAAAGAGGACACCCTCTTCTCCATCTTCTTCATCCTCTTCCTCTTATGAAAACTATGGTGAAGATGACAAAGATCAAGACAAGAAAAAGGCAAGAAAGAGGTCACCCTCTTCTCCACCTTCTTCAAATTCTTCACCCTCTGAAGAAAGTGATGGTGCAACCTTTGAACCATCAAAAAGAAGAGGCCATAGGAAATCCTATGCCGCATGGAAGAGGTCGTCCAAGTTGAAGAAATTCAAAGAGGGAGGGAAGAGCATCTCTTTCCTTACCTATGATGGTACCTTTGGTGCTACGGACAAAGTGTTGGCTTTTATCCAGCAATTCGATGCGGTGTTTGAAGATGAGGACTTCACGGAGTCCTCTAAGCTACGCCATGTAGCTATGCACTTTCAAAAGTCCGCCAGACAATGGTGGTCTAGCCTACGAGCCAACGGTGAAGCTCCACGAACATGGAAAGCTTTAAGAGCTTCCATTATGAAGCAATTTTTGGCCACCGATGCCAAAGACAAAATACTTACCGAATGGCGAAGCTTAAAGCTCTCTCCCAATGAATCTATCCACAAATATGTAGACAAGTTTTGGGACCTACAACTCAAAGCCACTGTCTTCAAAAAGTTGGATTTTGGAGAGCAAAAGCAACAATTTTGTGCGGGCTTAACCGAAGAAATGGCGGAGTATGTCAACTCCCAAAGACCACGTACCATATCGGCGGTAATACACCACACTATGGTCGCCTCTCGAATCAATTTCGAAACGGGGGCAAAAAGAAATAATAAGCCCCCGGAAAATAAGGGTTCTAATGAGCCTAAGGGGAAGGACAATGTCCAAAAGTCTCCTAAGGGCAACTCCAACAAAGCTAAAGAGAAGGGAGTTTACAAAGGTAAGAATAAACTCTCTGCTGAAGAGCTTGAGCGTTATCGTAAGGATAACCAGTGTTTCAAGTGCGGCGAACAAGGGCATGCGTACCGCGCTTGTCCCCAAAAGAACAACCGCGAAGATCCTCCTAGAGCTTCCTTGGTTGAAATCCAAGAGGAGGAGACTCACCAAACTCACCACAAAGGATCTCCTCTATTCCATGCTTGGGGAAAGGTAAGAGAACATGATGCTTTTATTCTCTTTGACCCTGGTTCTACTCACAATTTTATATCTATGGAGTTAGCCACCAAGCTAGGCATACAATCCTATGAGATGGGAGATGTCCTACCCGCAGACAGTTCCTTCAAGGGGCAAGAAGCTTCAGTCACTCCCTTAATTGGGAAATTGAGGCTTCATGTCCAAGGCTATGTGGACAAAGAGGACTTCTTTATCTCTCCTCTCAAGCATGAGGATGTAATCCTAGGGGCACCATGGTTTGACCGCCTGGCTGCCGATGTTAAATTTCCTGAAAGGAGAATCTCCTTTAAGTTCAGGGAAAAAGACATGTATATAGATGCTAAGAAAATGGGTAACACCATTGCCATTGTACATACACCAGCTTTCAACAAGTCAATAAAGAGCTCTATTTCCATGTACATGATTTTTGTTAAAGATTCTCAAAATGAACCTAATGCTTTAACAAACGAAAATAAAAGCAACCAAAAGGAATTAGAGTTATCCAATTTTCTCAAGGGGTTTCAAGATGTTTTTATTGACGACATCTCTTGTGAGCTACCTCCTAAACGAGGTAATGATGACCATGCAATTGAACTTCTTCCAGGAAGTTCACCGCCTAATAAACCTCCTTATAGAGTTTCTCAAGCTCAATAAGAGGAGATTATGAGGCAAGTGAATGAGTTAGTTGAGAAGGGCATGGTTAGGCCTAGCTCATCTCCATTTTTCGCACCTGTGCTATTAGTGAAAAAGAAAGACGGCACATATCATATGTGTGTCGACTATAGAGCACTAAATATGATCAATATCAAGAATAGGTTTCCCGTTCCACAGGTAGAAGACCTATTTGATAAGCTACAAGGATCGACCTACTTCAGTAGGGTTGACCTAAAGAGTGGCTATCATCAAATAAGGATAGTTGATCAAGACATTGTAAAGACCATCAGGGCCACTTCCTAGGCAAAGACAACAGCCCAAAGAAGGGTTTGTTAATAGATGTATTTGGTGTGATAGTACAGACCATGTAAGAAGGGATTGTGATGATTTTAGTGATGCTTTGTCAAAAGATGTTGTCTTTTTTAAGGATGGTAAAATCCACTTAAGAGAGACAAGTCTACCCTTGAGAACTAACTTTGGGAAGGGGGGAATGCAAACCTTAGTTGAAGATATGGCAACCAAGCATGCCACCTCTTTAGTTGAGGCAGCTACTTCTGGAGTAAAAATTAAACATTTTTGTGATGAAGAGGTGAGTGACCATCATGGTAAAATTTGGCCAAATGTCATGCAATTAGCTAAAAAGGGAAAGCTTACAAAAGAGATTCTACATGAAGCAGGTGATTGCATACGTCTAGAAACAGGATGGAATGATCCAGTGGACTCATTGTCAGTGCATGCCTACATTACAAAATGCCAACAAAATGAGGCAATTGTAGAAGAGAAGCGCAGACGTGAGAATGCTGATGAAGGACCATCAAAAAGAGCTTCTAGAAGTGGGGGAAGAAGCGACTGAATGCCTTCTCAAACACCCTCAACACAAGGAGAATCTCCACCTGAAATACTCATGGAGGAGTCTACGATAGGAAAGAAGAAAGAGCCAACGAAAGGTAAGACAAAAGGCCCAACTTATAAACTACAATCTGATATTGAGGTTGCTACATATTTAAAGAAAGTCTTGGAGGAAAGGATCTTGAATAGCAAGATTGAGTTTACTCTAGGAGAAGTTCTTGGCATTGAAAAACGTGAATTCCATGAGGAGATCATTGACATCATCAAGAGGAAGAGGCAAACCCTTGCTGAAGTTTCTCATCCACAGGTTGAAGGGGAAACCTCAAAGACACAAGGGATGCAACTGCAAAATAAGGAGAATGATGGAGTTGTGGTAGGATGCTACCAATCTAGTGGGAGAGTGAAGCAAGTGCATTTCTCAAATGATGATGAAGAAGTTGAAGATATTCCTAGGAGTTACTATTCATGAAGTCATTGGGCAAGGGCTACTACAGAAACTTTGGTCAAGGTAAGTGATGTTGAAGAGCCATTTGTTGCCTTGATTGACCATGGTTCAGAAATAAACATAATGTCAAAGAGTCTCTACAACAAGTGCAAATGGATGATGGACACAGATCATGGCTAGATGGTAAAAGTGGCAAACAATTCATCCAGTGAATTGTATGCAGCATGTCCAGGTGTGAAGGTAACAATAGGTGATGTAAAGATTGAACAAAACTTCTTTGTATAGGATACATCTTCATATCATCTGATCCTTGGACAACTCTACATTGTGGGAGTTCGAATGGAAACAAAGGTAATGGATGATGGTATAGCATATGCTAGGATACGTAGCAAAGATGGTAAATGAGCTGTCCAATTTCTCACAGTTTGTGTGAACCATGAAAGAAATCGTGACAACCTCAGAGAACATCCTCTACCAAAGGTGAGCAAAGAGTTTCATGATCATAGAGAAATGATGGGTTTTGGCCAAGTACCATTGTAAAGCGGGATTGCAGTGGTACAGAAAGAAAAAGGGTAACAAAGAATGGATCAGTATGTTTTACAAAACTTGAAGATTTGAAGAGATGCGAGAGGCAATATGTGCATAATGTACAAATAGGCATGAAAAAGAGTGGGTTTCTAGAGCCTACTGAAAATGTTTTGGGTTTGTGTGAACAAGTTTCTTTTGTAGATACTATGGGTGAGCTTGATGCTATAATGGGGTCTAATTTGCATCTTGAAAATGAAGTTGTGGAATTTTGCTCTATGGAAATGTATCAAGTAATAGAAGCCTTTAAAGAAAGCCAAACAGTTGGCCCAGAAGTCCATGTTGAAACTAAATACAAGAGTGTAGCAAAGAAGGTGAAACCAGTAGCTTCACCCTTACCACCCAACAACAGGGAAAAGATTGAGCAGGCTTCGTTACAACCAAGTTTGAGGAATCCTAAAAAGATTGGGCATACCTTCACAAAGAAGTCTTTCCAAGTCTTGCAGATTGGTCACAAGGAGTTTCTAACACAGGAGGACACAAAGTGCTTCAAAGAAATTCTTTCGAAGCATGGTAAGGCTTTTGCATTTGAGCCACATGAGATAGGATGTGTTGATCCTTCTATTGTAGCTCCTGTGGTAATTTTCACAATATCTCATGTGCCTTGGAATCTGCGGCCTATTCCGGTTCCAAAGGCTCATTTGCCAAAGTTAGTAGAGCTACTGAATGAGAAAATCAAAATGGGAATCTTGGAGCCTTCTTGTGATCCATACTCAAACAGGTGGTTCATAGTTCCAAAGAAGAATGGTTCAATTGTGGATGAGTTTGCAGAGGCGTTTGCATTGAGGACAATCTACTCAATGGGGGATCTCTACTCAGGGTATGATCAATTTCAGCTTGCAATCGAGAGCAGAGACTTGACAACCATGAGGACACCTTTGGGTTTGGTAAGGATGTGTACCTTGCCACAGGGAGCAACCAACTCGGTTGCACATATGATGAATGGGATGAATAAGGTCTTACGTGACTTTATTCCTCAAATCACAATGCCTTTCATTGATGATTTGCCTATCAAAGGATGTGAAGAAAGTGACAAAGATGAAGCTTTGGATCTCAAGGGATGTCGCATATTTGTGGTAGATCACATAAATGATTGTGATAAAATTCTATCTAGGTTGGAAGAAGTGAATCTTACATTGTCAGGGAAAAAGACTATGTTTGGTGTCAATGAAGTGCTTATTGTGGGGCACATGTGCGGGCCATATGGTAGGAAACCTTTTCCAACAAAGGTAGATGCCATCCAAAGAATGAAAGAAACGTGCACTAGCATCACTGAGGTTAGAAGGTTTCTGGGAGCATGTGTCTTCTATGTTATTTGAATTTCACATTATGCACATGTAGCTGATCCTCTTTATCAACTACTTAGAAAGAATCAGAATTTAAAATGGACAGAAGCACATGTAAAGTCCATGAAAAAGCTAAAGGAGTTGCTCCAGTCAGCAACAACTTTGAGAAAGGTAGACTATGAGTGTCAAAGGCCAGTAATTGTGACAGTAGACACCAGTCCTACAGGGATTGGATGGGCAATAGGGCAAGATGACAAAGAAGGACATAGGTATGTGGTAAGATTTGGAGCAAAGGTGCTAAGTGCTCGCCAAAGAAACTATCCACAGATAAAGAGAGAGTTATGGGGTATGGTTACAGCTTTGAAAAGTGGGAAAGAGTACCTAATTGGTGCATGTGTGGTTGTAGAAACAGATTGTCTACCACTTCTTGGGATGATTACAAGCTGCTCAACTCCAGACATTTCTATGTTGCGGTGGATCACCTACATTAACTCCTTAAATCCTGAGTTTAAGCACATTGCAGGTAAAGACAATACAGTGATAGATATGCTATCAAGGGCAAGGTATGAAGATGAGTCACAAATGATTGACGAGGGAGATGATGTAGGCACAAAGTTCTATTCTATCTCTCATGTCAAAGGTAACAATGTCTGCATGACTAATCTACTTGAATCATTCTTGAAAGAGATTTATAAAGGTGATTGGCTTCTTGTTGGAAGCTACTTGAGTACTCTAACAAAACAGGATGATTGGTCTGAACAAGAATTCAAGAGGATACGCAGGAAAGAATATGAGTACTTTTTGAGGGATGGTTACTTGTGGAAGCATCCTAAACAAAAGGGTGCTACACCACAAAGGGTTATATGTAAAAAAGAGACTCAAGTAAAGCTCATGCAAGAGTTTCATGAGAGTCTATGGGCTGGACACAGGGGTGTATGGGCAACCTTCTCCAAGTTGAAATAAAAATACTGGTGGAAGGGTATGTATAAAGATGTATCTCAGTTTGTAGAGACATGTGTAACTTGTCAAGTGTATTCAAATGTTCGACATCGTGATGGATTGCACCCTACATATCCACTAGCCATGCATTATAAATGGGTTGTGGATCTAGTCACAATGCCTCTAGGACTCTGGAAGATGAGATACTTGGTTCTTGCACGAGAGAACCTAACTAACCAAGTTGAAGGAAGAGCATTAAGAGCTAAAACCACAAAAGCTGTGTGCAAATTCCTTCTTGATGAGGTGATTTGCCGTTATGGCTGTGTGGGAAAAAGCACTACAGATAGAGGTGAACTGGATGCCGAAGAAGCAAGGGAGTTCTTTTCTAGATTAGGAATCAAGCTTTCTCTTACTACAACTTACAACCCTGAAGGCAATGGAAAGAGTGAAAGAGGGCATCCTCCTATCATCAAAGATTTGGCCAAGGCTTGCGAAGGAAGAGTTGGTGAGTGGCCAAAACTGTTACCATATGCTTTATGGGTGGATCGTAAAACACAGCTCAATAACTGGCTACATGCCTGCGGAGTTAATGTATGGTCAAAAGCCAATGATGCCAATTGAAGATACAATTCCCACATGGAATGTACTACCTTGGCAAGAGGGGCTTAGCAGGGAAGACTTTCTTTCACGGCGTATAAGGCAGCTAGAGAGAAGACCTGGAGACATTGAAGCTGCAAAAGAACAACTTAAAAATGCAAGGTTGAAAAACAAGGACTACTTTGATAAGCGACATCGACTCAGGAGCAAAGCAATTGACAAAGGTGACTGGGTTTTGGTGTATGATAGTAGCCTTGATAACCAGCACACAGTCATGCCTAAGTCTTCAAAAAGATGGTTTGGACCGTATGTTGTAAATCATGTGCATGAAAATGCTACTTACAACTTGTTTGAACTAGATGGTACAAAAGTAAAGATTCCCATTGTAGGAAAAAGGATCAAAATGTTTAAGAGAAGAGGAGACAATGATGCAGAAGATGTTGATGAGGAAGAAGAGCAAAGCACAGGTAAAGATCAAAATGAAGATGAAGATTTGGAATCATCCAGTGAAGAAGAAAGCAAGGAAGATGTACAAGAGGGCTGATCTTGGAAAGAAATAATGTGGCACATACCGGAGGATGTGCAGGTTTAGAGGGGGTGGATGTCGTGCTGTAACATGTACATAGTGGGAACGCATGCTACAAGATCTATCTTGTAACTTTTTAGATACATAATTATCTTTCCTATAATGTACATATGCATATTTAAGTATAATAATACGCCTTCTATCTCATCCTATTATTTTTCTCAAGGGTAACCTATCCTTACTTTACCATCAGAAAATACTATGGGAAAAGCTCAATAGCTTCGCCTCTTTAACTTGGGGCAAAAAGCATTGATTCTTTATTTCTACTATCTCATTATCATCTCACACCCTAGCTAGATCCTATATCTAGGGTAAAATCCAATATATATATATTCTATGTATTTTTTATACTTTTCTTATATTTCTTTTTAAATAGCTTCTAGGAGGGAATCAAATCCTAGTGGGACACTAGGTGGCATGATTTCAAAGATACACTTATTTTAATGCATTATTGCAAGCATGATTACAAAACTTTGTCAAGGAGCAATGTCATGCTTTAATATGGCATGAGGTGTCCTTTGGAATTAAATGAAAGTCTAGGCTAAGGGGACCACGGGAAGACTTTTGCTGCTAGAAATGGACCCTATTTTGATGAATTTTTTACACAAGGTTCCAATCCGAATTGGAAAATGATTTTAAAGCAAAAATCATAGCTAATGAGCTTAAGTTTCTGCCCATATTTTTACTTTTTTATTTGGAGCCACAGTTGAGGAGATATGATCAAAATACTGGACCCCAGTCTGCCCACATCATGCAGGGACAGCTCATTTCCAACTTTTCCAATTCCTATTCACATTGGCTCCTCTCTTCTTGTGTAAACCCTTGGGGGTTCCCTTCACCTATAAAAGGGGACCTCTTCTTCCTTGAAAAAAAACTCAAGCATTCAAGCCATTGATGAGAGGAATTCTTGAGGGAGTGAGTAGTAATGCCTAATTGTACTTAGCCCCATTAACATAAGCCCAAGCCTACACTTTCTCCTAGAGGAAGACTAGCCATTCTTGTACGCTATCCTTGGAAGATCAAATCTAATCAAAGAAGGTGTTGTACTTGGCGTATCAATCAACGTTGAATTCTCTCCTCTTCTTCTCTCTCCCATCAATAATGGTGCCGAAGGGTTTCAAGTAAGATGTGTTCTACATTGATGTTTTCTTGATTTCTTGTTGTTTTCATTTTCATCTCTAATCCAACATATATATATGTATCTAATCTCATCTCCTTAACCAAACCTATCTCTCTCATTCTTAGTAATTCATCCTCTCTAGGTTCCCTTTGCTACAGGTACATCTCTCCCCGCAGTATCCTTATTGCCTACGGGCAAGAATAGGGCTTGGGAGGGAAACTTCTCATCTCTTCACTTCTCTCATATCTACATTTCTCACATACTATCCTAGATGAATAACCCACATGATGATCATTTCTATCGCTTTCACTCTGTACGATCTATTAGAATTAACGTATGGATTAGCTGTAAAATACACTTTCAACAACGTATAGTGTTTCTCTTCAGCCCTGAAAGGCTCAATGAAATACTTCTATCACCGGATCCCATCATACTACCTCTCATAGACTATAATTTTTCTTTTGATGTAAGCGTAGGTATCTTGCTATGAACCAAGAGGATTTGTACACACAATTAATCCCAATCACTAGAAAAAATACATATATTATGGTAAGCACAAAACTAAAATTCCAAAGAACAATTCGTAGCCTATTTGGTCAGCCAAGATTGAATGCCATTAACTCATCCATTAACCCTTTCGTATTACCCATGATACGATATGACCATAGCCTTGATGTTTTCATCTTCGTATTGTTTTGACATTCTCTTTTGTGTTCTTTCTTTGTGTGTGTGAGTGAAAGAGAGAAAGAGTGAGTATTCTTTGATTGCACTTCTTTCCAAACCCTAGTCTTCATGGCATCTATGGTTTAACTCCTTCATATAGTTTTTGTTGAGTTCTCTCACAAACTCTCACAGCCATAAGCCCGGTGCTTTCCTGGCAAGACCGCAAATTTCTCGACAACGTTCTCTTGCTGGAACAAAACATGTTGAGAAAATCTAAGGAATTGATGACAAAGCCAAGCATGGGAAGCCAAAGCGAGGGGGGAGGGGAGGCAGGATGAGGTAGGGAGGTGTGGGATGGGCTACAGGCAGGGAGCAGGGAAAAGTGGGGGGGAGGAAAGTGAAATGAGGGTAGCAGACAACAAGAGAGGGGGAGTGGATAGCAAGGCAACAAGGTGAGGGGGAGGGGTGAATGTTGTAAGGCGGGGGGGGGGGGGGGGGTTGTGTGTTGTTCTAGTGATGGTAAAGGAAGGCTAGGAGAGGCACACAAAGTAGCAGTAGAAGAAAGCGATTTGTGCATCAATTCATTCTCAACTAGATTCTTCATTCCTCTTTTGCCAAAGGGATTACCTCTTTCACTTAAGTGAATCTTTCCATCTTTAAAGAAAACAAACTCCTTCATCAAAGAGTATGTAAAGCTTTCATAATCCCTCCTTGCATTGTTGGTACTATCACATCCATATGCATCTATGTACAAAGCCTTTTCTATTTTGAATTGACCCGATGATTGCTCCTTTTTTTCTAGCCTTGTAAGCTTTAACTTCAACTCTTTCATTACTTTAACAATATCATCTAATATGGATTTGTAACTCTTTGGAACACAATAATAAGCTGTATGGAACTCTTGGGAACTCTTGAATCTTGAGTAAGGTTGACTATCACCTTGTCTCTTTGTCATTGTTGCTTAGCTAGCAGAGTGAAATTTCATCTTCAACCTCATTCCAGTTGGTCTTTAAGCCCTATTCATTGTCCTTGTCCTCAAGTAGTAACTCCAACTTTCTCTTGAATTTATCTCCAATATCCTACAAAAAGAGACCTTTTTTTTGTGAGTTTAGGGTAGTCTTCTCAGTCCTTAATAGTTGATCATACCACCTTCCAAAATCCCTTATAAGTTGGATAGGCAAAAGTCTGTCTTTTGGTCTAACTACTCACTCTAAAAATGTTCTCTTTGTCACCCTTCTATAGACCTCCATGAAATACTCTTCCTTCAAAGTTAATTTTAATGCTTCCCAATTTCCTCTATGAAGTGTGGAGTGCAGCTAGGAAAGCATCAGGCCTTTGACTGTGAGGGTTTGCAAAAAGAAAAAAAAGCGATTCACACAAGATTTGAAGCAAAAGACACATTAAAAAATACCAAAACTTCATCCATGAAAGCTTCACTTTAAAGAATATCCAAGATCAAGTCAAACGCCTCGCTCCCAATTTCACAGATATAGTGCTCTTTCTCCCTCGTAAAATCCCTAAATTAACGCTTCAAATCTTCATTGTTTCCATTTCATGGAAGAATGAGAACTGTGATAGACAAGAACAAGTGATTATTTGAATTGATGGCCTCATAGCCTTGAACATGCAGTGGAAATAGCACGGGACTGCACTAGTACCTTGCCTTGGAACTGAAGTGTCTCTTTTGTTAGATATCAAAAGAGATCCTTCTTGGATCTATAAACTGATTCTTAGTTGGAGCAAGGAAGAAACTATTGTTAATGTTGAATTTTGAGCCTTTACTGCTAATTGTGGGCTATTTTTTACCACTAACCCTTTTTAGCCTAAAAAAGTCATTTTTTGTCCATAAAATGTTTAAACAAGTTAGGAAAAGTCCCTACATTGGTGGAAAAATCTTGTTGGACTCAAATTTCATGTTGAACCTCGTTTTTCCACTTAGAAAGCACTTTGGATACATCTTTTATGGCCAGGCACAAAAATTGCTATTTTTTATCGAGATCGCCTGCATGGAACTTTCTAGGAAAAATGAGCGTGCCACTTCAAAACTCTTGATTTTGCACACATGGATGCCAAAAGGTCATGACAACAATGACGTGCTACATGTAAACACCAATGTCAACTGTTGGATAACATTTGCACCCGTGTGACCGCCACACCCATTCTACTTTAAGAAGTCTCTCGATGTTTGTTCAATATATTGGGAGAGAGAAGGGATGCCTATTGGGATAATGTAAACAATAGCCTCCTATATAGTCTAATTTGTTTTCTATCTTGAACCATTTTTCATAAAAATCTCATGTGTGTGTGTGTGTGTGCATACCCACTCATCTTCTTGGATTTCATTGTAGAGTTTGCATAACCTTTTAATCTTTGACGTAATAGAGACTAAACACCACTTTTACTCTAAAACAACCTTCTTTGTTATATCTTCTAGGTAGGTTCTTCAAATTCATGCTTATTGGACATAGTCTCATCATAATGTATATTTTAGCATTGTTTAGTCCAAGTTAGATGAAAATAGTTCCAAATTTGTACCACATATACTATGAAAGTGTGCTTATTATACATCTTGCAAATGTAGAACTCATGTGTTTTTTTGTTTCAACATATTTCTAAGCCGTCGTGGTACAAGGTGACCTCTTACTATGTTAGTTGAGTGGTGGTCTTTGTGACAATGGCTCAAGCTGCTGGCATAACATGATTCACTTCTGGCAACACAAGCTCTCCTCAAACAGTTTCATTGTATAATTCAATGCATCTCCCACCACAACAACCATTATGTTAACATGAAGAGATTCTTAGCAAGGAAAAAAAAATTATTTCCCTGAGCAAGACATTCTTTCCTAACAAGGAACATCCCCACCAGATATAGTTTTATGTAATAGGTTGCCATGAGTACACTATATCATGGAATGGATAGTGGAATTAGGATTGCAAGGAAACACACACAGCTTGGAGAAGACAAAGTAAGCTCACGGCACACAGTAGAGAGTGTTTTACTTAGTGTGCAATGGAAAGATGGATACCCCTAGAGTGATGGGCGTAAATACAATGCACGGGGGCAAAAAACCTCTTGAAGAGGGAAAAAATGCCCCGGCGGTCCTAGTGTGTTCACACACTTCACTACCACATGTATATGGTAACAAATGCCCCCCCTGAGTGATGCGGTGAATGAGAGCTGGCACATGAGTAAAGGGAAGTGCCATGGGCCCTGATAGGACATGGTAAGTCCACAAAGGGGAATAAGCCCAAAGCTTTGAAAAAATCTTCAAGCTTCTCACGAGACACTGCCTTTGTGAAAAGATCTGCAAGGTTGTCCTATGTTGGCACATAAGCCAAGTTGATCTCTCCTGCTGAGAGCCTCTCTCTGACATAGTGGTAATGCACCTCAATTTGCTTTGTGCGAGCATGAAAAACTGGGTTCGTTGCAACTGCGAATGCACTCTGACGATTAGTGTAGATAGTGTTGGCATCTAAGATTGCAAACTCAATATCCGGTCTGGTGTTGCGTACATAAATGAGGTAGCCAACAATAGTTTGGTAAAGAGTTTCATCAACAGGATCACCACCACCATGTAGACTCAAATTCAATAGGTTTGCAATCCTCAATTCCAAACCTACATAGTTTAATGTCTCTATGTAACTTTTCTTACACAAGGCAATACCACCATCACACAGCTTAAACTGTATACCCAAGTAATGACGCAATAGCCCCAAATCATTCATCTTGAAAGTAGCATTCAAATCATCCATAAATTCAGAAATATGTCCCCTCATTTGGTCCAGTGATCTACAAATCATTCACATAAAGAACCACAATGAGAAAGACATCATCCTCACACTTTACATACAATGTGCTGTTTGTGGACTGTTACGAAAGCCTTGTTTGACCAAATGAGTGTCAGCTTTCTCATACCAAGCACGAGGAGATTGCTTCAACCCATAAAATCCTTCTTACATCTGCACACTTTGTCCTCTTGTCCTTTCTTGACAAATCCGCGAGGTTGTGGTACATAAACTTCCTCAAATATGTCACCATTCAAGAAAGCAGTGACAATATCTGATTGATGTAGATCCCAACCAAAATGAGTTGCCAATGCACAATATCCTATGACAAGCGGGAGCAAAAGTCTCTTCATAATCTATGCCTTTTTGTTGTGCATAACCCTTTGCAACACGTCGATCCTTATGGCGATTGATCTCACCATCAGGCTTGCGTTTCAACTTGTAGGCCCACTTTGTACCAATGGCCTTTTTTCCAGGAGGCAAATCGCATGAAGTCTATGTGTCATTTTCTATAAGTGCATCACATTTTGATTGCATGGCAGCCATCCAATTTTTTGAATTCTATGGTTCATCAGAAGAGAGAGGCTCCTCAACATCATGTAAGCTAGACATAGCCAAAGCATAACAATCTGATGCATAAGATGCATGGTGAGATCCTGAACGAGTACGGCTAGACAAAGGTGCATCCAATTTATTGTCACGCCATTTTGGCATACCTCTTGACTAGTCATTTTCATCCCTTTCCTCATCAACCTTAAACCAGAATACACTTTGTTTGCGGATGATATAACCTCTAACCTTTGCCTTCAGCACTATAACCAACAAAAATACATCTGACAACATTATCATCCAATTTTCTACGTTGTTTTGTAGCACCAAAGCATATGCCAAACATCCAAAAACACACATGTGATCAATAGAAGGCTTTCTATCATGCCATGCTACATATGGAGTAATAGATTGCAAAGCTTTCGTAGGACACTTGTTTAGTACATAAGTGGCACACATGATGGTCTCAAGCCAAAAGGAATGCGGTAAAGCTTGACTTTTGACCATACATCGTTCCATTTTCGTAGGTGACCTACTTTTTCTCTCAGCAACACCATTTTGCTAAGGTGTATAAGTCACTATACATTGGTGTTTTATCCCACGACTAGCCAGAAATGCATTAAATTCATGACATATACTCCCCCCCTCAATTGGAATGGAGGGTGCCCATAGTACATTTCGATACATTTTGAGCCATAGCCAGAAATTGTTTGAAGCACATATAAAC
This sequence comes from Adiantum capillus-veneris, assembly GCF_014529385.1. Classification (NCBI taxonomy): domain Eukaryota; kingdom Viridiplantae; phylum Streptophyta; class Polypodiopsida; order Polypodiales; family Pteridaceae; genus Adiantum; species Adiantum capillus-veneris. The sequence continues at coordinate 107,768,326 of NC_140931.1, read as the reverse complement.
TTCGGCCTCACCGTCTTATGTTATATCCCACATTTGATAATGACGATGATGTCCTTGGCGCTTATATAACGTTTCTATTTCCGTATACCCCACTACTGTTCGACCTCTATCCTCACCTCTTAGAGTCAGCTTTTGCGACCTAACCTTCGCATTGATCAATCTTCTTCTTATTCTTCCCCGCAATACTTTCCAGGGTACACACCTGTTTCCATGGCTCGCATGAAGCAGAACCGCAAGGAAGGTTTACCTCCAAGACAACCAACCTTCATCCTCAAGAGTTGCAGGCCAACCCCTGCCTAATCTTCGGACAATAATGTATACTAAGAGGTACGAGCAGAATCAAAGCGTTTTACTTGAGCTGCACAAACTCCAGAGGCATATCTCTCTAGCAATTCTTAAGTTATCCTTCTAAAGAGTAGTTTTCTAGATTTGTGAGAGTGTGAATTTGCATTTTTGGTGGGCTAGAACTACGATGGGTTGCCTCCACGAGGCAGTCGAGGACTTTCTGATCGAGCTTTTCCAAGATAGTTACGTCCTTAGAGCTCATGCTCATAGAGTGACAGTGATGCCCTGGGATATCAATTCTCTTAGGTTGTTACACTTCAGATATGACAAGAAACTTTCACTAGTCCATCTATCTGACAAGAGAATGGACAACATTTTGACAATCCCTCCAATCACCAAAGTGAAGATGTATGATGTGAGCATCACACAACACACATATGGCACACATTTGAATGTGGAGCGGACCCAAGAGCTACTTATGGGAGAGCCTTCAATCGAGTCAAATGAACAAAATATGTTAGCAGCAATTGACCAAGCTAACACAGAGACCCTATGTTTCCTCGGTCCAACTTTTGACGCAGCACTAAATTGGTATGGGGCCAACTTTTGTATTTTTGTTTCGCTCCTCACAAAATAGCTGTTTTTTGAAATAGTGAGAGAGATCTTACGAACCGATTTATAAAATTTGATCTCTCGCATGCTACTATTTTTGCAAAGGTATTTATTTGATTTCGGCTTATTGGATATCCTCATCAATTAATTTTCTCAATTCGCAGCATGCTGGTTTCCAACCTTGCATGGAATCAACAATCCAAGGTAGCCATTTTGGACGCACAACTATCAATCCTGCTTACCTTGAAGTCCACTTCTCTGATAGAAGTCATTGATTTGTTTCAACAACTCAACATGGACACGACAAAAGTTTTACTTTTAGCTTACAACGAAAAGTAAGTGTTTTTTATCTTGCAATTCTTCAATATTTTTTATACTATGAATAGCAAACTAATTTCTTATTTTATGCAATCAGTTCACACTAGAGCCTTGTTGGACTAAACATTTAGTGCAAGTGTTGCTACCTTGCAAATTCTGCGCATGGTTTTCATGGGAATGTCCGAAGGTACAAGTTACTTGTTTCTTAATTCTCCGATTTCCATACAGCTTGTGGTCACCATATGCTATGTCGTATAGGTTTGTTTAGAAACTTGTTTCTGCATGGTAAGCATTGACCCAAGAAAATGTTTGGAAAGATATACTGATTTTAAGTTGCAAGGTCCCAAAACAAGACAATGAGCATTCTTGTAGGTGGAGAGTTCTTGCAAATGCGAAGCTTCTTCTGGAACGCATTTATGCTGAGGAGTGTAGAAGTGTAAGTGCAATGTTTTACTTTTATAATCCTTGCACACATGATTTCTTTGAATACATATAAAATCTAGGGAGTTTATTTGCATCCAAGGAACTTGGCAAATTATTCGAACGTCCATGTGGAGGCATTCATGACGACGATGATCCAGAATATGATCAATCTTGTGGAGACACATCCTCTAGGAGCCACCGATGTATTTGTTGTGCCACCACCACGACCACAACCTCGGCCTCCACCTCGGAGGTACGAAGCAACACCTGAACCAACTCCAGACCAAGCGCCTGGACCTCCCTCCCCTCATATTTCTGGCCGCTCAACCTCTAGTCTTTTAGTGATACCTGAGTTTACCAAGGAAGGCGAGGCCAATGCACGATCTTTTTCTCAACCCCAAATCCATCACCCAGCCCCCAAACCCTCTCTTGAGCCTTTACAGTCCAGTCATGATAATCAAGTTCGGGAGAGCTCTCCTCAATTGTAAATGAGAGCTACTAATCAATGGATTTAATTGGACATTACAATGTACATTATTAAACCCAATGTAAAGACAACTTGAGTCAATTTTGAAAAGATAATTTTTCTCAGAATTTATTTGCAAGAAAGTCCTTAACAATGTATTTTTGCATAAATATAGATTGCAAGCTTGCTACCAACAGTGTGATACATTGTCTTCAATCAAGTTGCATTGCACTAGAAACAATCGATCATCCTTTATCTCTGCACACAATGTCTTCTTCTCCTTTCTCTGAGGCACATGTATGACAGTTAATCGAATAGTTAGATTAGACCAATATTTTGTGATGATAACCAGCAGGGAAATAACTAATGTAGAATTAATGCTTATATACACAACATACTACCTTTTGTATATTGCACTAGAAAATAAATTTTGGAGGCAGGCTGAGGTCAACCTTGTTCTCCAAATCATCGCTCTCTTGTCGTAGTATCACATTGCCTTGAATGCTAAGAACAGTTAGCAAATCAGGTCCACACCATACCTCAAGCATTCTCATAGGATTGTTTAGGTCATCAATTAAATCTTGGTCCAAGGCTAAAAGATGACCATTCACTTGATACCACCTTATGTAGTGGAAGGAAGCTATGAAAATTTGAGAATCTATTATGCACTTACACACAATAGACTTCTTACTTACCTCACATAAGATGCCATTAGAATCATGGAGATCCCAAGTTTCATCTAAAAAATTGAGACATTTCTCTCTCTTGTAGAGTAGCATAGTTCCAGTCTTCTTAATCTCTTCATCATGGAAGAAGTCAACAAACACATGCATGGGCATGAAGATTGAAACACATACCAGCCGACTAGCAATATTCGGTCTTAAGCACTTTTGTATTTCTTGATGGAGCTTTATTCTGAAGCACACAGAGGTTTCATATGAAGGGACTAACCACTCTGGATTGTCCTTTGAAGGAACTAAGAGATATTCTAGAGTGCTGAAGCCAAGCATAGAATGTGGAGCATTAAAAAAGTGGTCAAGAAGAAACCCCCCTTTGAGCCAATGCTCTTCTGGCGTTAGTGTTATAGAGTAGGTCTCCCAAAGCTGCATGGAATGTATAAAAAATGCCAATAATGCAATCCACTAACTGCCAGTAGGATAAATATCTACAATTGGTAGGTTAAACACACAATACACGAGTGAAGAGTAAAAATCTATTATGGATATAAGAAAACTTACAATTTGGTTGGTTTGTTGGAAATCCTGTTGGCGTTGTTTGTAGACGCAAATCTGAGTGCATAGATGCATGTTCATGAGAACCTCTTTGGCTGTTTTGCTTGTTTGTGACAAGCAAAAGTTTTTCACCCTACCTTTATAACTGTTTACAAACTCGTTGCCCATGCGCTTTCTCTTCCTCATCTATAGGAGAACCAACCTCCAACTTTAATGGTGGTGAAAAGCCATCGACTGTTGTCCAAATTGAAGTTGTTGAAAATTTTGACAGACTTAATGCTTGCGGATGGTCGTCGAGGTCTTCTGTTCTTCATTAGTGATTCTTCTATGTCAAGATGCATAGCACATATGTGATAGGTGGAGTGTTTTTGATTGAAAACACAATACAATCAAATGCAAAAAAAATAGTTAGTTGAGTGCAAATGAATGAGAATGAACGGGAATACTATGAAGTCTCTCCTATCAAAAAAGTTCACAAAACTGCATTGAGTGTGAGTCATGGTACATTTGTCCTATATTTGGCCCTGACAAGAAAGATTCAAGCAAATCACAATGTATATTATTGTTAAGGTTTTTTAAGCAACTAAAAATTGTTTTTTGAAAACGATGAAGTTTGAGATAAAAGCAAGGAGAATCCAAGCTACCGTTACAGTAGCCCGCCATCCATTGGTTGCGTTGCATTCTCTCTCTAGTGCTAAAAGGACCAAATTTGAGTCCAAACTTTCCCTAATGATTGTGGCAAGCTTAGCAGCATACAATTGTGATAAAATCCATTGTTTCACGCGAAGACAAAGCATATTGAGGTGCACTACCACTTCATTTGAGAGAGGGTCTTAGCAGGCGACATCGACCTGGAGTACGTGGAAACAGCTGAGCAGGTTGAAAATATCTTCATGAAGGCCCTTGGAGTGGCAAAGCTACGGTGGTTTTGAGAGATACTTGGCATACAAGAGATGGTTTGGAGCTTGAGGGGGCATGTTAAGATGTAAAGCTCAACATCTACGACTCCTGGATGACTACCACCAACAATCATGACCATTGGTGCACCTTGGTGTATATGCATATCTTTGTCAGTAGTGATACCACAACCGGACTACACCAAGTTGGTCTACCTACCAAAGTGATGGCACACTTATCTATCCACCTCACTCACTAGCGGTTCATACTAGACTGTTGTATTTGTTCCCCTTTTATGTTGTCTTTTCCCTTATGTTAATCTCTAGGACTCTTTTTGGTTCCTAGCATTATATTTGAGGAAACACCAGTTGGGTGCATCCCCCTTCTTATTGGTGGATATAGTTCTTGTGTATATGCAAATATGGATGTAGTAGTTTTGTTCACAATGTGACAATACTTGTGTGAATGCATGGCTTGGATCTATTTGGGTTTTGACAATCTTAGAATTGGGTAATACATACATTTATTTTGTCTTTGGGTCTCGTGTGGAGACGGCACAGGAAGTAACGCTTGGCCTCAAAGCCTAGAAGCTTGTATGCAATGGGACGCTCCCCCTTGAGCTTGATTTGAATTGATGCCGTCCTTGAGATTAAAAAAAAAGTATCAACTGCATCAGAATGGTCTTTTAGGCCCAATTTGAGGTGGTTAGTAGGATCATTTCAGCACATGGAAAACACTCTTTATAATAAGAGCTCAAGGATTTTTTGATGGGAATCCCAAATTAGGTTTGTATGTCCTTGTTGTAAGTTGTGCTCTTTTATAAAGCCAAACAAGCACTTTTAAAGAAAAAAGCTACCTTCCCACCTTTTGAATTCCCAAAAAATTTAAAGCTTGACTTCCACCTAAAAATGCTCCTGAAAAACTAAAGATTGAGCTTAAAATCTTATAATTCAATCAAGGCATTAATTGCTAGCGTATATTAGTTCAAAATTTGTGTAGATGGGCTCGATCAAAAGTTAATGCCAATGATTACGTACACACATAAGTGTGTCCCTTCAATTTGCTGGTGCATCTTCTAATTGAATGGATCCAAAATGTGTATTCGTGGCCTTCAATGGAGTAGCTCAAATCCAAGGCAACCTAAATGCAAATGCAAGATACACACACAGGCTAATTAATTTCAAATTAACACAAAGGGTAGTGGATCAAGGACCAAATCCAAGAACGTGCTTGAAAGGGCGGTGGTAATGCGTGTGCTATTCTCCACCCAACCGTCCTATCTTATAGCCTCCCCCTAGTGTACACACTATCCGGCCATGCCGGTGGCATTTCCCATAGGACCCATGTCCTTACATTTACCCCCCCTTGGAGAATCATTTTTGTCCTCAAAAACGAAAGTTGGAAAATGTTTCTTAAGTGTGGAGGCATTCTCCCATGTAGAACCTTCTTCAGGTCTATCTAGAAATTTTACCAACACATGTCTTCTAACATGATGTCTGGTGCGAAGCTCATGAGAATCCAAAATCTTTTCGGGCTCACGAGGAATGCTTGGCGGTTTGATAAGGTTAACTAACACACGTGTCTCAATGACATTATCATTCTGTCCTAGTTGTTTTCATAAACGACTAACATGAAAAACAGGATGAACTCGTCAGTGCTCTGGGAGAGCTAACTTATAGGCCACTTGACCTAGATACGTTGGAGAATGGTAAATAGTCCACAATAGCGTGGAGAAAGTCTAGAAACTTTTCCCATCTTCAGACTTTCTGAATGCTTTGAAACTTTGAGGAAAACCTTGTCTCCTTCTTTGAAAGTAGCAAGAGACGATGCTCATCTGCGTACTTCTTATATCAATCTTGATCTTGCTTAAAATTTTGTCGAGCAACTCGAAGCATGTCAAAATGGTCTTGGAGAAAATCCTTTGCTTGTTGTATCTTCTCCTTAGCCAACCCCACCATAACGGGTGATCTAGGTTGAAATCCATATAAAAACATAAATGGACTAAACCTTGTAGTCACATGCTTTGAACTATTATAATCAAATTCCAATACAGGCAAGTAGTCTTCCCGATTGGTTTGCTTCTCGCTAACGTACGCTCATAGCATATTTTATAGCACTTAATTTAATTCTTTTGGTTTGGCCATCCGTTTCTGGATGATCAGCCGTACTTAGATTATGTTTAGTTTCCAACTTTTGGAACACGGCTCCCTAGAAGTGATTATCGAACTTTCGATCTATTTCACTAATAACACTAGGCGCGAAGACCGTAGAGTTTATATATATTCTCTACAAATAGCCATGCTAATTTTGGTGTTTTAATCGTAGTCTTAGTGGGGATGAATCGACCCATCTTTGTGAGACGGTCTACAATTACCCAAATGGCATCATGGCCATGATTCGTAGTAGGTAGTCCTACTACAAAATCCATAGAGATACTCTCCCACTTACCTTGTGGAATATCTAAAGGATGTAAAAGGCCACCTACCTTGAGGTACTTTGCCTTATTAACTCGGCACTGTTGGAAGTTTAGTACGTACTCTTGAACATCATGATGTAAGCCTAGCCAATAAAATTGTCGTCGAACTAAGGCATACGTCTTACCAATACCTGGATGACCAGCACTTGGACTATCATGACACTCAAATAAGATTTGGCACCCAGTGTTTGAGTCCTTTGGTACACATACTCTACCCTTGTGGAGTAGGTAGCCATCATCAATGGAAAAATTCTTTCATCGCTTAAGCTCTTCCTGAGTAGGGGTGGACCTCTGTGTGTTGGAGTTTTTATCTACGTGTGCAGAGACATGTTGATCTGGCTATTGAGAGACATGTGAGTGTGAGGTATCCCTTTTTAAAATTTCACTCCACACTTTAGCATATGATTGATCTTGTGCACAGTTGCTACGTAATGACTGTAAAAATCCACTCTTTATTTCCGTCAAAGCAAGTGAATTAATCTGAGGCATCCGACTTAGTGCATCCGCTACTACATTATATCTCCCCTTGTGATATCGTAGCTTACAATCATAATCTTGAAGTATTTTGGCCCATCTAGCTTTACGGCCCTTCAAGTCCATTTGAGTAGCAAACCATTTGATACTCTCATGGTCCAAAACTGCTTCAAACTCGGCACCATATAAATAGTGTCGCCACTTTTGTAAAGCATGAATTATGGCATAGATCTCTCTCTCAGAGACATAATAATTCTATTGAGCTCTATCTAACTTTTTACTTTCAAAGGCTATAGGTCTTCCCTCCTAGAGAAGTACCACACCAATTGCTTTATCACTAGCATTAGTCTCTACCACAAACGGCTTAAGTGGGTCGACGATCGCTAGGATGGGAGCTGTGGCTATAGCTAGCTTGAGCTGTTCAAAAGTGCATTTTTGGGCTTATTCCCAAGGAAAGGTCTTACCTTTTTCTTTAAGTTGATCCGTCATAGGAATAGTGATTTTGGCATAGTCACGGATATACTATCGATAAAATCCATCCATGCCTCAAAATATTTGAAGCTCCTCAATCGTGTTGGGATGTGGCACCATCAAAGAATGGCAGTGACCTTGTCCATGTCCATCTTGATGCCATAATAAAAGATCACATGATCGAGGTAATGTATCTCTGTTTTAAAGAAATTGCACTTGCTTTGCTTAGCATACAGCGTGTGAGCTCGTAGTTGTTCAAACAGTAGTCGTAAGGGTTCTATGTGTTTATCTTCAGTCTCACTGTAAATGAGAATGTCATCAAGGAAAAACACAACAAATTTTCCAAGATAGGGGCGTAAGACACTATCCATGAGTGTCATAATGTAGCTGGAGCATTGGTTAGACCAAAATACATAAACAAAAATTCAAAATGCCCGAATTGTGTTCTGAAGGCAGTTTTGGAGATATCCTGTAGTAGAATATGCACCTGGTGGTATCCTGAACAAAGATCTATCTTTGTATAGTATCTTGCCCCGTGGAGTTGATCAAACAACTCATCCACTCGAGGCAGAGGATACTTGTTCTTGATGGTTATCGCATTTAATCCGCGATAACCTACGCACATGCGCATAGTACCATCTTTCTTTTTTACCAATAGAATAGGTGATGCCAAGTCAAAGTGTGTTACCATATACATGTGGTAGTGATGTGTGTGAACACACTAGGACCGCCGGGGCATTTTTCCCTCTTTAGGAGGTTTTTTCCCCCAAGCATTGTGTATACGCCCATGACTCTAGGGCTATCTATCTTTCACTGCACACTAAGTAACACACTCTCTATTGTGTGCCTTGAGCTTCCTTCATCTTCTCCAAGCTAGGTGCGTTTCTCTGCAACCCTAACTCCAACAATTGGTATCAGAGCAGGTTACGTCCTCCCAGGCTTAGTTGCTAACTGCTCCAGCACACGCCTGCTCACTTTCTTCGATTACAGTGAGGTTTGGCGAGCGTTTTCAGGTCGACATATATTTTGAGTGTGCACGTAGAGCTCAATCTGCTCAGATTTTTGATTCGGGCTCATTTCGGCCTCCGTTTCCACTACATGTAGGTATGCAAAGGCAATTTTGTCATTTTATACAGAATTCTTGTCATTGCTGATTTTGCATAACAGATGCCTTACAGTCTTCTACGGTTTGTGCTAATATAGCATGGTTGTTCCCACTCCGTTTCTCCGATTTTTGAGCAGCTTTCACATCAAGTGCAGCATTTACCATGGCTGACAACAACATAGATGTCTTCAAGATGTTTGCTACTAAGGACAGGCTGGATGGGGACAATTACCCTATGTGGGATTATATGATGCAACACGTTCTTGTGTCAAAGGGCATCTAGAATATTGTGCAGCGCATTGATGTACATCCTTGTTCTGAGGATGTAGGCGATGTTGAGGATGTTGCAGGTCTTGCTGCAAGGATTGTTCCTAATTCTTCTGTTGGCAGCAATTCATTTGGAAATTCTGGTGATAAGGGCAAAAAGAAAATGCATTGCCATTATTGTAAAGCTAAGGATCACTTGATCAAGTCGTGTCCTAAGTTGAAGGCCAAAGAGGTTAAGAAGAAAGAGGGTGGTTCCACTGAAAATGCTGGTTCCACTACAAATGAAGCCATTGTTGAGTCTTCTGTGAAAGGAGATTGTGTTGCTGATGTTGATGCAGAATGGGCTTTTAACGTAGGGTGCACTTACAATCCTAATGTCTATGATGCATGCTTGTCAATTGCTGCAGATTCACATGTGTGGTATTTTGAAAGTGGTGCTACAAAGCACATTACCTCACATCGTGAATTGTTTACCTCTCTCGAGTTAGTCCCTCATGGGAATTCAGTCACTTGTGCCAACAACGGCTCTTATCCAGTTCAGGGAGTTGGAAAGATTGTGCTCACTGCTGCTAATGGCAGTTCCTTCACACTTGTTGATGCACTTTATGTACCTGGGATCAAGAAGAATCTCTTGTTTGTATCCGCACTTGCTAGACTTGGAGTTGTAGTCAAATTTGTGGATGACAAATGTACAATTCATGATCTCAGTTTTGGTGATGAAATTGTTGCATTTGGCCTTTTGTGCCGTGGGCTGTATAAGCTCACTTTGTATGACAAGTGTGGAAATTTTTTTGCAAATGCTGTTGTAGATTCAAGGGCTATTTCAGATGCAAAACTTTGGCATGCACGTTTTGCTCATCTGAATTTTTTCAGTTTGCTGCATTTGCCGAAATCTGATATGGTTGCTTCTTTGCCGCCTCTTGAAGCACTTGTCGAACATGTTTGTGAAGACTATATTTTGGGTAAGATGCAATGTTCTAAGTTTCTAAAGGATGGTTCAATTCCGGCCACATGTAGGTTGTAGCTTGTGCATAGTGATGTTTGTGGACCCATGAAAACTCCGTCCTTGGGAAATTACCTTTACTTCGTGACTTTCATTGATGATTTCTCCAGGCATGCATGGGTATTTCTGCTTAAAGCGAAGTCCAAAGTTTTTATGTGCTTCAAACAATTTCTGGCTATGACTGAAAAAGTCTCGAAATGTACTATGGGTACCCTCCGTTCCGATCAAGGGGGGGAGTATATGTCTCATGAATTCAATGCATTTCTGGCTAGTCATGGGATAAAACACCAATCTAAACTGCCTTATACACCTCAACAAAATGGTGTTGCTGAGAGGAAAAACAGGTCACTTACAAAAATGGCACGATGTATGGTCAAAAGTCAAGCTTTTCCGCATTCTTTTTGGCTTGAGGCCATCATGTGTGCCACTTATGTACTAAACAGGTGTCCTATGAAAGCTTTGAAATCTAGTACTCCATATGAATCATGGCATGATAGAAAGCCTTCTATTGAGCACATGCGTGTTTTTGGCTGTTTGGCATATGCTTTGGTGCCACAAACACAACACAGAAAATTGGATGATAAGGCTGTCAAATGTAGTTTTGTTGGTTATAGTGCTGAAAGCAAAGGTTACAGGTTGTATCATCCACAAACAAAACGTATTCTGGTTTCACGGGATGTAGTGTTTATCGAAGATTCTGTTCAGCCCTTGCTGTCATGTACTAGAGACAGTAATGTAAGCTCATATACATTTATGACACTTTGTTGCCTCTTTTCAGTGGTGGAAATACGAATGTAAGTTCCAATGACCAAATGTACAACCTATTGGGGTTTCTAAAAATGTTACAGATCAGCCTATTACTGATGTAGATGTACATGATGTACTTGATGAGGAAAGGGTTGAAAATGAGCAGGCTAGAGGTATGCCAAAATGGCTAGTGCACACTTTGCGTGACAGTAAATTAGATGCACCTTTGTCTAGGTGTACTTTTTCAAGCTCTCGGCATGCATCTTATGCATCGGATTGTTATGCTTTGGCTGTGTCTAGCTTACATGATGTTGAGGAGCCTCTGTCTTTTGATGAAGCACAGAATTCAAAAAATTGGATGGCTTTCATGCAATCAGAATATGATGCACTTATAGACAATGACACACGATCTTTATGTGATTTGCCTCCTGGCAAAAAGTCCATTGGTACAAAGGGGGTTTACAAGTTGAAACGCAAACCGGATGGTGAGATCGATTGCCATAAGGCTCGACTTGTTGCAAAGGGTTATGTAGAGAAATAGGTTATACCCTAATTCCATGATATACATGAACTACCAAGCATGAAACAAAAACCACTTTTGGACACTTGCGTGTCAAAACAACCAGCCCAATCTGATTCCAACAAAGTGCTAGGTCTAATGATACCATGGGCGAGGTAGTCAACCAGCTGACTCTCAACCTCCTTGGCTTCTTTAGCACTCATATGATAAGGTGGTTTACTCACCGATTTAGTGTCTTGCAAGACATCTATGCCATGCTGCACATCACGTGTAGGGGGTAAATCACTTGAGAAAACATCACTATACTCCATGAGTAAGGGAGTCAACCTTTGCCATGCAAAAGGAGAAAGTAAACTAGAGTTATGCTGGGATGGAGAATCTTGTAATTCCTATAATGTTTGTTTTACAAGAGCTGCACGTTGCTATATAGAACTAAAATTGAGAGCACTTGTTCGTTAGATTTGTCATTAGAATTCATTGCACTTTGCATACCATTACTAGAACTCACCACACTTTGCTCTTGAGAATTCACAAGACCTGGAGACAAGCAGTAACACAAAAAGAATTCATCTATTAAATATGATTTCTATAAAATAGAAAGCTCGGCTGTAAATATAAGAGGTGCAGATGGTTTTTTTTTCTCACCAAGCAAAATCACATGTTTACGATTGGCCATGAAGGATAAGGAGTTGTGTTCATAACTAGTGTGCAATGTGTTTCCTAAACCATGCAGCCACTCCTGTCCTAAAACTACATCAGCACGGTCCATGTTCATAACTTGGAAGTCAAGGGTCATCGTATGATCTTGAACAATAAGCTCATCCCCTTGAACTACCGTGTCCCATACTTATTTATCATTCCCAGACATTTGCTCCAACACATACTTGTGAGAGGAGGGAGTCTATGTAAGCTTCAATTTCTTGACTAGCTTATAGTTCAAGAATTTATGAGTTGCACCATCATCCATGTTAAGTATGGAGCCTGATTTACCCTTGTAATTTTCTGTGGTAAAAGCGCACATTTGTGAGGCCCCCATTATGAGGAGAAGCCATCGTGCATGAAGGAAAATCACTCACCGGAAATCAAAATTTTCACGGACAAGAATCAGGGGCAACTTTAAAGTCCGGAATATTCTTTTTCGCCTATAAAAGGAGGCCATTTCTACACACATTTCATAGTGTGAAGTTGATGCAACAAGGTGAGTGTGAGGTGGTGAGAGTGAAGCAAGGCGGGAGCTCCATTAAGGGTATAATCCCTTTGTAAACTACTTCTTGTTTTGAAGTACTAAAGCCATTGAGTGGCTGCTTTCCCGTGGACGTAGCCCACATTGGGTGAACCACGTATATCGTGTGTACTCTCGCTCTCTCTCTCTCTCTCTCTCTCTCTCTCTCTCTCTACTCTATAATCTCGTGTATATAAATCTGTCTCTCTCCATTGAGTAATCTACTCAATTATCTATTTAGCTACGTCTTATTTCCTAACAACTGGTATCAGAGCAAGGTTTGCTCGTAGCTAAATTATCTCAAGGAAAGGATTCCTTGAATTGAGTGGGAGTTATGGCGGAGGAAGGGAAGCTCAAGATTGAGAAGTTCAACGGGAAAAACTACCAACATTGGAAGATGTAGATTGAAGACTATCTCTACCAGAAGGACCTCTATTTGCCACTAGGCAGTCTTGCGAAGAAGCCCGCAACAATGGCAGATGAAGCATGGATTGTCCTTGATCGAAAGGCACTGGGAACAATCCGGTTAAGCTTGGCGTCAACGGTGGCCTTCAATGTTTCGGAGATGAAGACCACAGAGGACTTGATGAAGTCACTTGACAACTTCTACGAGAAACCATCGGCATCCAATAAGGTATTTCTTATGAAGTGCTTGTTCAATCTAAAGATGGCAGAGAATGGTTCAGTTGCAGAACACCTAAATGACTTTAACACAAACATAAGTCAACTTTGATCAGTGAAAATCAATTTCGATGACGAAGTGCGAGCTCTCCTTATACTACCATCTCTACTGGATAGTTGGGATAGCCTTGTGATGGCTGTAAGTAATTCTATCTCTGGCACAAATACTCTTAAGTTTGATGATGTTGTGGGTGTTCTCCTAAGCGAGGAAATGCAAAGGAGAAGCACAGGAGAATCATCAAGTGCTGCACTATCAGTGGAAACAAGAGGAAGGCTTAAGGAGAGGTTCAAAAACCAAAAGGGTCGTGATCGCTCAAGGCGGAGCAAGTCACGCACAAAGTCAGTTCTTGAATGTTGGAACTGCGGCAAGAAGGGTCACGTCAAGAAGGATTGCTGGTCCAAGAAGAAGAAGGAGACAGAGTCTCAAGACAACAAGTCAACATCGGAGGCCAATGTGGCAGGTAAAGTAGAGCAAGATGCTCTAGTTCTCTCATTAGACAATGTGTCTAATTCCTGGATAGTAGATTTCGGGGCTTTATTCCATGCGACACCACACAAGCAACATTTCCAAGACTACACCAAAGGTAATTTTGGGTATGTATACTTGGGAGATGATGAAGCTTGTGAGATTGTCGGCAAAGGTACAGTTTCTGTCAAAACTGCTAACGGAAATGAATGGAAGCTTAAAGATGTTAGTCACGTTCCTTCTCTTCGCAAAAATTTTATCTCTACAGGACAATTGGACGATGAAGGTCACAACATTGCATTCGGAAACAAACGGTGGAAGATCTCAAAGGGATCTTTGGTGGTTGCCAAGGGTGAAAAAGTCGGTACACTTTACTTGTGTAGTGTTAGCACGCAACCTTCAGCTTGTGCAGCAACTACAGAAGTTGACAGTGCGGTGTGACAGTATCGACTTGGGCATATGAGTGCCAAAGGAATGCAAATCCTTCAAACAAAGAAGCTTCTACCAGGTTTGAAAGAAGTGGACTTAGAGTTTTGTGAAGATTGTGTTTATGGTAAACAAAAGAGGGTAAAATTTCAAAAATCAGGAAATGAAAGAAAAAATAAAAAACTTGAGTTGGTTCATTCTAATGTTTGGGGTCCTGCAAGTACACCATCACTTGGTGGCTCATTGTACTATGTAACATTCATAGACGATGCGACTAGAAACACATGGGTTTATGTCATGAAGAATAAATCCGATGTATTTTCCATATTTCAAAGGTGGAAAACCTTTGTGGAGAATGAAACAGGTACCAAGGTTAAATGCCTCAGATCCGACAATGGAGGCGAATATTGCAGCCAAGCTTTTGAAAGCTTTTGTGCTAGCAATGGCATTCGGAGGCAAAGGACAATCCCAAGGACACCTCAACAAAATGGGATTTCAGAAAGGATGAACATGACAATCATGGAACGAGCACGAAGCATGCGGCTACATGCAGGCCTACCGCTTGAGCTTTGGGCGGAAGCTGTAAGTACGTCTATGTACTTAATCAATCGGTCACCCTCAACGACATTGGATGGGGGAGTTACAGAAGAGTCATGGATAGGTAAACTGGTGAATTATGCATTTCTCAAAGTGTTTGGGTGTGAGGCTTTCATGCACATAGATAGAAGCCTAAGATCAAAGTTAGATGCAAAGTCCAAAAAGTGTTTCTTCATTGGCTATGGAGAAGGAGACTTTGGGTATCGCCTATGGAATCCTGAAGATGGTAAAATCTTAAGGAGTAGGGATGTAATTTTTAACAAACAAAATATGTACAAAGATTACTTGGAAAGAAAACAAACAAAAGAAACAGGTGATGAGTACATGGAGCTTGAGGATGGTGAAGACTCAAGGACTGCAAACGGTGACAATGTGCAACAACGTCAACCAAATGAGGAGCCTCAACCTATTCCCCAAAGATCTACAAGAGCAAGTAGACCTCCAGAAAGGTTTGTTCCTTCCTTCAACCATCTCTTGATCTCAGATTCTGGAGAGCCGGAATCATATGAAGAAGCTATGCAACATGAATCCAAAGAAGAATGGACGAAGAGCATGCAAGTGGAGATGGACTCACTACATCGCAACCAAACATGGGAGTTGGTTGAGTTGCCTAAAGGTAAGCGGGCACTTCAACAAAAATGGGTGTACAAGCTAAAGGAAGAAGAAGGTGGGAAGAAAAGGTACAAGTCTAGGCTTGTGGTAAAAGGTTTTTCTCAAAAGAAAGGTATTGACTTCAATGAAATATTTTCTCCTGTTGTAAAAATGAACTCAATTAGGTTTGTCTTAAGCCTTGTGGCTGCTCATTATCTAAATCTCGAGCAAATGGATGTAAATACGGCATTCCCTCACGGTGACTTAGAGGAGGAAATCTACATGCTTCAACGAAAGGGGTATGAAGTAAAAGGTAAGGAGAAAATGGTTTGCAGATTAAAGAAGAGCTTGTATGGTTTAAAGCAAGCATCAAGACAATGGTACTTGAAGTTTGATCGATGGATGTTGGATCATGGATTCACAAGATGCAACTCGGATCACTGCGTCTACACGAAGAATTTGGGAGATGGGAAATTCATCATCCTAATGTTGTATGTTGATGACATGTTGATTGCAAGTGCTAACATGCAGGACATCAAAGACCTAAAAGAGGAGCTGTCCAAATATTTTTCAATGAAGGATAGGACGAAGAAGACAATAAAGCTATCTCAAGAAGATTACATCAAGAAGGTACTAGAAAGGTTTGCAATGCAAAATGCAAAACCAGTTTCTATACCTTTGGCTGGTCATTTTAAACTAACGAAGGATATGTGTCCAAAGACACAAGAGGAGATAGCCCATATGTCTAAAGTTCCATATGCTACAGCGGTAGATTCTCTAATGTATGCTATGGTCTGGACAAGGCCAGACATTGCACATGCAGTGGGAGTTGTGAGTAGGTTCATGGACAACCCAGGTAAAGAGCATTGGCAAGCTGTGAAGTGGATACTTAGGTATCTAAAAGGGACAACAACAAATGCTTTGTATTTTGGAGGAACTGATATTTTTATAGAAGCGTATGCTGATGCAGATATGGAAGGTGACAAAGATACTCGAAGGAGCACTACTGGCTATGTGTTCACGGTTGGAGGCACAGCAGTAAGCTGGGCTTCAAAGCTGCAGAAAGTGGTTTCACTTTCTACCACAAAAGCAGAGTATGTAGCAATGACGGAGGCAAGCAAAGAAATTCTGTGGCTTCACAGATTCTTAGAAGAGCTTGGATTCAAACAAGACAATTGTGTCTTGTACAGTGATAGCCAAAGCGCTATCCATCTTGCGAAGAACTCAGCCTTTCATTCAAGGACAAAGCACATTGAGGTGAGATATCACTTCATACGCACTCTTTTGGAAGAGGGACAACTAAAGCTAGGAAAGGTGCATACAAGTGAAAATCCTGCAGACATGTTTAGACCACCAAGGAGAAGTTGAGCTTTTGCTCATCCTCAATCGGAATTCAAGGATAAGAAGCCAGAATGGAAAGCAGTCATAGGTTTGGTTTGGAGATCAGCCTCCAAGTGGGAGATTGTTAAGTATGGAGCCTGATTTACCCTTGTAATTTTCTGTGGTAAAAGCGCACATTTGTGAGGCCCCCATTATGAGGAGAAGCCATCGTGCATGAAGGAAAATCACTCACCGGAAACCAAAATTTTCACGGACAAGAATCAGGGGCAACTTTAAAGGACGGAATATTTTTTTTTGCCTATAAAAGGAGGCCATTTCTACACACATTTCATAGTGTGAAGTTGATGCAACAAGGTGAGTGTGAGGTAGTGAGAGTGAAGCAAGGCGGGAGCTCCATTAAGGGTATAATCCCTTTGTAAACTACTTCTTGTTTTGAAGTACTAAAGCCATTGAGTGGCTGCTTTCCCGTGGATGTAGCCCACATTGGGTGAGCCACGTATATCGTGTGTACTCTCTCTCTCTCTACTCTATAATCTCGTGTATATAAATCTGTCTCTCTCCATTAAGTAATCTACTCAATTATCTATTTAGCTACGTCTTATTTCCTAACAATCCATTAAAATACGAACATGTTGTCCGTTAATAGTGCCATGCATGCGAATCAAATCATAGGTGCAAAGGTGGACTGCCATATTGAAGCAGGCACACAATATTTAGGAGATGAATCTAATGTGAGGCGTTGCACCGTGTGCATGGCCTTTTCTTTGCCTTGCAAAAGAGAACAATCTTTCTTATTATGTTGGTTCAATAGACATTTAAAACAAAAGTTGCGTTTCTTCGCACGCTCAAAATCGACAGTTGTGAGAGACCCATGTGGAGTATCTCATGATTGCTTAGGCTTATTAGCCTCTTGTGAGCGTGGAGAGGTAGATTGTCTCTTATTCCTCTTGGAACGTGTGAGAGATCTACCTCGCCATTGGCTCTTAGCCACATTGCTCTTAGCAAAATTATTCTTAGAGTAGCGAACATTTCTTTTTCTCTCTTGGTCATCATCATATCTTTGGGCATGACTGATGGCCTCTTCCAAAGTTTTTGGATGTTGGGTCTTGACATGAAGACGATAGTCTTTGTCAAGACCCCTATTAAAACTCCGTATCTTTTGGAATTCATCTAGACCTTCTAGTTTTAATATGATTTTTGTCAAGACCCCTATTAAAACCCCGTATCTTTTGGAATTCATCTACACCTTCTAGTTTTAATATGATTTTTTGATACTTTGAAAGGTACTATGTGAGAGAGAGTCCAGACATGCGGCATGCATCCCATGCTAACCAATTCTTATCTTCTTCATTGGAGTCCAAAAACTCTTTGGAGAAAGAAGCTTGGAACGCAGCCCAAGACGGAGGACGGGCATCTAATGGAAATGTCATCCATCACTTATAGGCCTTGCGTTTAAGAGAAAAACTTGTTTCCACAGTCGTCTTTATATTCGGGGTGTGCCTCAATCTATGAATATCACTCCATTTGTGTAAGAACTTATTGACCGCATCCTTGTTGCGATCACGCTCTTCCCCATGAAAATCAAGAATGGTGATATTCTTAAGTAATGCATTGCTACCTTTTGCATATTTTGAAGCACTTGTCTCTTGGACTCCTTGAGTCATGAAAGCTTGGTTTCCTTGAACCATGCCACTTGTGGCTCCTTAAGTCGTTTTTGAATTCATAAATTTCACAAGTAACTCCGTAAGATTGGTAACATCCGCATTGAGTGCAGAGAGGTTGCTTTCAAGTACACGTTGGCGGTGTTCCAAAGTCTTGAAAGAAGCCATATCTACAAGCCCATGATCTCCTAGATCATCATCATCATGCATATTAGTGTCAACAACACCCGTGGTGCCCTGATTTTGATCTACGTGCTCAAAATCAAAAGTGTGTGTAGGTGGGATATCCTCACTGACCATGGTAAACACACACTAATGTAACGAGAGATAAAATTTCAACTTCTACCTTGTGAAGTTGAAGTCTTTGTGTCTTGTATGCTCCGCAATTTACGTTGCATGCAAACCTCGCCTTGATATGGAGCACTTCACGTGTTGTTCGTTGTAAGAACACCTTTGTTGATTCTTCACAAAAACTCGTCGTTTTTGTGAAGGATTTTTTCACTTTGAAGCTACTTCCTTGAGGAGAAAAGAATTTTGGAGGAAAACTTTCCTTCCTCCAAGAAGTGAAAAGGAAGGGTGAAACTACTTCCTTGAAGTTTGAAGCTTTCCCTTTCCTTCTAGCTTTCCTTTCAACACAAGTATGCTATCTTTCCTTGTTATACACAACAAGGGTCAATAGATTGATGGTAAACTGTTGGCCTCTTACCCTCATGCGGTGGATTCAACCCTCCTTCATGCAAGGGTTAAGTGTGCCTTTCTACGTACGCAACCCATGGAAGCCTTTGGAGCCTCGATGTCGTCAAGTTGTCGGTCGAGTTTTCCTTAGTCACCCACTGTAGAGGGTGTAGGTGGGGCATCCGGGATCGGCCATCGCTATCTGTCCACGCGCGTTTCACACAGGAAACTGTGTCTGTCTTCTTTTTGCTGTACAATGGAGACGTCGCTGTCTGTCGAACGTGGGAGAGAAGCAGCACGTCGCATGCACATGAAACCCACTTTTCCTCTTCTCCAAAAATAGCTCGGATACCAGTGAAAGGGTGGTGGTAGTGCGTGTGCTAGTCTCCAACCAACCTGCTATCTTATAGCCTCCCCCTAGTGTACACACTGCCCGGCCGTGCTAGTGGCCTTGCCCATAAGACCCATGTCCATACAGTGCTTGAGTATGGATAATTAAAATTAATTATTGGTGCTTATTGCTACATAAAGGAAGTTATAATAAACAATTAAGAATATGATGATGCTCAATCTAGAATAGGGAAGGGGGTTGAGTAGATTAGGATTCAATGGAGTGATTAGGAAATACTAATGACATTGCGAGGTCTAATAGAACAGTTGAAAGTCTATGCTAGATAAACAAGTGAAGAATTCATATTGAAATGAACATAATTGTATTAGAATTGAGAGAGTGTACTCACTAAAAATAGAAATTCTTGATAGAGAAAATTACAAGATAAGTGTTATGGCCTTACATAAGCTTAAAGTGGAAGGTGACATTTAATGCTAGAAAGTGATTTTCATCACATGTGGAATAAAGGTCAAGCAAAATGTGGTTGTACCAAAACACATGTGGCTATAGAAAATAGCATGTGACTATAAAGAAGCATGTCTTTAGGGATGTCTATGTAGTGGGATGCTACATTCACATAAGGGTGCATGGTTGGTATGCTTGGCTTTAATGGTTGGTCATGTATTGAGTGTAAGCTAAACGGCTTACCCCAATAGAGCATGTATAGTAATCCATTAGGCCCTACTTGGCACAATAATACCTCTACCCACAATCGCTTGCTATCATTAGTCCAAAATTGTCATACATACCCCTCCCAGGATGCCTCTAGGCCCAAAAGTAGCTCACCAAAAAGTTTCATAGCGGCCACATAGAATCTGATCACATCGCAAATTTATCTCTCACATAGATGGTGATCCTGAAGCATAAGAACATCAATCATACCACCCACAAGGCATCTCTTTAGCTCCTAACACAAGAAATCCCTCTGATGCTGAAATTGGGGCCCACCTAAACCTTGAACATTCCCTGAGAAAATCCTCATGGGATTAGTGAGAAAAGATTGATGTTGCAACAAAAACCAGCCTCGCTATCTTAGAGGCCGGCTTGGATGGAGAGTAATTTGCATCCAAGTGATCACTAGATAGGCACATCTAAAGTGACTGCCCCACCTAGGCCTAAGCAGAGTGTGCAGTCCATAGGGCTACATCCTTTATCCAATAATCATCATGTACAAATACATAGCAAGGAAGGCTCTAAGTGTCGGCAAAAAAGTGAGGAACAATGTGCATATATCCTACTACATCCAATGGAATTGCAGTGAACTTGCCTAGATACCAAAGTGTCTCTATCAAATTTGTCACTCCCATGTCCCCTACATGGTATGAGAACTCTAGACCTAGATCCAATCAAGAACTGAGTTCAGGAACCACTCTATGTGATCTCTACCACACTACAGGAAGGAGAGACTGACTGCTGTATCCAAAGCCTCGGTGCCTTTGGCTGGTAGAAAAAGGATGTGAATTCAAAAGAAGGATACCTCTAGGTCAGAGGATGGGTCATCAAGGAATCAAGTGAAGCTGCAGTTAAAGAAGTCCCACCGTCAGCCAATGTCAAAACTGGTTAGCCCACAAGCAATTACAAGAAAAGGAGAGACTTGTATCAGAAGTGGCATCCCAATATATTTGGCTCATAGCAAAAGCACTACCCAGTGAGTGGCAAGCTGGTGATTAATTTCCAATCCCCTATGTCAGCAGATGAAAAGTATGGGGTGGGTCAGGTGATGAGGCTAAGGGCACATTGGGGTAAAAAGGGGGGGGGGGGGGGGGGGGGGGGGGGGGGGGGGGGGGGGGGGGGGGGGGGGAGGGGGGGGGAGGAGGGGGGGGGGGAGGGTGGTAGTGGGGAGGAAGACTCCTCAGAAGGATCTTGTTGCAAAGGATCAAAACGGTTTCCTATGGGAACCCAATGCTTTTGGGCTCCAGGAGGTTGGCCACCCGAGGGAGGTGTGGCTATTGATAGTGATCATGCACCTATTGTTAGCCATCAGGTGGAGGGATACTGGCCTCTGAAGACGTTCCAACTTTTGTTTCCTTGATACATATCTGCTCTACAAATTTATCCCCAAGCCTGTGTTGCTTGTGAGGCCTTTCCTAGGTGGCCCATCTATCTGCAAATGAAGCATTGGTTTGGGAGTCCTAAATACTCCACCTTTTGGCATAGACACCCACCATTCACCCTAGGTAATAGGACCACCTTCTCAAGAGTATGAATATCTCATACCAGAATGTGTACTATAATACCTACCACCTTGGCATCAACTAAGGCTATTGTGTGCAAGGTATCCAAGACAATTTCAATCTTTAAAAAAAACATAGATAGAAGCAGAAGATACTCTCTCCTCATGCTAGGGAAGCAGACTGAGATGGGAAGGTTTACTTCCTTCACAAGAACATTGGAAGCTAGGTCAAAACCATGATGCCATTGTCTAAAATTAGTCTTGACCACTTGGATGACTAGTGGGATCATCGAGATGACTTTGGCAATCATCTTGGGAGTCTCAAACTTGATCTATTAGTATCCTTGCCCGAGAAGCTTTATGTTGATGATCTTTCCCACCTCTTCTAGAGACGGACCTGAAGGAGGTCACACACCTCACCTTTGCTAGGTCGACTGCCAATGATTTTGCAGATGACAAAGGTGGCCTGAAGGTGCTCCACCTCCGTAGAAAGGCTCGCTTGCTCTATTGTTGTTGCTATGTTGGTGATAGAGCAATTCAAATGGTGGGGTCAAGTGAGGGTGCTTCATCTAAGTCCCTCTAAGGTGGAGTATGAGCTTC
Organism: Adiantum capillus-veneris; assembly: GCF_014529385.1. Lineage (NCBI taxonomy): Eukaryota > Viridiplantae > Streptophyta > Polypodiopsida > Polypodiales > Pteridaceae > Adiantum > Adiantum capillus-veneris. Next base: position 107,746,206 of record NC_140931.1, on the reverse strand, counting down.
CATCTGTGTCTGCTACTGTAAGTGAGGCAAAGAAGAGGAATGTTCTCTTGTTGGAACAAGCACGTTGAGAAAATATAAGGAATTGATGACAAAGCCAGGCATGGGAAACCAAAGCAAGGGAGGACGGGAGGCGGGATGAGGTAAGGAAGTGTGGGTTGCGCTGCAGGCAGTGAGCAGGGAAAAGTGGGGGGGGGGGGGAGGAAAGTGAAATGAGGGTAGTAGACAACAAGAGAGGGGGAGTGGATAGCAAGGCAACAAGGTGAGGGGGAGGGGTGAATGCTGTAAGGCGGGGGGGGGGGGGGGGGGGGTGTTCCAGAAATGGTAAAGGAAGGCTAGGAGAGGCACACAAAGTAGCAATACCAGAAAGCAATTTGTGCATCAATTCATTCTCAACTAGATTCTTCATTCCTCTTTTGCCAAAGGGCTTACCTCTTTCACTTAAGTGAATCTTGCCATCTTTAAAGAAAACAAGCTCCTTCATGAAAGAGTCTGTAAAGCTTTCATAATCCCTCCTTGCATTGTTGGTACTATCACATCCATATGCATCTTTGTAAAAAGCCTTTTCTATTTTGAATTGACCCGGTGATTGCTTAGCCTTTCAAGCTTTAACTTCAACTCTTGCATTACTTTAACAATATCATCTAATATGGATGTCACTCTTTGGAACCACAATAATAAGATGTATGGAACTCTTGGGAAATCTTGAGTCTTGAGTGGGTTGACTATCACCTTGTCTCTTTGTCATTGTTTCTTAGCTAGCGGTGAAATTGCATCTTCAACCTCATTCCAATTGGTCTTTAAGCCCTATTCAATATCCTTGTCCTCAAGTAGTAACTCCAACTTCTCTTTAATTTCTCTCCAATAGCCTACAAAAAGATATCTGTTTTCTGTGATTTTAGGGTAGCCTTCTTAATCCTTGATAGTTGATCATATCGCCTTCCTTATAAGCTGGATAGGCAAACGTCCGTCTTTTGGTGTAACTACTCACTCTAAACATGTTCTCTTTGTCACCCTTCTATAGACCTCCATGAAATACTCTTCATTCAAAGTTAATTTTAATGCTTCCCAATTTCCTCTATGCTCATTTCTAATTCCCTTACATGTTCTTTGATCTTATGAACCACAAATAGCTCAAAATTTTCATCGTCTTTGCTTGAAGCACTCAATGCAACTCAATCTCCTTTATGTAACCACAACAATACTTTTTTATATATTTATCATAAAATTGGTCCATTTTTGAAACCACTAATTGAATCTTTTTGGTTGAAGAAATTTTGTTTCTTTCAATAGCTTGTTGTTGCTACATAAAAATAGAAAAGGCTTGAAACATTTGCATCATGACTAAATAAAACCACACCCCTTGTTGCTCTTGTTGCTCCATAGGCTTTAAAGATATGATTTGAGACCTTCAAAGAAGCTTTTGAGCACTTACCATAGCCTACTTCATGTGGGGCTCATCAAATTTGTATCAAGAAGTGTGGAGTGCAGCTAGGAAAGCGTCGGGCCTTTGACTGTGAGGGTTTGCAAAAAAATTAAGCGAGTCACACAAGATTTGAAGCAAAAGAAAAACTGAAAAATACCAAAACTTCATCCATGAAAGCTTCACTTTAAAGAATATCCAAGATCAAGTCAAACGCCTTGCTCCCAATTTCACAGATATAGTGCTGTTTCTCCCTCGTAAAAGCCCTAAATTAACGCTTCAATTCTTCATCGTGGCCATTTCATGGAAGAATGAGAACTTTTTTAGACAAGAAAAAGTGATTATTTGAATTGGGGAAACCCTAATTGATGGCCTCATAGCCTTGAACATGCAGTGGAAATAGCACGGGACTGCACTAGTACCTTGCCTTGGAACTGAAGTGTCTCTTTTGTTAGATATCAAAAGAGATCATTCTTGGCTCTATAAACTCACTATTAGTTGGAGAAAGGAAGAAACTATTGTTAATGTCGAATTTTGAGCCTTTATTGCTAATTGTGGCCTATTTTTTACCATTAACCCTTTTTAGCCTAAAAATATCATTTTTTGTCCGTAAAATGTTCAAACAAGTTAGGAAAAGTCCCTACATTGGTGGAAAAATCTTGTTGGACTCAAATTTCATGCTGAACCTCATTTTTCCACTTAGAAAGCACTTTGGATACATCTTTTATGGCCATGCACAAAAAATGCTATTTTTTATCGAGATCGTCCGCATGGAACTTTCTAGGCAAAATGAGCGTGCCACTTCAAAACTTTTGATTTTGCACACGTGGATGACCAAGGGTCATGATAGCAATGACGTGCTACAGGTGAACACCAATGTCAATTGTTGGATAACATTTGCACCCATGTGACCACCACACCCATCCTACTTTAAGTAGTTTCTTGACGTTTGTTCAATATGTTGGGAGAGAGAAGGCATGCCTATTGGGATAATGTAAACAATAGCCTCCTATATAGTCTAATTTGTTTTCTATCTTGAACCATTTTTCATAAAAATCTCATGTGTGTGTGTGTGTGTGTGTGTGTCTATACCCAACATAGACATACATACACATGAACTCACTCATCTCCTTGGATTTCATTGTAAGTTCTCATAACCTTTTAATCTTTGACGTAATAGATACTAAACACCACTTTTACTCTAAAACAACCTTCTTTGTTATATCTTGTAGGTAGGTTCTTCAAATCCATGCTTATTGGACGTAGTCTCATCATAATGTATATTTTTAGCATTGTTTAGTCCAAGCTAGATGAAAATACTTCCAAATTTGTACAACATATACTAAGCAAGTGTGTTTATTATACATCTTTCAAATGTAGAAGTCATGTTTTTTTTGGTTAAACATATCTCTAAGCCGTCGTGGTACAAGGTGACCTCTTAGTATGTTAGTTGAGTGGTGGTCTTTGTGACAATGGCTCAAGCTGCTGGCATAACATGATTCACTTCTGGCAGCACAAAGCTCTCCTCAAGCAATTTCATTGTATAATTCAATGTAGCTCCCACCACAACAACCAGTATGTTAACATGGAGAGATCCTTAGCAAGGAAATAAAAAAGATTTCCCTGAGCAAGACATTCTTTCTTAATAAGGAACACCCCCACCAGAGATAGTTTTATGTAATAGGTTGCCATGAGTACTATATCATGGAATGGATGTTGGAACTAGGGTTGCAAGGAACCACACACAGCTTGGAGAAGACGAAGGAAGCTCACGGCACACAATAGAGAGTGTGTTACTTAGTGTTCAATGGAAAGATGGATACCCCTAGAGTGATGCGCGCAAATACAATGCACGGGAGAAAAAACCTCTTAAAGAGGAAAACAGTGCCCCAGCGGTCCTAGTGTGTTCACACACATCACTACCACATGTATATGGTAACAAATCCCCCCTGGAGTGATGCGGTGAACGAGAGATGACACATGAGTAAAGGGAAGTACCATGTCCTGAGGACATGATCAGTCCACAAAAGGGAATAAGCCCAAAGCTTTGCGGAAATTTTCAAGCTTCTCACAAGACAATGACTTTGTGAAAAGATCTGCAAGGTTGTCCTGTGTTGGCACATAAGCCAAGCTGATCTCTCCTGCTGAGAGCCTCTCCGTGACATAGTGGTAAGCTCCTCAATGTGCTTTGTGCGAGCATGAAAAACTGGGTTCCTCGCAACTGCCAATGGGCTCTGACTGCCAGTGTAGATAGTGTTGGCAGTGTCATGTCCAACACCCAAATCAGCCATAAGGTGTTTGATCCATACACACTCAATCATAGTTGTGAAGACTGCCTTCTACTCAGCCTCACAACTAGAAGTGGCAACATTAGGTTGCTTCTTGCTCAACCATGATATACATGAGCTGCCAAGCACGAAACAAAAACCACTTGTGGACACTCTTGTGTCAAAACAACCGGCCCCGAGAAAGCATGTAATTCTGGCGGCAATGATCCCCCCTTGGGATAAAACAAGCCAAGATGTAAAGTGCCACTAAGGTAGCATAAAATCCTCTTGACAACCTACCAATGCTTAGACCATGGGCTATGCATAAATCTGCTGACATGTGAGACTGCAAACTCAATATCTGGCCTCGTGCTGCATACATAAATATCAATGCGGGTCTCATCTTCTCGTGGTGACATCAGAAGGATCACCAACATCATGTAGACTCAAATTCAAATCTATTTCCTATGGGAATGGCAATAGGTTTTCAATCCTCAAGTCCAAACTTACATAGTAATGTCTACGTAACTTTTCTGACACAAGGCAATACCACCATCACACTGCTTAAACTATATACGTAAGTAATGATGCAATAACCCCAAATCATTCATTTTGAAAGTAGCATTCAAATCAGCCTTAAATTCAGCAATATGTCCCCTCATTTGATCCAGTGATCAACAAATCATCGACATAAAGAACCACAATGAGAAGTACATCACCTTCATGCTTTCTGTTGGACTGTTACAAAATCCTTCTTTGGCCAAATGAGTGTCAGCTTTCTCATACCAAGCACGAGAAGATTGCTTCAACCCATACAAAGCCTTCTTACATCTACACGTTTTGTCCTCTTGTCCTTTCTTGACAAAACCACGAGGCTGCGTTACATAAACTTCCTCAAATATGTCACCATTCAAGAAAGCAGTGACAATTTCTGATTGATGTACATCCCAACCAAAATGAGTTGCCAATACACATACAAAACTCACCTTAGTCATATGACAAGTGGGAGAAAAAGTCTCTTCATAATATATGCCTTTTTTCTGTGCATAACCCTTTGCAACAAGACGAGCCTTATGGCAATCAATCTCACCATCGGGCTTGCGTTTCAGCTTGTAAATCGACTTCGTACCAACGGCCTTTTTTCCAGGAGGCAAATCACATAAAGTCCATTTGTTATTTTCTATAAGTGCACCATATTTTGATTGTATGGCAGCCATCCATTTTTTTGAATTCTATGCTCCATCAGAAGACAGAGGTTCCTCAACATCATGTAAGCTAGACATAGCCAAAGCATAACAATGTGATGCGTAAGATGCATGGAGAGATCCTAAATGAGTACGACTAGACAAAGGTGCATCCAATTTATTGTCACGCCATTTTGGCATACCTCTAGCTTGCTCATTTTTTTCAGCCCTTTCCTCATCAAGTACATCATGTACATCTGCATCAGTAATAGCCTGATCTGTAACATTTACTGAAACACCCATATGTTGTACATTTGCCTCATTGGAATTTACATTCGATCTTCCACCATTGAAAAGAGGCAAAATGTGTGTCATAAATGTCCTGTGAGCTTCCATTACTGTCTCTACTACATGATAGCAAGGGCTGAACAGAATGTTCCACAGACACTACATCTCGTGAAACCAGAATATGCTTTGTTTCCTGTAACCTTTGCTTTCAGCACTATAACCAACAGAAATACATTTGACAAGCTTATCATCCAATTTTCTACGCTATCTTCTGGCATTAAAGCATATGCCAAACAACCAAAAACACGCATGTGGTCAATAGAAGGCTTTCTATCATGCCATGCTTCATATGGATTTGTAGACGAAAAGCTTTCGTAGGAAACTTGTTTAGTACATAAGTGGCACACATGATGGTCTCAAGAAAAAAAGAATAAGGTAAAGCTTGACTTTTGACCATACATCATGCCATTTTCGTAAGTGACCTATTTTTTCTCTCAGCAACACCATTTTGCTGAGGTGTATAAGTCACTGTACATTGGTTTTTTATCCCACGACTGGCCAGAAATGCAATAAATTCATGACATATACTCCCCCCCTCGATTGGAATGGAGGGTGCCCATAGTACATTTCGACACATTTTGAGCCATAGCCAGAAATTGTTTGAAGCACATAAAAACTTCGGATTTTTCTTTAAGCGGAAATACCCATGCATGCCTGGAGTAATCATCAATGAAAGTCACTAAGTAAAGGTAATTGACCAAGGACGGAGTTTGCATGGGCCCACAAACATCACTATGCACAAGCTGCAATCTGCATGTGGCACGAATCCAACTATCCTCTGGAAACTTCGAACATTGCATCTTACCCAAAATACATCCTTCACAAACATGTTTGACAGGTGCTTCAAGAGGCGGCAAAGAAGCAACCATATTAGATTTTTGCAAATGTAGCAAACTGACAAAATTTAGATGACCAAAACGTGCATGCCAAAGTTTTGCATCTGAAATACCCTTGAATCTGCAACTGCATTTGCAAAATTTTTTCCACACTTGTCATACAAAGTGAACTTATACAGCCCACGGCACAAAAGCCCAGATGCAACAATTTCATCCACCTAAACTGTGATCATGAACTGTACATCTGCATCCACAAATGTGACTACAAGTACAAGTCTAGCCAGTGCTATTGACGCAGACAAAATATTCTTCTTGATCCCAGGTACATAAAGTGCATCAACAAGTGTGAAAGAAGTGCCATTTGCAATAGTAAGCACAATCTTTCCAACTCCGTGAACCGGATAAGATGCATTGTTGGCACAAGTGACTAAATTCCCACGAGGGATAGACTCGAGAGAGGTGAACAATTAATGTGCTTTGTAGCACCACTGTGGAAATAACACACATGTGAATCTGTAGCAACTGACATGCATGAATCATGGATAACAGTATTGTAAGTGCACTCTGCACTAAAAGACCATTCTGCATCAACATCAGCATCACAATCTCCTTTCATAGAAGACTCAACAATGGCTGCATTTGTAGTGGAACCACCCTCTTTGGCCTTCAACTTAGAACACCGCTTGATTATGTGATCATTAGCTTTACAATAATGGCAACGCATCTTCTTTTTTCCATTATCGCCAAAATTTCTGGAGGAATTGTTGCCAGCAGAAGCATTAGGAACATAATTTCTGCCACTCGCAGGAGAACCATAAGAAGTGGATACATTGTTGTTACCACCCTTTCTTTGGGAAGCAATAAAAGCCTGTTCAACTGCATGCTGCCTAGTCTTGTTTTTTCTGGAAAGTGACTCTTGCAACAACAATGTGCATAATGTATCAAACTTGACAACTTCAAGATTTCCTTGGGTCATAAGTCTCCAAGTACTAGCAAAATTTTGCTAAAAATCTGGTAAGGCATCAAGAACAGTCTACACAAGGGAACTGTCTGAAATGACTTCACCTGCAGAAATAAGTTGCTCATTGATATCCTTGACACTAGCAAGGAAAGTTTCCATATCATCTTCCTCATGCATCATCTTCGACTCCAACTCTTTACGCAACAAAGCAATTTCAGCCTCATTGCGACTTGCATAAAGACGAGCCAAAATATCCCAAGCCTATTTTGTAGATTTTGCCGAACAAATGTGAGGAACAATGGTGCGCTTCACAGACAATGAGCATGCACATCCTTTACATCTCAACAAGATTGTTCTATCATAGGCAAAACAACTTTGAGCGCAGCAATTCTTGTAGCAAGACCTACAACATCCTCCACATCGCCTGCATCCTCAGAACCAGGATGTACATCAATGCCCTGCACAATATTCTAGACGCCCTTTGATACAAGAGAATGCTGCATCATATAAGTCCACATAGGGTAATTGTCCCCATCCAATCCGTCCTCAGTAGCAAACATCTTCAACACATTTGTGTTGTTATCAGCCATGGTAAATGCTGCACCTGATGTGAAAACTCCTCGAAAAGAGAAGAATGTAGCCTGAACAACACGTGCTATATAGCACAAACGGTAGAAGACTGTAAGGCACCTATTATGCAGAAAAGGACAATGAAGTTTTTTTTGCACAAAATGACAAAATAGCCTATGTAGTACTGCCTATAGTGGAAACAGAGGCCAAAATGAGCCAAAGCTTGCCAAAGCTCACTAAAATCAGAGAAAATGAGCAGGTGTGTGTTGGAGATGCTGGCGACTAAGCCCGGGAGGACGCAACCTTCTCTGGTACCAATTGTTGGAATTAGGGTTGCAAGAAAACGCACTCAGCTTGGAGAAGATGAAGGAAGCTCAAGGCACACAATAGAGAGTGTGTTACTTAGTGTGCATGGAAAGATGGATACCCCTAGAGTGATGGGCGTAATACAATCCACGGGGGGGAAAACCTCCTAAAGAGGGAAAAAATACCTCGACGGTCCTAGTGTGTTCACACACATCACTACCACATGTATATGGTAACAATGGATGCAATAACTATAACTACACTTCCCCTTGTATACTTTTCATGACCATATCTTGATCAAGATTGAAAAGAAGCAATTTGGACTCTATTGTTTTTCAAGAGCACCCTATCTCTACCATATTTTGAGTTTGTCACTAACTCAAATTAGATTTGTAACATTTTAAGTGTAAATTGCTTCTTGTTTTTACTATTTTGTACGTAAAAAGGTATAATAGAGTAGAGCCCAATATCCAAATGATATCTAAGGAATAAACCCTGGTAGGATTCCCACCATGCACATGAAGTTTAGAGTGGTATAGTTGCAAAAAAAAAAAAACCAAAAACAGGATTCGTTTTTCCACACAGTTTAGGTTCAAAAATGTTGTGCAAAAGTTGCTTAATGGTGAGACCAATATTCCAGAAAAAATGTCTGTTTTTTTCCAACTCATAAGGCAACTTCGTGGATATATAGCACCTAGAAATTCATTTTCATACTCTTCAAATAATTAAAGTAAAATGGTTACTTAACAGGACACAAAAGTGTTTAAGGACATAAAAGTGTCATGTTACCAGTCTAGTGTTTATTGGGTTTGTTTTATAGTATGCCTAATTAAAGTGTATTATACGTACCTCATGAAAGTGATAAAGCAAACAATCAATGCAGCAAGCTCTCCACAAGGAACTAGCTATCCCATAATTGGCATATCGACACCACTTGATGCTCTATACTTGGGGGATTCACTAATGGTACTAGGGAGACATCACCTACGTGCACCAAAATTACCCTTTTAACCCCTATATACGGAACTCTCCTTAGTGTAATTTTATATTTATTGCCTTAGAAAACCCCCTATTATACGCGCACTTGCTACCATATGATGACCATAAATGAATACCTTGGGTTTCTACCACTACTTTTTGCATTGTCAAAGCTACTAGGAGCATCATTTTGTATACTTTCTTCACCATATGGTGCATGGATAGCCACTTATGGTTGATTTAAAAGAGGTGGCATAACACCTTGAAACAAAACCTTCCTTGGGATTCTTGTGCACTTTCTTCTCATTAACCATCAAATTGCATGAGGAGTAGCAAATTCTCTCCTTATCCCATGTTTATCATTATCATAAAAATGTTTACAGGCATCCAATCTTCCCAACATGTATGATCATCTCTCTTTTATGTATATAGATAACCAACAAGCTATTTTTATAGCTCTATGCAGCAAAACACTTAAATATTTTCCATATTCTAATAAATACTTAATTTCTATGATAGCTATATGCAACAAAACACTTTATTTTTTCATATTCTAATGCATACTTAATTTCTATGATCGTTTATAATCATAAATAATATCTTTATTCACTGAGAATTTACAAGTCTTAAAGAGTCCAAACACACTTGCAATCTCAGGACATTAATAATAAACACCGATATAATTAAGTTGAAGTAGGCATGACTTATGTTTGATCTTCATAATGGCCATAGACATGATTGATGAAGACCGAAGAACGTAGCCCATGCTTTGATCCACTAATACAAATGGAGGTGAAACGTGCCTAACAAATCAACAAAATAGCAAATCAGTAGATCAACATACCCGATGAATCACACATGCACACAACCAAGAGTGGTACACAATCTAAGAGAGAAATATAACAAAAGAGAGCAGAAGAGAACGTGGGTGCGCACCTCCTAAAGTGAAGGTGCTGCATAGGCACAAAGAGGTGAAAGGTGAAGAGAGGAGATGAGAAAAATACATAGCACTGGGTGCAATCTTCCCCCATGCAAAAGTGAGCATTTGTCTCTTTCACCTATTTATTTATAGATTTCTCAATGCTCAAAATGATTACAAACACTCTAAGCGAACAACATAAAATGACCATTGCTCATAACGAGCTCAAATTCCCAATATATAAACTTGCTATCCCTTCACATAGTCCATAAACCACCTATCCAATGTAATAAATTAATGTTTATCAATGTCCATTACAATCAATGCAACCAGCTCTACATGAGGAACTAGCTATCCCATTGGCATCTCAACACCACTTGATGCTCTATCCTCGGTGGGGGATTCACTAATGGTACTAAGGAGACATCACTTACATGCACCAAAACTACCTTTTTTACCCCTATGTGCTCTATATTTCTTGCCTTAGCAAAATCCCCTACTGTACATGTACTTCCTACCACACAATAGCCATAAATGAATACCTTAGGATTCTACCACTATCATTTTTCATAGCCAGTGCTACTAGGAGCATTGTTATGTATTCTTTCTTCACCATGTGGTGCATGGATAGCCTCTTATGTTTGATCGGAAGGAGGTGGCATGACATCTTGAAGAATAATCTTCCTTGCCTCAACATCTTAGGTAGGATTCTTGTGCAGTTTCTCCTCATTACCTATCAAGTGTATAAGGAGGAGTAAGCTCTCTCCTTATGCCATGTGTATCACAAAAAAGGTTGAAGTCATTGGAGATATACTCTCCATCAAATTATCAGTTCGTATGCACTTAACCATCATGTCTCACCAATGTTGTGCGAATGACATCCATCTCTCTAAGGCATCATCCTTTAATTTTTCTTTAAAGGATATGTCCAAACCTTACAATTTGCATCATCTGCAAAAGTGGTAAAACATGCATCACCAAGTGGCAACAAGCACTCAGACTACCAACACAAAGATAAAACAAATCTAGAGAAAAAATTAAGAGGAGGGACAAAAATTGTAGGGGTCCAATATGAGAAGAGAGGAGATGCGTGGGTAGCCAGAGTTTGAGGAAGATGACGAGAACTCTCCCATTTGAGAACAGACCCTGGTCCGTGAGCAAGCAGAGGGTGAGGCGCCTTTGAGGAAGGGATTCTATCTTGTGAGCAAGAGCGACAGGGGTGGTCTTGTTGTACTGTAAATGTCTATGATGACAAGGCCTTGTGCATGAGGTGCTCTTATCCCAAGGTAGTCACCAAGGTTTACCAGATGGTGTCACGTAAGTGTACAGTGGGAGGTTTTTATAAGGTAGAAAATCTACATTTTATAGAGGGTCCCATATATAGGGGTAAAAAATTAGGTACACGTAGGTGACACCTCCCTAGTACTAATATTGAATTCCTTTCGGCTCTTGTGCTAGTTTGATTTGCTCGCTTTGAAATCACATAGCTAGCATATTGTAGCTAAGGTTGAAGGGTGTCGATTGTTATGTTTTGAAGGGAGAGGGTATAAATATGTGGAGCATTTTAATGTGCTACTCTTAATACAAGTCTAGAAGGTCAGAAGGTGGGCGAAAGGAAAGTCGTTAACACCAAAAGCACGTGTGCATTGTGATGGTTGTTGCCAGGTCCAAGTCAAAACAGGCGAAGAAGTCGCGGATGGATAAAGGATATAAGATACCTCCCACACAGGAGGGGGTAATTTGTTAGATCAAGGATTCTAACCACAGCATGTGGTGGTCACACGTAAAGAGTGAGGTAATTGTTATTTTGGAAGGGGGTGGGTAGAGCAAGTGCACCTCAAAGAGGTGTAGTTGGCTCATCCCACTTCTTTAAGAATTTATGAATCTTTTTGGGAGTCTCTAAAAATGCATAGTAAAATGTGAGCTTCTTCTTGTTTTTCCAACTCCATGTGGTTGACTCTCTTTCCCATGTGTAGCTTTCATTTCCCTCAAACTAATTTTTTATTCTTCAACTTTAAAGCCTTGTCTTTTCTTTCCAATTTTAAATCTTTTCAAGAAGATTTGGCTTGCATCATTTTGAACGTCCTTGTCTTTCCTTCCTTTTGTTTGAGTGAAAAACTCTACACACACATACACTTTCTCCCTCTCAAATTTTTTTATTGTGAAAACAATCCAAGGTGTGGTTGTGTCCACTTTTTAGAGGGAGAGGTAAGTCAAGTACCTTGGTGACTCCAAAGGGTAATTGAGGTTTTCTCTATTACAACTGACCCCCTCTAGTGTGGGGGCCCTCTAAAGAGTGGCGAACACCACCAACGACGTCAAATCTTCCCTTCTCTTCGATTCATCTTGTTCCCGCTCTCTCTCCCCGTGCGCGCGCACACACACACACAAACACACACAGCTGTACATATTTCTACTCACTGTAGGCGAAGCTAACAATAGCAATATTATTAAGGTGCTCATCTGTGTGCGGATATGGCGTCATGGAAGGGAGGCGCTCTAATAAGCACAACAGTCATGATAACGATGATGATGATGGTGCAAATGCCCGAGAGTACCCGACTGGAGCATCATGACAACGTCACTGGAATACTACGTGCACGTGGGCTTCGGGCTGCCTGACCTAGGCACCCTCATTACTCCTATCGACTCCTCCGGCTCCACTGGTACCTTCGGCCAAACGCAACTCTTTGCCTTCAACGTCACCGAGAGCGTCGACTCCTCCTCCCTCCTTCTAGGCTCCATGCGCGGCTACACTGTCCAGGCCAGCTCCACCGCCGACTTCCATGGCGTGGAAGTGGAGGTCCTCTCTTACGCTGACGGCTCCCTCAATGGTACCCTCAGCCTCCAAGGCCTTATCAATGCGGGCACTAACGAGATCGCCATTGTCGGTGGCACCGGCGACTTCCGTGGTGCTCGTGGCTATGGCATTATCACCTTCCTCAACTCCACTGCTACCGTGGCCCTCTACCAGCACCAGCTCTTCTTTCTCTAGCTAGAAGCTTAATATTAATGGCTTTGACGTTACTCATATTAGCCCTCCTCTTCAATTCCCACAAGCTCTAGCTTATTTCAATATCATGATACCATTCATTCCTCTATAGCTTCCCGGTGTATATTCTTGTGCTAAAAACAATATTTGCAAACCACACAATTGTGGTCAACTTTATATTTATATTTTTGCTGCAAGTCATGCTTCTTGTTGTAATGTCTGGAAATTTTAACCAAATGCTAGGTGGTTCATGCAAAGCTAATATATTTCCTACTCCAAAACAAAATTAATAGATGACACTTTAGCTCTAGGTGTGGTTGGCACACAATTTACAAAGCCTAATCAAAGAAAAACGTGCTATCAACAACAATTCCATCATATTGACGTTGCGCGCCCAAATGGATGAACTCCTCTCCACCGTATAATGTTTCCTTTCCTTTGGTTGCATTATAATTATCGTGCAGACAATGCATCTAACTACAAAGGTGCAGGGGCATGCAATCTAAAAAAGCATCCTGAGCTTACATGGGTTCAATGTACTGCCCACACTTTGAACTTTCTTCTCAAGGACTTTGAAAAAGTATCGTTAGTGAGCTCAAGTTCATCGAGAGCTTGCTTTTTAATTATTCTCACTTTAAAACGGCTTTGTGAAACAATCACAGATAGAAGATGGCATATTTGGATTGGCAGGTATCCTTGCTATGAGCCAATAGCCACCAACTGCGTTCAACTTGTGACTGTTGAGTATTCTGGAGAAATATGAAAGTTTTTGTCATTGTTATAGAGCCTTTCATGCATCTAGTACACTTGGTTGATAAAGATGCATTCATATTTGAACGGGTCTTTTGGTACATGCATGAGGTTGTTTGCAAGTTGAAGGAGAGCATGTCCTTTGCATCACGAGTGAAAAATATGATGGTCTCTTTTGCTGAGAAATGTTGGGATTAAATATGCACCTATTTACATGGGGCAGGCTTTGTGTGGGATCCAAAGTTTTAAATGCACAATCAATCTACTAACAATGAGTTGATCAATTTATTTAATAAAGTGTGTACACAATTATATAGTTATACAAATGGCAAGGTATCTTACACGCAAAAGATAGCTTACACCAATAGAGAAGGGATGTTTGGGGATCCATGACACATAGATGCAATCAAGACATTGAGTACAACTGTTTGGTGGAAGGAGTGGAGAAAGTGGAGCTATAGCGCATGGCTATTTAAGTCTTACCATTAGCCACCTCTAGTGAAAGCTATAAGTAACATTGGTCAACAAACCAATAGGGATAGCTACACGAGCTACAAAGCAAATCTTTTGATGTTTTTGGACCCACGAAGCAATTGCATGTGAAACCCACTATAATGATGAAATTGTGTGGGATCAAGAAGATATGGACCCAAACTATTTAGAGGTGGAGGAAGCGGATGATATGGTGCTTGTGATTGACTCTCTAGATGATGTAGAAGCACTCCATTTTTTCTCATGCCTAACAATTTTGTATATGATGATTCAACGACCATGACCATATTTGTAATGATTCCATAGCTATTTGTGGGTGATAAATACAACATATCTTTAATCAAGTAAAGCCCTTGGCTATCAGACATCTCTCTCTCTCTCTCTCTCTAAAATCAAGTAATTTTATTAATTTGGTTATAACAAAAGTGCGAGATTTTACAAAAAGGGTAGCTGCCTAAAGATGGGCTTTGCATGAGAAGATCTAGCTTAGATCTTGGGTGTAATCTCCCATGATTTATGATAGGCAAAACTCATATGTTTTCATGGACTCACTTGCCCTTGCTTCCAACATATCCTCTTCCAAGGGACCAAACTTTACCTCATATCTTGCTAGTGTCTATAGCTTCGATCCAACATTCTCAACTTCTAGTGTCTCACAATGAGCATGCAATGATTGTGAGTCTCTCCTTGGCTAGCTAGTTCTATACCTTCAGTAGCCAATTGCTCAAGGTTTGATGTCTCCTTGGGGAGATAGGTGAAGCCCTTCTTGCATGGAGGATCTCCTTCAATTTTCTCTTGAGCATGAGCTCGTTAGGCTAGGTGTCCCTTGCCAACTTCTCCTGTTCTAGGTTGATCATTCAAATCTACTTTGCAGTCCAAAACATAATAATAGTAGCATTGCTACACAAAGTAAATTGATATCTAGTTGTTGTTTGGGTTTTTTATGTACACTTGTAAGAATCTAGCGTGCATGTGTTGCACCAATATCTTGTGTTGTAGGTCAGATATCTTTAAAGGAGGGGATCCCTTTGTGATGCTAGTGGCTCTCAAAAGTGTGTGCCACGTAAAATGATTTGGTAAAAAGCAATTGCATTCCTTGTAGCTCAACAACTCTCCATCATGGTTTGACTCATCATGTCAATTTTTGGTGCTAGTTCATGGTTGAGATAGGGATCTTCATTTGCATTTGGATAATGCTGAAGTGGTATTCATTATGCTCAAGTGGCATGTCATCGTGTTCAAGTTATCTGTCATCGTACTGAGATACATTTTCCATCTATACATGGCAAGAAGCACATATTATCGACATAAAATGAAAATTCCTTGAAATATTTGAAAGTTTTCAAAAAATATTTAGAAACGGTTTTAAATTTGAACTTGAAATAATTTAAAGCTAGCGCATGAATTTTATTAAAGACTCAACTTGAAAAAGATTACACAATTCAAACAATGGCACAAAACTTTTGATTCATTAATCATTCAATCCTCATTTGCCGCAGGCCAAAGTAAGTTACAATATTGTAGCAAGCAATTTAGGCTCCATTCCGACACACACAATTAGGAAAAGTATGAACCCTCTAGGGGAGCAACAATTTTTGCACACCTTTGGCCAACCAAATTGGTTCAATGAATATTTTTCTTCTATTCTTACTCCTATATTGTACCTACTTCTACACAAGGTTATAGGAATCTTGAACCCATCAAATTATCTTCCTTATTAAGTATGGAGTGACCACAACTTGATTTATGGTCGGTAGCATCTTTCAAGAAAAAGATGGTAATAGACATCCAAAACGTTGGGATGCCTGATTTTGTTGCATCTCTTATGTGAAAATCCTCTTCCACCTAGAAAAGTGATGTGTCAATAACCCATGTGAAGAACCTCTTACAATCCATGTATAAAGCATAACCACTTTTGTTTATGTATATGCAACCACATATACGGTTCATGTGTCAAAAGGCTGCTTCCTTGTATATGCCTATATAGGGGCACATTATGCTCAATAAAAATTATCATTTGCAACTATAAACTGTTGTACTCTGTGTCCAATATCATAACCTAAGTTAAATCCATTCTAATGATGCTTATGCCATGAATGGCACACTAACTTATCCACCATAATCTAGCACAAAACTCACTGAAATATTCTACTAAATCTTTAAGGTATGTGGGCTTGAGTTAGTGTCTGCAGATTGCAAAGAGAATGGAAGACAAACTGAAGGTCCAAAATGATTGGAGCATGGATGGAACTATGCTATTATAGCTTTGTAGCTCTTACATTTTTTTAAACAATCCCCTCTGCAATGAATTTGCTTAGCTTTTGCAAATTTTGGACTTTGAATAACGGTTTTTCATTCTACAATAGCGGTCTTGTGTACACGATCTTGTGTACAACTTGTCTCAATATTCAACGCGTCACAATGAGACAAAAGTCCTTTTTTGGAAAAAGTGTCTTTTTAGAAAAAAGGCCATCATCATAAAAGGGGGGTCGATAACTCATTCTAACTTTTTACTTTTGCAACCCTTGAGTTCTTCCACTTTCTGTCGACACAACAATCTAGATATGATACCTCCACATCCTTTGCATCTACACCCACATCCACCCCTTTCTCACGCTTCCCCCTCTTCCTCAAGGACACCAATTGCAAGGGATCTTCCTCAAGGATCTTTGCACCTTCTTCACTCGTCTCCCTGACCTTGATGCGATATTTTCCCTCTACATGGACGCATTTGCGAGAGATTTCAGCATTCATGGAGGATCAAATCATTAAATATACCGTGACTATACCCCCAGATGCAGGGATCTAGGTGCCTTGCCATCTCTTTTGCTACATCCATAAAGGAGATCACCCATTCTCTAAGAAGGAGTTGAGACGGTTCCAAGGAATTGCCATTGATGCATGCCATTTCTTGGACGAGCACGCCCTAAGGGTGCAAGCACTGAAGAAGTGCAAGTTCGGGGTGGAGTAGCTATCTTGCTTAGCTACTTTCATCTTCCTTCATTGGGGAAAATTTGAACTCTCAAATGGGCCCTATAAGGACTTTGACTCTCTCTCTCTCTCTTGTCCAAAACGGCGCATGGTAAAATCTTTACAAATGAAATCAACACTTGTCGGACCCTTTGGATTTAGAATGTACTCATTGAAATCTATCCATTGATGTATAGAATACCATTAGATTTCTTATATTTTAGAAGATTTCATTTTCTGATGGCACAACTCCATCTTATAAATAGAAACTCTTTCCATATTTCACTTTCAATGGGGGAGACCATCACTTCTACAAATCAACTCCAAATTTGTCAGAGTTTGGGGATTTAGAACCTACTTTCCAAGATCTTTCCAATGATATGTTGGTTGATATAGTTTTGACAAAGCGTTTATAGACTTCATCGGGTTGTCCACTTTGGATAAGAGAGACAAAGTCAAACATCCTTATAGGGCCCCTGTGAGAGTCCAAATTTTCCCTAATGGTTAGTGAGGAACTTGATTTGGAGGAGGTGCAACTGCCACACGTGTAGGTTTGCTCCATCTCCAAAGATGACAAGGAGAAGCAGGGTCTCCCCATTAACCCTTTTGCCAAAGGCCACGAGCTTCAGGTTGAGTACCCTACGAGGCTTGAGGAAGTGGTTGAAAAACATATCATTTTGGCTACCACTAGTGTCACTCTACAGGATGCTCCATTGATAGATGGGGCAATCCCAAAAGTAGAGATCAACCACTTATCGCTACTACTGGTGGATGGGGAAGAGTTTCTCTTTTTGGCATACTTGGAGAAATAATTTGGCGTATGCATGGATGAGTGCCTGAGTCTACTATGCACCACTACCTAGTTCCTCCTAGACTCTATGTCAGATACCCTTGAAAGCAAGCTCCTACCACTCGGTGTTTGTCACTGACACTATTGCACTTGTGTGTGTGGAGGTCCTAGCAGTAGAGTAGCTGCATGTGGTAGAGAAAGATTTCTAGTCCATGCAAGTCAAGGTTGTGACTGTAAGCTAGGACGCCAATTCCAGTGAAAAACTCCACCTCTCATGAGCCAAAGTTTGTGGATGTTGTGAAGTCGTGCATCGACTTAGATGCCAAGGGAAAAAGAGAGGAGAAGGACAAGGAGCAAGAGATAATTTCTATCTTACTTTCAAAGTTGTTTGTTTTCACCTTAGCTGTCTTTTCCTTACCCTTCATTGGTTTATTGTAGGATGTCTTTGAGCTTGATGAGTTTATAACACGGGTAGGCAGCAAGCGGATGTCCTTCGGACCACATTCCTCCCTTGTTTATTACATAGGAAAAATTCCCCATGGTGATGTTTTCGTTGTACACAATGAGTTTACTCCCCAACGTAATTTCATGACGTTGTCTTTGAAAGCCTTGAGAAAAGTGTTGTACTTGAGAACCATTTCCCAAAATTCTCATCAAATCTTCCTAGTGCAAAGATCCTAGTATGCAATGCATTTGACACTGGCTTTTGTGGCAAAGTGCTTGCCGAGATAGGGATATACGCTTCTGTTGGCTCAATTGACTCTTGGTCAAGGATTTGTCTCATGCGCAAGAGAGACGTCAAAAAATGGCCAAGAAAATTATGGGCTCTTCAAGTAAATGATGTAACATCCTTGTTTCAAAGAACTAATGAAATATATGCATTTAACTTGTAAATTCTTCTCATTTACGTTTCAAATTAAATGTTTTTAAAAAACTTTAACTTGTGTTGTCAATTGGTAAGGGGTGTCTTTTTTACTATGCCAAACTACTCATTCTAACTGGTGCTTCACTTAAGGGGTAGGGAAAGAATGGATGCATGGCTTGGGGGGGTCACTTAATGATTATGTGACTATCACGTGAGTGCAACGGAAGGGGTTAATAAACTTCTTTTTTTCTTACATTTTCACTAGGGTACCAAAAAATGGAATTGGGAGAAAATTTTACAGATTGAAAAGGAAAAGGGTGGTTTTTGAATCATGTTACATTTATGGTTTTAGAATCTTCTTGTCATTCTGGTTATGATCACTACAAGAGGTTGTGTGCTCTTGTGATGCCCCGGTTTTTATAGCCCCCGGCGTTGCTATGAGCGTCGATACAGGGACGTCGCTATAAGCGTTGCTGCCAGTCGCTATAAACTTCATATATAGCGATGCCTATAGCGACGATGCAGAGCCATCTATAGCGATTCTTATAGCAACGCTGTAGAGCCTTATATAGCGACGTTCATAGTGACGCCCGAGAGGAAAACTTTTTGGTGGCAGGGCATTGAACCATATTGAATGTTTCATTAATTGATTCACTTCTGAAAAAAAAGTGCAAAGGTAAATATAGACCCAAAATAGTCACCCACAAGACAATATAACCATTAACTCCATCATCCATAGTACGTATTGTTTGTAAAATAAAGATACAAAATTGAAAAGCGTGAATTGATGAAAGTAAATCAATGACAATTGTACACATAGGCAAAATCACTTGATTGTTAAACTTTGCAAATGTAATAGTTACAAACCATTGTCATTATTTAAAAAATATACATGGTTTTCAAAAAGACGTATAAAAGTCGTCTCATGATACATAAGCTTTGACAAGAAGAAACTAATGCTATCTAGTTATGGCTAAACGGACGTCGTCTAATCAGACGTCTCATCGCGTCCAAGTGGTGTATCTGTCGGATTCTACAAAAAAAAAAAGATAGCTTTTTGTAAGTATAAACATATAGCGACGTTTATAAAACATTACAACAAATAGAAAACAATAAACCCTAATACTAACCATGCCGTCGCGAGAACTCATGATGTCTATAAGGGCATTTAAGCCCTTCCTGCCTGCGTACTCATGCTCGTACGTTGTGGGATCACGTCTTGTAAACGACCACTGTCAAAACATACAAAGAATCCATTATTTTAGAATTTAGAAACCCATAAACCCTAAACTATCAAACATAGAGAACAATGCAAAAACACTTACGAAATCCGCCTCAAATGATGCCCACCTGTCGCTCCCCAAGTGGTGCGAGCTCCCTGCCTCTACTCGCGCTTTGGCTGCCTCCTTTTATTGCTTCCACTTATCAGGATTCTCGCGCGCTGCTTTCTTCGCATTCTTCCAATCTTCTTTGGCCGGCCAATCGGGTCTGTTCCACCCATACTTGATTGATTTTTGCACTTTGGAACGCTTGTGCTTGCAGTATTCGCGCATTCGAACCTTCATCACGTCTTCATTGAAGCGGTCTTCCTGTGTTGGAACAGAAAACTCGGCATGAAGCATGCTGATGACTCTGTCTTTTAAATCATTCGGAACTTCACTTCACGTGTTTAGTATGTAGTGTCTAAACACCTGAGAGCAAAGACCGCGCATGCACGAAATCACCTTCTTGCATTTATCATCCAAGATAATGCCGCCGCTGAAGTCGACGGTGTAAGACAAGCCCTCTCGCCACTGACGCGTGAACCTAGGTGTCTCGGTAGGGGTCTCTAGCGGAGTTCCAACGGGGGTACGAACGTCAGGTGTCTCCTTTGGAGTCTGAACCCCGAAGCGAGGAGTGTCCACTGGAGTGACTCCTGGAGGAGTAGCTAGTGGTGTGTAGTTGCGAGGAATGGCAGTCAGCCACGCAAAACTTGGTGTCGATGGAGATGCCGTGAATGGTGTCGGGATGGGCAAAGAAGGGAAGGGAAAAGAGCCTCGTCGAACACGAGGCGGTGTCGAAGCATCAGTGGCGGCATCCCCACAACAACCGCCACCGCCACCACTAGAGCGCCGGCGCCTAGACGAGTGTGAAGATCGTCTCGTCGACAACGAAGCTTTGGAGCGTGCTGAATGCTCCGAAACAGAGGGAGATGCCAATGGAGTAGGAACTCACGACGGTGCACCAGAGCGATGACGCTCCACGTATCACTGTCTTTGCTGGGATGACAAAGAAGAAAGAAACTCCTCATCATCCATACCTGCATTAAACACACGATCATTTAAACTTAATATTGAATGAATGGAGTAGAAAACATGGACAAGTAGATAGAGATAGAGAGAGAGAGAGAGAGAGAGAGGAGGTGCTCGTCGTCTCTGCTTGTGAGAACATACCTAGAGCATACGTACCTGGAGTGGACGCAAAGACCATTAAATACAATGACGCAATGACACAAATACTTAGAGAGCCAGAGTTTTTACAAAACGGACCAAAATTATTCAAAATTGAGAATCGTAGAAGAACTTGAAGGTGCTTGTAGCTTTGGAATGTTCAAAGGCTAGCAACAACAGAAAGTGTTCTTCTTCTATTCAACTTGAGTGATGGAAGAGGCAAGTGCATAACTCAAAATTTTCAATCAAAAAAGAGAGAGAAAGAGAGAGCGCACACAATCAAATCTTGTAGTCGAAAAACCAGGTGGTGGAGGTGCATGTGGCCATGGATTGCCCAAGATGTGAGCGCAAAATCAAAAGAGCGTTATACAACATGGAAGGTACTTAGAGAGCCATAGTTTTTACAAAACGGAGCAAAATTGTTCAAAACGGAGAATCGTACAAGAACTTGAAGGTGCTTGTAGTTTTGAAATGTTCAAAGGCTAGCACAACAGAAAGCGTTCTTCTTCTATTCAACTTGAGTGATGGAAGAGGCAGGTTTTAACTCAGAATTTTCAATCGAAAGAGAGAGAGAGAGAGAGAGAGAGCCAGAGTTTTTACAAAACGGAGCAAAATTGTTCAAATACAATATTTATGGCTTTAAGAGATCTCTCTCTCTCATCCTCGCATAGATCAACATAACTTCCTATATCTATATAGAGCTCTCCGTTTAAACAGATGTCCTCTGTTTCATTTTGTAGATCCTCTGCATGCACCCCATAGAGAGTAGCAGCTTGATGTTCGTCTGGCACCACCTCCACGGCTTCTCACTGAGCATCTTCTCCGATCTCCTCCATTGATGCCACTGTGATTGGCACATGGTAGACTTCATACGCCCGTTCACTACGAGGGGCTACCTCTATGACGTAACACCAGTTTGATGCAGACTTTGTAGGATGAAATATCACCTGCCACATAACTTACATGAGAGATTCCAAGCACATAAATTCTAAAATGGGATGTTAACTATTTACATACTTACTTGTTCACAATGCTCGGGTAGTACGAAAGTGTCTCTTAGGTCAGTCCATTTCTTAGTTGAATCCACCTCAATAAAACCAGACTCTCCTCTACGCACAGTAGCGTTGCGACCCTCCATGATTATCTTGAACCATTTCACGTCGAACAAGTCGACAAAAAATCCTCTATAATCGATCCTCAAAATCTCTTGTAGCATTCCGAAGTAAGTGAGTTCCACCACCACAGGATCTGCATCAGAGGACCGTCATCGACTAGACTGTTCAAATTTTGCCATGATTCCACAATCTTGAGTAAAACGCTTTTTGTTGATCCGTTCCACCCTAGAATGTCGACCTTTACACCATCCTGTTGTGTATCACACTTTGGTGATAGAAAAGTTATACCATTTTTCTCCTTTTTTTTATTGGCGTGCACACACACCCACACACACACCCCTGAGAAGAAGAGAGTTTAATTTAATGTCGTAGGAAACTATTTAAAGAGACCTAAAGATCTAGCCGCCGACGAGGAGTTGAACTCAAGACCTGTTATTCAAGAGGGAAATGGCATAACCAATCTACCACACTTGGGTGATAGAAAGGTTATACCATTTTTCTTTTTTTATTGGCACACACACACCCACACCCACACACACACACACACAAGAAGAAGAGAGTTTAACGTCGTAGGAAACTATCCCAAAAGATGTTAAAGATTAGGTTAGATGTAGACTTACGTTAAACTAGATTTAGGTTTATTTAAGTTAAATTAGATTAGATTTAGGTTTATTTTTAGTTAGATTTACATTTGATTAGATTTAGGTTTATTTACGTTAGATTTAGATTTACGTTATATTACATTAGATTTAGGTTTATTTACGTTAGATTTAGATTTACGTTATATTAGATTACATTTTTAGGTTTATTTACGTTATTTACCTGTTATTGAAGAGGGAAATGGCATAACCAATCTACCACACTTGGATGATAGAAAGGTTATACCATTTTGTTCTTTTTATCGTTTAAGATAAGGTTAGATTTAGATTTTCGTGTAGGCGCAACTCAGAGAGCTGCTGATGCTTGTCAGAAATAGCGAGAAAATTTCTTGCGCTCACAGCCTCGACAGTCCATGCGGACCAGCAATTCCACCTGCATGTTCGACTACTGCTACCATACAATAAGCCGTCATGATCAGCTAATGGAAGAGCAAATTGAGCCTACACAGAAATTAGTGATGCAAGATAACGATTCCAAGTGTCAGACACACACACACACACACACACCACATCTCGTCAAATCTAGAGGAAGAATTAAGTGCCTTGAGAAGACATTAGCTACATTGCAAGAATGGCGTACCTGCATGCTACAAACAAAGATCTACTGTGAAAAGATGTTAAGATGCTGTGAAATGATACAGCTAGAGAAGAGGCAAAGGGGTTTTGTCCACTAGATGCAGTATCATGTAGACGTGGGTGTGTAGATTTCTTGTACCCACAAATATAGGCATGGACCAATAAAGACAAGATTATAACCCGGTGGTTCTGATCTCCGTGCACCTCTAGACCGAGGTGTGCGAGGATTGGACATGACTAGAGAATGTGAGGTAGTTTACAGTGTGAACGAAGAGAGAGAGAGAGAGAGAGAGAGAGAAAAGACGAAGAATGCCAATAGAAGATTAAATTTTTTGTCCAGGTTCTAAGGTTTGGGGGAGTAGTGACGAGGATGTGGGGCCGTCCAACCGAAACACCTATCTCTCAACAAGGATCTTATGTCCTTGTAATCATTGCAAGCATGCTATGTGACGGACAAGATGCGTTTCTTTGCAACACGTTTGCGAATTTGGAGAGTTCCATCCATCTATTATAGAGCGAGTTGTTGCTAATTATAACTCATTGGACTCTGACGCTGGCCAACAGGCAGCAATCTTGCAACCCAATAGACGTGTTCGATGGCGCTTTGGTCAAGCAGCATCTGTGAGGCCACAAGATGTAGTTTTTGATATCTCTGGGGATGATCATACAGAACACATTCCCAATGAGGCAATGTTTGAGCCCGAGATTGATGAAATGATCGAGACGGTCATGGATTCAGAAAGGCTTATCTATGATGATATGAAAAGTGAAGCGATACGCCATTGTATAATGGAGCACGTGTGTTTAGATTGAAAGCGCTCCTGGTTCTTCTCAACATGCATGCAAAGTTTAGATGGAGTGAAACTAGCGTCACAACGCTTTTCAGGTGATCTATTACAATTATTTTACTTTGATTAAAACTCTAAATGTATAATGATCTGATAGATTTTTACACAATTGTACTGTATTTTTATGTTGTGTAGATTGCTCAAAGAGCACATACTACCAGCTGATAATGTGATGCCAGATTTCCAAGAAGAACCAAGAAAGATTTTGCAAAACTTGGGGATGGATTACAATTCGATCCACGCTTGTCCTAATGAATGCATTCTTTTCAGAGGGGAATACATAGACATGGAGAAGTGTCTGAAATGTGATTCCGAGAGATATCGAGTAGATCTCCACGGAACAAAAAGTCAACAAAAGGTTTTGCGACATTTTCCTCTGCTTCCTCACATCAAGCATTTCTTCGAATGTAAGTCCATGGCCGCCCTAGCATCATGGCATGAGGAGAATAAATCTTCGGATAGTGTGCTACGGATTCCTGCAGATTGTGCAGCCTGGAAACATATAGATGGAACATGGTCGGATTTTGCCAGGGAACTCAAAATTTGTGCTTAGGCCTGGCTATGGACGGCGTAAATCCATTTGGTCAAAGATCAACATCTTACAATGTATGTCCCATTGTCATCGTCAACTACAACATTGGACCCCGTGGTTGACTACGAAGAAGGGGCACCTATGGCTAGGATTGATTGTGCCAGGGAGATATAAAGTGAATAATATGGATGTGTATCTTTGTCCACTATTGGAAGAGCTACAACAATTGTGGATTGGCATAGAAGTGGTGGATATGAGCCGACATACAGGTCAACGGAATGCTTTGATCAGAGGCATTCTAATGTGGACCATGTGTGACTATCCCGGACTAACAAAATGCTCAAGCGATCTATTTACTCTCGTCACTCAGACACTGTAAATCTTGGTTTTTCTCAAGATGATCTATTATCATGTGTATACATGCAGGGCTTCAAACAAGCGGATACAAAGCATGTGTCACATGTGGACCTAGACTGAATGCAAATACGGCGCCCTCATTGAAGAAGCAAATCTACGCAGGTCATCAAGTGTATATTCTAGAGAATCATGTGTTACACGATGGATTTTTGGGAAGAGAGCCACCGAGGATGTCTGCACAAGCATGCTTAGAGTAGAAGGAGATGTGTGATGACGGATTGCCCCCAGGGATGAAGAGACTTTCTCTATGGTACGAGTTACCATTTTGGCCCCAATTCATGATCAATCACTTGCTTGATCCAATGCACATATTCAAGAATGTGGGTAATCTACTATGGGACCCTCTGACCGGCAAAAAAGATACTTTGGGATCCAGAGTTGACCTAAAAATGTGGATCGTATGGAGCAATATTTGCCGCAAACAACGTTCGATGGATCGATAAAACTCCCTAATTCACCATGGATTTTCACAGGATCCCAAGATAAAAGAGACCATTCGATCTTTGCGGACCCCCACTGGCGTAATGCACTCGCTCCGAACGTGTTTTACTAAAGAAGGAAAGCTTACTGGTTTGAAGTCACACGACTGGCATAAAATGTGTCAGGTATGTTCATAGTGGAATATATCATAGTGGGAATTGTGTAACAAATTCGTGTGTGGACTTTAATTTCATTGCTGCACGTGTTTTGCAGTTTATTTTACCGGTTGCCATTGAGGGATGTTTGTCTCTTGACATCCGTAACACAATCTACAAACTTGCGAAGTTGGTGCAATGGATCTCACAAAAGGAGATCAGCGTAGACTCCATACCATTCGCCAAAATAAACGCTGCGGAGGTTGTGTGCATGTTTGAGAAACATTTTCCTACTACCATGCTAACCATTCAGGTGCATCTTCTTGTTCACATAGTTGATGAGGTGGAAATAGCTGGCACAGTACATTCTAGATGGATGTTCTTTTTAGAACATTTCATGAAAACGCTCAAGGGATATGTGCGTCAAAAGGCACGTCCGGAGGGTAGCATGGCAGAAGGTTGGCTAGTATGAGAGTCCCTAGTGTACATATAAGAGTGGCTAGACGGATTTGATAAAGCCCGGGACATGCTATGGCGAACCATAGATGATGAGCGCATATCTGTGATTGTCATGTGCAATCTCGGTGTTGAGAAGAAGATGACGGAAGATCTAGAGGCTAAAATCAACCACTTTTGCATGCTTCACAATCCAGTCATGCAGAAGTGGATTTCACAATATGAGGATGCAAAGCAAGAGCGACAAAGGGCACGAATCGAGTGGAGACGGGGAAGATGACCACCGATGCACTATCCGACGGGTCTGGAGAGCCTACCAACATTCATGAGCTTAAGATGGTTGCACAACTAATTGAAAAGCGCACAACAGTGCGGTGAAGAAGTGACTAAGGAAGAGTGGGAGTACTCTCGGGGTTGCGCGACCAAGGTAAGTTTGCAATGTACGACTAGTTACTTTCTAGATGTTTGAACGGCCACTCATAATCTTTGTTGGTTGTAGTATAAGTCATAGATTGGTTATGCCATTTCCCTCATGAATAACAGGTCTTGAGTTCAACTCCTGTCGACTAGATCTTTAAGGTCTCTTGGGATAGTTTCCTACAATGTTAAGACTCTCATCTTCTTCTTCTTCTTCTTCTTCTCTCTCTCTCTCTCTCTCTTTGTTTTATATCTTTCTCTTTCTCTCTCTCTCTCTCTCTCTTTTCCTCTCTCAATGTGTGTGTGCATTCTTTGTTCATGCATGTGTGTGTGCGTTTTTGGTTTATGCATGCTCTCTCTCTCGCTCGCTTTTCCTCTTTCAATGTGTGTGTGCATTATTTGTTTATACATGTGTGTGTGCGTTTTTTGTTTATGCTTGTGCTCTCTATCTCTCTCTCTCTCTCTCTCTCTCTCTCTCTCAAAAACACAATGTGTGTGTGTGTATATGAGAGAGAGGGAGAAGGAAAGAGGGGAAGGGAACATGAGAGTGAGGAGAGTGAAGGAGCATAGCAAGCTCTCCTTCCTCTCCTCGTGTGTGTGTGTGAGTGTGTGTGTGTGTGTGTGTGTGGAGAAGATAGAGAGAGAGAGGGAGAGCGCGCGTTACATTTCTTGCTTGATCGCGCGCCGAAAACTCAGATCTGAGATCTAAGTTTTCGAATGTTCTCGATTCTTTTTTTTAGCCCTGACGGCGTCGCTATGAGCATCGCTTTGCTATAAGTAACATAGCGAGGCCGTGGTTTTTCACTTTTGAGCGTCATAGTATGAGCGTCGCTACTATTAAGTACCTCTTGTAGTGGATTTTCAAATCATGGTACATTTCTTGCTTGAAAATTTCCATAGCGTTATACTTGTGGTTCTCAAGTCATCTTTTAGTTGTGGTTAGAAAATCTTCGTGTCATTGTGCCTATGGTTGGGAGTAGACGTTATGGTTATGCTTTTGGAGACTTCTCATGTTTCAGCTTTTGATTTTGTGGTCTTCTTATGCTTACAGTTTTTCTCATCTGTACTAAATGTAACTCTTTCTCTTCAGCATCAAAATGAAGGTGGAGTGCGGTTGCTTTTGTAGACATGTAGTAGTGTTAGTGTGTATACGCACTTCACCAGGGACACTTTTCTCCCACTGGGTTTTTCCCCCTGGACATCTGGTGTGAAAGGACACCATATCTCTTAGGGTCTCATATAAGATTTGGAGCTCTGAGTTTGTATATACTCTATTATTCTATTACAGAAAAATAGACTACAGAGATCTCGTACTCAAGCTCTGTGTCTTCTCCTTCTCCATCTTCTTCCTACTCTGAGTTGTTGTCTTCCTTATGTTTCCTGTTTCACCATCTTCAACAATTGGTATTAGAGCAAGGTGATTTCCAGAGCCTCTACTTGCGTTTTCGCGTCCGCACGCGCAATTGCAGTTTTCAGGCAGTTTTCGGAAAATTTGCTCGTGGGAGCATCCTCGACGTTCTGGGAGTATTCTGTTCAGGTGACCACACGTGACCTACGGTTTTACCCCCCTTTTGAAGCCGTTCGAGCCCTCAGAATTTTGTTCTGAGCAGCGTAGCAGAAGTTACTTTTCGGAGGCGTTTAGATCAAGAGGGTGTGCTTTTTGACAGATTTTCTTCAGGTAAATAGTTCTTTTGGAAAGCAGCTTGTCTTAGCTTTGTGCTGAGATTTTGTGTAGAGTTCTACTTGCATTGGAGAGGAGATTTGTGAATCTCTTGGAGGTTCTTTTTCTCTCTTGTGTGCATCCACAGTATGGCTCAATCTACGAAGAAAGAGATTTTTGGTGCGTTTACATCCGAAGACAAATTGGATGGCACCAACTATTCTCTTTGGTCTTTTATGGCCAAAAATGTTTTGGTTGGTAAAGGTTTGTGGGATTATGTATCTGGAGATGAAGTTCGTCCAGGTAGCATTGCACCTGCCACGCCTGGTCGTGGTGCAGCTGTTGGTGCAGGACCCTCACAAGTCACTCCAGAGCAAAAGAGATGGGATACTAAAGATGCACAAGCTATGGCTGAGATTGCCTTAACCATAAAGATGACAATCACACCACATATCAGATCTTGCAGAACTTCTGAGGATGCTTGGAACACTCTACAAGCTATGTTTGGAGGAAGAAACGCTGCCAGAATAGAGTTTTTGAAGAAACAACTTGACAAAATATAGATGGACGAAGGTGACGATATCGTCGAGCATCTTACAAAAATCGG
This sequence comes from Adiantum capillus-veneris, assembly GCF_014529385.1. NCBI lineage: Eukaryota > Viridiplantae > Streptophyta > Polypodiopsida > Polypodiales > Pteridaceae > Adiantum > Adiantum capillus-veneris. The sequence goes on along the minus strand of NC_140931.1, from coordinate 107,717,267 downwards.
GGATCTTAAAGAGCAATTGCTTAGCATTGATGAAGTGATTCCAGAGAAGGACTTGGTTTCCAAAACACTCAATTCACTACCACCATCTTATTTGACTTTTCAAACTTCTTTGACTCTGTCTTTGCGAGATAATCCTGAGCCTCTTCATTTTGAAGAGTTAGTGGCCTTGCTATTGCAGGAGGATCAATCACTTAAGAACAAGTCTTTACAGGTGGATGGTATGGATCATGCTCTTGTTGTACAGAACAAAAACAAGGGTAAAGAGAGTGCTCATCACTCCAAGTCTGGTGCAGGACAGTCTTTAGAGAAGTCTAAAGGTGATTCCGACAAGTCCAAGAAGAAAGGTAAATGTCACTACTGCAAGAAACCGGGTCACTACATTAGTGAGTGTAAAAAGCGAATTGCTAAAGAAAAGAAGAAAGAGTCAAGTTTGGTTGTTTCAGCTTCTGGTGATTCTTCTACAGCTAAACAAGAGTCTGCAAACTTTGTGCAGGATTCTTATGCTTTCGTAGTATGTTCAGATTTTTCTGCTTACAGTGTTGACGAGACACAAATGATTTGGTACTTTGATAGTGGTGCATCAAGACATATTACTTCAAGGAAGGATTTGTTTTCTTCATTAGATGTAGCTCCAGCAGGAAAGAATGTGACATGTGAAAATAATTGTAACATTTAATGGCCTAAAATCTTATTTGTAGCGGAAATTAGCATGAACATAGTGGGCATTTCATTAGAATAGATTCCTAATGAGAATTACAAGAGTGCTTGGGTGGAGAGAGCAACAAAAAGCATAACACCTAGTTAGATAGCATCGACAATACTTTCAAAAGAGAGAGCAATTAAGCTATTGACAACAGTTGAGGACCGGATTTGCATGGAGCCGGTCCCCCCTCCAAAAGGCTTTGTATTATAGTTTCTCCCATCAAGAGAGACATTGTACAATACAATTCTTTGTGTTCCTTCAAGACTAGCTAGTGCAATGAAGATGGAAGCTTCATACACCAAGCAAAACACTTAATCAAACACAACTTGAATTATCCCCGTTCTCAGACCCAAGACCTCACACACCTTCGAAGATGGTGAGAGCTAGCAGGGTATGAGAGTAGATTGAGAGGAAAAAGAAGTATCTTACGAGAAAGAAGTACATCTCCTCACATAATCACTCATATTAGCATAGCTTAGCTTAGTAATTAGCTTGGTAGAGAAGATGAGCATGCATTGAAGCTTGGCTCTTGGTTGGATTTGCATCCACATGCCAAGAGAGTGTTGATGTAGGCTTCTATCTCACAAGCTTGGAGTAGGTGATGAGCTCTCCATTAAAGCTTGGGAGGAGATAGAGTATTTTCCCTTCACACATGGTCAAGTGTGAGAGTGTGAGTGTCCATGCCAAGCAAAAATCAGCCCCCTCTCTCTCTTGGGCGAGCCCTAGCTGCTAAGTTAGTCTGGCTTTTGCCTCATTGGACCTCCCCAGGTCAAGCCAATAGGGATTAAGCAGCATAAGTGATAGCCTTCTGACATGTGTCCCCCTTTCCCCTTTTGTGAGAGCTTTAGATAATTAAATAATTAAACTAAACTCTCATTGGACCCCTTTGCCTCCTGGCCAATAGGAATCAGGCAAGCCATGGGGCTCCTGAATGCTCATTGGACCCCTTGGGAGACTGCCCAATAGTCTTCTAGGACACTTAATTCTTATTGGTTTCTTTTATTAAATGTTTTTAAATTAATTAAACTAGATTTACTCTAGCCTAATTCTCATTGGTCCACTTCAAGGGTCTTCCAATAGGAATTGGGCATACCTTGTGGGCATCTGGCCTAGGGAGCTGACATGTGTCCCTCATTCCCTTTGTGTAAAGGGAGCCTGTGTGTGTGTGTGTGGCTTTCTCTCTCATCCCCTAGCTTTGGGGCTCGCCCCCTCCCATGTAGGGATGTAGAAAGACTTTTTGGGCACACACTAAGCATCCAATTTTCCCTAAGGTTGACCTTTGGACACAACCTTTGAATTTTGGAACCTTAGCATTTTGGAAGTCTTAATGGGCTGAACCTTAGGGTCTTTTTAGCCCGTTGTTTCACATGGCTCTTTTGCAGATGGCCCCCCCTTTGGATCCCTATTTTCCCTCCTTTGGATCCCTACTGTGGCCGGTCTGCTAGCTTAACCAATATTCTAGCTTTTTCTCCCTTGGCACTTCCCCACATTAAATGATCAGTTTAATATGAGAAAATCATTTAGGAGAATTAGATATTGATTATTATGACATTACCTCTCTCTTGAAATCATAGTCGTCCTCGACTATGGTGTAGAGAAGATAAAGCATATGCATGAGTCCTTTTCTTAGCGGGTAGAGGATCCCTATGTTACCCTACGACATCATTCCATAATGGATGACTAGTCCATTTGGCGCTTGAGAGCCTGAGGCTGCCGCAAGCATGTCTGCACATTAGTCCTATCAGTCTTCCATAGTAGAGTGACAAGCTCTACTTGGTGTTCGGGAGACGTCGTCTCCGCAAACTTGATCTAAGCATGCATACTACTTCATTTTTGTGCACAAATAAAGAAAAAGAGAGTCTTATAAGACAAAAATTTTTGTTCATTTTTAACATTTTGTACATTTGCTTACTCTTGGGAAGCATTGTAAGCATTGACAAGGTTTAGGTTATCCTTTAATTGTATGCCTTGCATCCATTTAGCATCTTCAAAAGGATAATTCTTAAACTTAATAAGATATCGTCGGATAGTCTTACCGCCTCTTAATACCTTGTCTTCATGTCGGAGAATGGACACGGGCTACAGCACCTCCTCGTGGTCCTCGATCTCCGGTGGGTCTTCAATAGTTGGTTCTTGAGGTGGCTCTCCTTTGTAAGGCTTCAAGAGGCTCACATGAAAAGCATTGTGTATGAGCCAATGATTGGGCAACTTAAGTTGATAGGCCATCTCATTGATTGGCCTAAGAATCTGGAAGGGACCATAGTACCTTTTTGCTAGTTTAGCATAGTACTTTTGGTGGCCCGTAGGATTCTTGCCCGTCGTGTGCCTTAATCGAGCCTTGGGAAACTTTAACAAGACCCAATCGTTTTCTTTAAAGGCTTGGGCTCTTCTGTGCTTGTCAGCAGCAGCCTTTTGCCTTTGCTGTGAGATAGAGATAGCATCCTTAATCTTTTGGAAAGATTCTTGTAGGTCTCGGCTATACTCATCTGCAGCGAAGATCTTCCCATGTACCTTAAGTAGCAAGGGACTTTTTGATCTTCCCTCAATTACCTCGAAAGGTGCTTTTCCTGTAGAAGTATGTACAGTGTTATTGTAAGCATACTCTACTAAGGGTAAGTACTTCTCCCATTGGGATCTTTGATCTACTTCCGTTACATAGGCTTTTAGTAGATCGAGAATAGTTAGGTTAGCTATTTCACTTTGGCCATCAGTTTGTGGATGATAGGCCGAAGAGAAGTTTAGCCTTGTTCCTAAATTCTCAAAGAGACCCTTCCAGAAATTACTGGTCATTCTAGGATCTCTATCCGACACTATGGACATTGGCAAGCCATGGTACTTGAAAATTTGTGAAATGAAGAGGGTTGCCATTTGATGGGCTTTGATAGTCTTTTTGACAGGTATAAAATGAGCTTGTTTACTGAACCTGTCTACTATCGTCCATATTCCCGTATTCCCATGGATAGACTTAGGCAATCCAAAGATAAAATCCATGGATATGCTCTCCCACGGTGAATTAGGGATTGGCAAGGGTTGAAGCAATCCAAGTTGCTTCCCTCTATCAAATTTTGTCTTTTGACATACCACACATTTGGAAACATACTCATGTATGTTCACTTTCATGGTAGGCCAATAGAAATATGTTTCAATTCCCTTTAGGGTAGACTGAATCCCTCTATGCCCCGCATATGGGGGAGCATGAGATTCATACATTACTTTCTCACGTAGTGAGTTAGTAACGCATAGTCTATTGCCATAGAGAAGATAACCATCTTGTAAAGTAAATGGTTCTTCTTTCTTCCCTAATGCAAGGGCTGAAATCACATCTCTAAAATCGGGATCAATAGCATACTCATCTATCATTGAAGATAGATCATTGTGAGTTGCTATGGAAACCGCATTCACTCTCGGTCGTCTTGAGAGTGCATCGGCTACTTGATTATGCTTGCCAGCAATGTGAGCAATATGAAAATGAAATTGTGAAAGGAAATTTGCCCACCTCATTTGTTTGTCGGAGAGCTTGGTTGCGTCATGAAGTACTTAAGACTTTGGTGATCCGTTCGCAGAATGAAAGGAGTCCCCAATAAATAGTGCTTCCATGAGTCTAAGGCATGTAGAACTGCAAGGAGTTCTTTTTCGTATATGCCTAGAGCTTGCTCAACAGGGTCGAGCCTTCGACTCTCATAGCCTATGGCGTGCCCTTCTTGGAGCAAAACAGCCCCAAGGCAATCACCACAAGCATCACATTGGACCTCAAATGGTTTTGAGAGATCCGGTAGTGTAAGCACAGGTTGAGAGATAAGCTTTTCTTTAAGCTTTTTGAAAGCATTGTTCTCCTTAGCAGACCACGTATACCTAACATTTTTCTTTGTTAGGTCATGTAATGGTCCCGCAATTTGTGAGAACTTTTCTATGAAGCGTCTATAGTATGCACACATACCTTTAAAGCTTCTTAGTTCATGAAGATTCCTTGGTTTAGGCCATCCTTTTATTACCTCTAACTTGGATGGATCCATTTGGATTCCATCTTGAGAGATAATGTGACCTAAATATTGAATCTCTTGCAAGAAAAATTCACTTTTCTTTCGATTAGCATAAAGTTTATTCTCTCTTAAAACTTGAAATATTACCTGGAGGTGTTGCTTGTGTTCCTCTAATGAATTAGAGTAGATGATAATATCATCAAAGAACACTCCAGTGAAGGTTCGATGAGGTCTGAACAGCTTCTCCATCAAGCGGTTAAATGTGGCTGGTGCATTAGTCAGGCCAAAAGGCATGACAATGTATTCGTAAAGACCAAATGTAGTACGAAATGCGGTCTTTACAATGTCTTGATCAACTATCCTTATTTGATGATAGCCACTTTTTAGGTCAATCCTACTGAAGTAGGTCGATCCTTGTAGCTTATCAAATAGGTCTTCTACCCGTGGAACGGGAAACCTATTCTTGATAGTGATCCTATTTAGTGCTCTATAGTCGACACACATACGATATGTGCCGTCTTTCTTTTGCACTAATAGCACAGGTGAGCAAAATGGAGATGAGCTAGGCCTAACCATGCCCTTCTCAATTAACTCATGCACTTGCCGCATAATCTCCTCTTGTTGAGCTTGAGAAACTCTATAAGGAGGTTTGTTAGGCGGTGAACTTCCTGGAGAAGTTCAATTGCATGGTCATCATTACCTCGTTTAGGAGGTAGCTCAGAAGGGATGTCGTCAATAAAGACATCTTGAAACCCCTTGAGAAAATTGGATAACTCTAATTCCTTTTGGTTGCTTTTATTTTCTTTTGCTAAAGCATTAGGTTCATTTTGAGAATCTTTAACAAAAATCATGTACACGGAAATAGAGCTCTTTATTGACTTGTTGAAAGCTGGTGTATGTACAATGGGGATGGTGTTACCCATCTCCCTAGCATCTATATACATGTCCTTTTCCCTGAACTTAAAGGAGATTCTCCTTTCAGGAAATTTAACATGGGCAGCCAGACGGTCAAACCATGGTGCCCCTAGGATTACATCCTCATGCTTGAGAGGAGAGATAAAGAAATCCTCTTTGTCCACATAGCCTTGGACATGAAGCCTCAATTTCCCGATTAAGGGAGTGACTGAAGCTTCTTGCCCCTTGAAGGCACTGTCTGCGGGTAGGATATCTCCCATCTCGTAGGATTGTATGCCTAGCTTGGTGGCTAACTCCATAGATATGAAATTGTGAGTAGAACCAGGGTCAAAGAGAATAAAAGCATCATGTTCTCTTACCTTTCCCCAAGCATGGCATAGAGGAGATCCTTTGTGGTGAGTTTGGTGAATCTCCTCCTCTTGGATTTCAACCAAAGAAGCTCTAGGAGGATCTTGGCGGTTGTTCTTTTGGGGACAAGCGCGGTACGCATGCCCTTGTTCGCCGCACTTGAAACACCGGTTATCTTTACGATAACGCTCAAGCTCTTCAGGAGAGAGTTTATTCTTTCCTTTGTAAACTCCCTTCTCTTTAGCTTTGTTGGAATTGCCCTTAGGAGACTTTTGGACATTGTCCTTCCCCTTAGGCTCATTGGAACCTTTGTTTTCCGGGGGCTTATTATTTCTTTTACCCCCCGTTTGGAAATTGATTCGCGAGGCCACCATAGTATGGTGTATTACCGCCGATATGGTACGTGGCCTTTGGGAGTTGACATACTCCGCCATTTCTTCGGTTAAGCCCGCACAAAATTGTTGCTTTTGCTCTCCAAAATCCAACTTTTTGAAGACAGTGGCTTTGAGTTGTAGGTCCCAAAACTTGTCTACATATTTGTGGATGGATTCATTGGGAGAGAGCTTTAAGCTTCGCCATTCGGTGAGTACTTTGTCTTTGGCATCGGTGGCCAAAAACTGCTTCATAATGGAAGCTCTTAAAGCCTTCCATGTTCGTGGAGCTTCACCGTTGGCTCGTAGGCTAGACCACCATTGTCTGGCGGACTTTTGAAAGTGCATAGCTACATGGCGTAGCTTAGAGAACTCCGTGAAGCCCTCATCTCCAAACGCCGCATCGAATTGCTGGATAAAGGCCAAAACTTTGTCTGTAGCACCGAAGGTGCCATCATAGGTAAGGAAAGAGATGCTCTTCCCTCCCTCTTTGAATTTCTTCAGCTTGGACGACCTCTTCCATGCGGCATAGGATTTCCTATGGCCTCTTCTTTTTGATGGTTCAAAAGTTGCACCATCACTTTCTTCAGAAGATGAAGAATTTGAAGAAGGTGGAGAAGAGGGTGACCTCTTTCTCGCCTTTTTCTTGTCTTGATCTTTGTCGTCTTCACCATAGCTTTCATAAGAGGAAGAGGATGAAGAAGATGGAGAAGAGGGTGTCCTCTTTCTCGCCTTTTTCTTCTCTTGCTTTTTATCATCCCTCTTTGAATTATGGCGTGGAGAAGAGTGTGAGGGTCTTCTCCGCTTTGGTGGTGATGGAGAGCGTTTAGCCCGCCGTCTTCGTGGAGCCATCTCCGCCGAGGTGGCGGGAGACTCGCTTCTTTCTCGTTCCTTCGGTGGAGGCTCTTGAATTCTCCTTTGGGAAGGAGATGCATCATCAAGAAGTAAGTTCTTGAGCCCTTCATATGGATTCTCTTCTTCTTCCCGAATCGGAGAGAGACCTCTTTTGGGAGTCTCACAAGGAGGCTTCCTAGGTGTTCTCTCGTCATGGTGATGAGCTTGGAGAATCCCGTGAGCACGGAGCTGCCGTTGCACTTCACTTTGGAGAGATGGATTGCCCATGGCTTGTTGAAGCCTAGAAACAAGATAATTAACAAGCATTGAAGCATCATTAGTAGCTTGCTCATGAGCAAAATCAAAGTTATCAACATTAATTTCACTCTCTTTAATATTGTCAGCCATTCTAACAACTTTTAGGTGTAAACTTTTTAGGTGTACTTTGGCACTTCAAGCCCTAGTTGCTACTCCTCTTTACCCCTTTAGAAAAAGCACTCAAGCTACTGTACCCGCGGCTCGAATACCATTAATTGCAAGGAATAGAAGAGAGGGTCTTTCGACACCAAAACAGCACCGGCTCCTGTCAAGCTTCTAATAGCTCAATAGTGGTTAAGCCGTAGGCAAGCCCCGTAGGACTCCATTATTAAGACCATAGCTCTCGACGGTGATGCCCCGTTAACTGCACAAAGGCAGGCGCACTGAAAGGCTGAAAAATCCCTATTCTACTTACTCATAGGCAATTAATAATACCAACCATTTGTAGCTAGCTTGAGGACCTCCCTTCTTGAGCAAGAAAAGAGAAACCTTGAGCTCTGATACCAATGTAACATTTAATGGCCTAAAATCTTATTTGTAGCGGAAATTAGCATGAACATAGTGGGCATTTCATTAGAATAGATTCCTAATGAGAATTACAAGAGTGCTTGGGTGGAGAGAGCAACAAAAAGCATAACACCTAGTTAGATAGCATCGACAATACTTTCAAAAGACAGAGCAATTAAGCTATTGACAACAGTTGAGGACCGGATTTGCATGGAGCCGGTCCCCCCTCCAAAAGGCTTTGTATTATAGTTTCTCCCATCAAGAGAGACATTGTACAATACAATTCTTTGTGTTCCTTCAAGACTAGCTAGTGCAATGAAGATGGAAGCTTCATACACCAAGCAAAACACTTAATCAAACACAACTTGAATTATCCCCGTTCTTAGACCCAAGACCTCACACACCTTCGAAGATGGTGAGAGCTAGCAGGGTATGAGAGTAGATTGAGAGGAAAAAGAAGTATCTTACGAGAAAGAAGTACATCTCCTCACATAATCACTCATATTAGCATAGCTTAGCTTAGTAATTAGCTTGGTAGAGAAGATGAGCATGCATTGAAGCTTGGCTCTTGGTTGGATTTGCATCCACATGCCAAGAGAGTGTTGATGTAGGCCTCTATCTCACAAGCTTGGAGTAGGTGATGAGCTCTCCATTAAAGCTTGGGAGGAGATAGAGTATTTTCCCTTCACACATGGTCAAGTGTGAGAGTGTGAGTGTCCATGCCAAGCAAAAATCAGCCCCCTCTCTCTCTTGGGCGAGCCCTAGCTGCTAAGTTAGTCTGGCTTTTGCCTCATTGGACCTCCCCAGGTCAAGCCAATAGGGATTAAGCAGCATAAGTGATAGCCTTCTGACATGTGTCCCCCTTTCCCCTTTTGTGAGAGCTTTAGATAATTAAATAATTAAACTAAACTCTCATTGGACCCCTTTGCCTCCTGGCCAATAGGAATCAGGCAAGCCATGGGGCTCCTGAATGCTCATTGGACCCCTTGGGAGACTGCCCAATAGTCTTCTAGGACACTTAATTCTTATTGGTTTCTTTTATTAAATGTTTTTAAATTAATTAAACTAGATTTACTCTAGCCTAATTCTCATTGGTCCACTTCAAGGGTCTTCCAATAGGAATTGGGCATACCTTGTGGGCATCTGGCCTAGGGAGCTGACATGTGTCCCTCATTCCCTTTGTGTAAAGGGAGTCTGTGTGTGTGTGTGTGGCTTTCTCTCTCATCCCCTAGCTTTGGGGCTCGCCCCCTCCCATGTAGGGATGTAGAAAGACTTTTTGGGCACACACTAAGCATCCAATTTTCCCTAAGGTTGACCTTTGGACACAACCTTTGAATTTTGGAACCTTAGCATTTTGGAAGTCTTAATGGGCTGAACCTTAGGGTCTTTTTAGCCCGTTGTTTCACATGGCTCTTTTGCAGATGGCCCCCCCTTTGGATCCCTATTTTCCCTCCTTTGGATCCCTACTGTGGCCGGTCTGCTAACTTAACCAATATTCTAGCTTTTTCTCCCTTGGCACTTCCCCACATTAAATGATCAGTTTAATATGAGAAAATCATTTAGGAGAATTAGATATTGATTATTATGACATAATGCTTCTTATCCAATCAAAGGCGTTGGTAAGATTTTGATTACCATTTTAGATGGTTCAGATTTATGCTTTCCAGATGTCTTATATGTTCCAGGGATCAAGAAGAATTTGTTGTCTGTATCCTCTCTTGCAAAAAATGGTCTTCGGGTCATTTTTGAGGATGACAGATGTGTTGTAGGAGATCGAGAGAATGGTTATTCTCTTATCACTACAGGTACGGTGGAAAATGGACTATTTGTGCTAGATCGTTATGAAAAGCAGATTCAGGTATGTATTGCAGAAACAAAGACTCAGGCCATGCAGGATGCTGAGTTGTGGCATGCTAGATTTGGGCATGTTAGTTATGGCAGTTTGATGACTTTACAATGTCATAATATGGTGCATGATTTATCTTTATTGGAGATGCCATCAAGACATGTATGTGAAGGTTGTGTTCTTGGAAAGATGCACAGATTTGCATTTTCACAGGATGGCTCAGTTAAAGGGACACGAAAGTTGCAGCTTGTACACAGTGATGTATGTGGTTCTATGAGGACGCCATCTATAGGAAACAACCTTTATTTTGTGACCTTCATTGATGACTTTTCTAGGTTTTTTTGGGTGTATCCACTCAAATCAAAGTCATATGTGTTTGTAGTTTTTCAACATTATGTCGCCATGGTTAAAAATGAAACAGGTTGCAAAGTACAGACTCTGCGTACCGATCGAGGAGGTGAATACATGTCAGGTGCATTTAAGGATTTTTTGGGAAAGAAAGGCATTAAACACCAATGCACTATGCCATACACACCACAACAGAATGGTGTTGTAGAAAGGAAGAACAGGTCTTTAATGGAGACGGCTAGATGTATACTCAAGGCTAAGAGTTTGCCTCATAAGCTATGGATGGAGGCAGTTGCTTGTGTAGCACATGTTTTGAACAGGTGTCCTACTCATGCCTTGAAGACCATTACTCCATATGAAGCTTGGTATGACAGAAAACCTTCAGTCAGCTATCTTCGTGTTTTTGGTTGTCTTGCTTATGCTCACATCCCTCATCAGTTACGTGGGAAGCATGATGATAAGGCAATCAAATGTATATTTGTGGGGTACAGTAGTGGAAGTAAAGGTTATAGACTTTACAATCCTTCTACAAACAAGATTTTTGAAAGTCGTGATGTAATTTTTGCAGAAACTACTGCTCAACCTATGGTTGCTTTTGATGTACCTCATATGTAGACACATGATGTATTTGAAGGTTTGCTTCCTTCTTTTCTGGAGAATCAAGAATCACAACAGGTTGATAATCTTGATCAATCTTTTGATCATCATGTGACACCTCATGATGTAGAGGAAATTGTGCGTGAAGAGCAAGAAGTTCTCAGGGAAGAAAGAACCTTGCCTAAATGGGTTCAAAAAACTTTGCAGGATAGCAAGTTGGATGCACTGTTGCCACGAAAAACTCGTGCTGGTACTACTTTTGGCAGAGATTTGTCTTGCTTAAGCACTCTTTGTGATGCAGATGAGCCTGATTCATTTGAACAATCTTTAGAGTGTGTTCAGTGGAAAGATGCTATGCAACAAGAAATTGATTCTATTCATAAGAATCATACATGGGATCTAGTGGACTTGCCTACAGGTAAAAAGCCTATTGGTACTAAGTGGGTTTTTAAGGTAAAAAGGAAATAAGATGGTACTGTTGACAGGTACAAAGAAAGGCTTGTGGCAAAAGGCTATGCGCAACAGAAAGGCATAGATTATGATGAAACCTTTGCTCCTACTTCTCATGCGTCCACAATTAGATCACTAGTTGCAATTGCTGCTCATCATGGTTGGAAAGTGCATCAGTTGGATATCAAAACTGCTTTTTTGAATGGTGATTTGCAGGAAGAAGTTTATGTAAGTCAACCAAGTGGTTTTGTTGTAAAAGGTCAAGAGCAAAAGGTATGTAGATTGCGTAAAGCTTTGTATGGTCTCAAACAGGCTCTAAGAGCATGGTATGAGAAGATACATACTTATTTGATTGGCCAGGGATTTTAGAATAGTCCAACAGAAAGTACTTTGTATGTCAAAAAGAGAGATGGAGTTCTCATTATGCTAACACTTTATGTGGATGATATGCTTCTTACAGGAAATACTGCAGATGAAATTGAAGCGTTTAAAGATTCTTTGAGAAAAACCTTTGAGATGTCTGATCTTGGTTTACTACATTATTACTTGGGTATTCAGTTTGTGCAATTAGAGGATGGCATATACATGTTGCAGGCAAAATATTTGAATAAAATTTTGGACAAGTTTGGTATTCAAAATTGTAAACCAATCTCTACACCCGTAGAAACTGGATCAAAGTTGAGCATGCACGATGCTGGAAAACCTTTTGATGTTACTTATGTAGCAACGGTTGGTTGCTTGATATATTTGGCAGGAAACACTCGTCCAGGCATTCAATTTGGGGTTTCACAAGCAAGAAGATTTATGCACAGCCCAGGTATGCATCATTGGCAGGCTGTGAAGCGCATACTTTGTTACCTTTCAGGTACCGCTAATCTTTCCATGTTCTTTCCAAGGGGGGATATGTATGGAAAGCACAGTTCTATGCAGCTTCTTGGTTACAACGATTTAGATTGGGCTGGTGATTTTGACACATGACATTCCACAAGTGGGAATTGTTTTTTCTTGGGAAATGCATGTATATCTTGGCTAAGCAAGAAGCAACCCACAGTGGCTACATCAACTTGTGAAGCTGAGTACAGGGCAGCTTTCACGGCAACAATTGATTGTGTATGGATACACAGGTTATTGGCAGATCTTTGTGAGTGTCAACAGGCACCCACTACCATTTTCACTGACAATCAGAGGGCTATGGCAGTTGCAAGGAATCCAGTATTTCATGCAAGAACAAAGCACATAAAGGTTCACTACCACTATGTCAGGGAAAGGCTACATGCATGGGAGATCACACTAACTTGCTGTCCTACACAGGATAACATTGCAGATCTATTTACGAAGGCGTTATCACGAGAAAAGTTTGAAGATTTCCGAAAAGCTTTGGGCTTACTCTCATACACATGATGATCTGCTACCTTGTACGGATTCACACTATCACTACAGGGGAGTTTTGTAGACATGTAGTAGTGTTAGTGTGTATACGCGCTTCATCAGGGGCACTTTTCTCCCATTGGGTTTTTCCCCCTGGACATCGGGTGTGAAAGGACACCTTATCTCTTAGGGTCTCATATAAGCTTTGGAGCCCTGAGTTTGTATATACTCTATTATTCTAATACAGAGAGATAGACTACAGAGATCTCGTACTCAAGCTCTGTGTCTTCTCCTTCTCCATCTTCTTCCTACTCTGAGTTGTTGTCTTCCTTCTATTTCCTCTTTCATCATCTTCAACATCTTTTGCACTCTTCCTTTGTACGGAGAGGAATAAACACCGGAATAGTACTCAATCTCTTACCCCTTTTAGCTTGTGGAGTTCAGCCTCTTGACACCTTGATGCATGAGCTTTATGTGCCGAGCTCACAATGCCTCCATAGTCATGGAAGGTCCGAGCTTCAATCCATTGCCGATGTGAAGCTCGTTGGGAAGAAGAAAACACTGGGAGAGGAATAGTACTATCAGCTCTGATACCACTTGAAAGGTGCGTGGTGCGTGCGGAGTGAGAGGGAGAAGAAGGGAAAACATAGAGTATTGGTGGAGCTCTCAGTGAGGATTGGAATGCCTCACTATTCCTTTTTGTTCTATATGATTAAAATAATAAATAAGGTTAGTAAAATCAATGTGATGGGTGCTCGACCAGTTAGCCTGAACCCTAACACACATCAATATACCAACTTTCCATTTCATAAAAAAATTATTTGGTCACCGTCACTTTACCCATGACAAAATTGTAATAGATACCCTTTTTACTGAAGGGAATAGTCAATATACACAATTTTATTTGCTTTTGATTCAAGCGTGCTTCTCAATTCATCCGGCACATATTGCACATAAGTAATATATCTGAAATCTTTAAAATCTGATACATATTGTTTTTCACCACAAAACTTAACTTGTGTTGTCATATCATGCACTACAGTAGTAGGGGTCCTAATCATAATGTAAACACTTCTAGCAACAGCCTTAGCCCAATAACAATGAGACATGTTCTTTTCCTTTATCAACGCTCTAGAAACTTCTCCTATGTGCATGTTCTTCCGCTTTGCAATAGTGTTTTGCTATGGAGTATATATGCATCAACACTACCTTTGAATTTCATGCATTTTCAAAAAACCATTGAACTCATTGGAGAAGTATTCTCCCCCTCCATCTGATCTCAGACACTTAAAATGTTTTTTAGTATGTTTTTCAACCATGGCCTTGAAATTATGAAAGTTTATAAACATCTCAATTTTCTGCTCCATGGAATAGAGCCATACTTTCCTTGTATGGTCATCAATGAAGCTCACATAGTACCTCTATGAACCCATAGATGTAGTCTTTTCGAGATCCCATATATCTATATGTACTAAATCCAATGCATTCATGTTTACATGCTTGCATTAGGAAAAATTTCAACTTTGCATGGGTTTTGTATGAATCCCTAATTTTAAGGGATTAAGATTAATTTTGTGTAGACTTTGGGGGACAAGTGCATTCAATAATCTACTTTTGAGTAGAATTCTCTAGGGTTTTTTCTCTAGCCATGTAGGTTGAGGTCCTCTTAGAGGTCCCTTTCTCTCTCTAGCTCTTTGAAAATGAAGGAAAAAAGTATAATGGCATTAACTACCTACTTTCTCCCCTTTTCCATGCCACAACATCAAAAACGTGCATAAACCCAAGCTAAAAAATGATTTTTTATCAAAAATCCAATTTTCACATATTTTTGTACTTAAAAGTTCCTCTCAACCTATATACATATATAAAAAAAAACCTTTTTTTAACTTACACTCACTAGAAAGATAATTTTTGAATTTTTCTTTTCCCTCCAAAAAACTAACTCTCTACCCCTCCTCTCTCCTCTCTCTCCCTCTCCCTCTCCTCTCCTTTCTCTCTCACCTATCTCTCTCCTACCTCTCCCTCTCTCTCTCTCTCTCTCTCCCCTTTTCTCTCCCTCTCCCCTACCTTTGTCCTACCTCTCCCCTTCCCTCTCCTCTCCTCTTCCCTAACTCTCTCCCTCTCCTCATTCCCACCCTCTCTTCTACCTCACTCTTCTCCCTTCCATTGCATCCTGAATTTTAGCAGCCATAGTGCTCAACAATATCACAAACCATGTACCCTACACACCACAAGTGTGTATATTTGCTTGCCCATAGAGTTTACATCAAAAGTGGCACACGTGGATGACCAAAGGTCATGACAACAATGACGTGCTACAAATTAACACCAATGTCAATTGTTGGATAACATTTGTACCCATGTCACTGCTACACCCATTTTACTTTAAGAAGTCTCTCAACGTTTGTTCAATATGTTGGGAGAGAGAAGGCATGCCTGTTGGGATAATGTAAACAATAGCCTCCTATATAGTCTAATTTGTTTTCTATTGTTTTTATTCCTTTTAAAATGCTCAATTCAAATCTTGAACCGTTTTTCATAAGAATCTCATGTGTGTGTGTGTGTATACGCAGTGAGGCGGTCCGGGGCGGGCAACAAGAAGAGTGGCCTCTAGACACCCTTCAAGGCTCCCGTGCTGCTCAATGGGGCTGGGGCACAACACAACACAAACCAAAACAACAAACCCACCGCCAAATCCCAACTACACAAGGGGCACCACCTAGTTTAAGAGCGAACTAGGACGCAAAAGAGGAGAATCATTAGAGCAACCCACAAACAAGCAAGGAATTTACACTAACCCTAACACCAATGGAATACTCTCACACACTAAAACACGAGAGAGAGAGATAGATAGAGAGAGAGAGAGAGAGAGATAGTGCTCGGGCTGCTTTGAAACGTATCGGCAATGATCAAGCAAACACAACTATATATTTAAGAAAGAGAGAGAAAGGGGGAGGGGGTGCTTGTTGCATTAATACCTTCTTACAAATCTGTCATGACAAATCAAAGTGAGATTAGTACTTGTTCAACATAGCTTGCGTAAATTTCACCACAACACATCACAAGAAAAGCCACCCCAATCACTGTCTTAAGGCCAGGGGAGTCCTCTCCACCCTGTCGCCCTCTTACAGTATGTGGGATTTATGGCTAGATTGATGACAACACCAGAGACAAGCTATCAAGAACTTAACAAAAAAAAAACACCAAGACACTTACACATCATTGTTGTCCATTACTTCACGTTGGAAGGGAGAATAAGTATCCAAGCTTAGTCCAAATCCACCCTCCTTGATTCAGCGAATGCTGGGCTTACACTAGTAGGAGAAATGATAGATTTCCTACTCTCAATTGAATGATCACTCTCTCTCTTACAATGGCATAGATTTCCCTTGCTAATCCCCTATTACAACACATGCACATGCATAAGACAATGAGCTTCCACTCAAGAGCTCCTTCTAGAGAGGTTGAGCTTGGCTTCTCAAGCTATAGCATAGTGCTCTTGCTTATGGCTCCCCCCCTTTTATGCTAGCTACACCCTCCTTTTATAGCAATTTTGAAGGCTAGGGTTACTCCTCTAACCATGGTTGGGTTAGATTTTCAGCAATTTATCTAATTTCTTTTGCTTGGAATTATCAAGAAGTTGGTGGGGAAAGAGAGAGGAGAGAAATGGAGGTGATAGGACTTTTCATAGTGGGTTAGTGTTAGTAGAGTTAGTATTAATTTACAAATGGAATTGGATATTTACAATGGGAGTATCCATGTAGGATACAAATAAGGAAGAAAAACTCTTAAGAGGTAAGAAAAGGTGGATTTCTTACAAGGTTGATGCTCCAAGTGTCTTGAGTAGGGCCAAATTTGACGCTTGTTGACGGTCCACTAGCTTTGACGGTACATTCTTTCTCCACTCTTGACCTTCCTTGAGAGACAAGGTAATTGAAGCTGAGTAATCAACCACCATGATGCTGTCTTTTAAGAGAAGAGGCTGAATTTTGTGGTTTTTTGATAGATATGGGTAATTTGGAGGAGGAGAAATGAGACTAGGTGGTCAATTTTGGAATGGAATTGTGTGTGGGAGGTATGAGTTCACCATGGTTTCTCTTATTCTTCAAGGTTAAGGAGAAGGTGAGTAGTGTGCAGAGAGGAGTGGTGAGAGAGATGGGGATGATGAGTGGAGAAGTGTGTGTGAAAGAGGAAAATGATAAAGTGGAAGAGAGAGTGTGGCTGCATAGCATGGGAAAACTGGGGTCCACTAAAAAAATCATAGCTCACAGCTGGTAGCTCCAAAAATCATGAAAAACTTTGGGGTGATTATTCAGAGCGTGGACTACATTTTCTCTTTTGACCACCGCTTCAAATTCGGAGTGGAGATAGGTGCCAAAATTCTCACCAAAAAACCTGTTTTTTATGCCTGCAAAAGTCTTTTAGTGGTCCCCTCCTTTGTTGAATTTGTACAATGCATCCAAGAGTGAGCCCCTCCTTTGTCATATTATAATACAAAGCATTCAAGTTGCCCTTGACCCATGCATGGAGGAGGATTATTGGTGAAATAAGAAATATATACATGGTGGGACTAGTGTATGGACTATTCATGGACTTTAGCTCAATGAGCACATGGTGTTAGAATAATGAGTAAAAATAATAATAAAAATATGGAGGAGTTATGGATATGGAAAGATATTGGAATCATATGATATGGTCCCTCCTTGAATTATTTTTGGTGAAAGAGGAAAATGTATGCAAGTAAATAATATAATAAAAGTAACCAATGAGTAGAAATCAATTTTTTGTTTTCACGAGGGTGAGGGTGAAAATGTGGGAGTGATTTGTATAAAGGAAGAATATGAGGTTAGAGTATGTACATATTGGCAAATATATATATATATATATATATATAATTATGGTGTAAGAGGATGAAAGAAGGTGTACATAGGTTTAATAAAACACACACCTAAGTAGAAATATTTAAATAAAATACCAAAATAATTATAAAAAATCCCTATATTTAGGCCATATATACAATGAAATATTTACACACAAAGAGGCCATAATATACTTTTAATTTTTTTTATTATTATTATTATTATTATTATTATTTTTGGCTCATCTAGCCCAGTGACTAGCTAGCTGAGGGTTTTTAAGAAGATATGGGAAAAGTCCCGTGACTCACGCACGCCTATGTACAGTGAAATGGTAGGGGTAGCCACAGTGTTTGGGTGATTTTGGTAGGGTGAGGTAACTCACTGTGGCAATTACAAAGAGCCGAAAAAACGGCTATCATTAGCCCTCCCCCTGGATGATGGTATATTCATGTACCATCATAGAGCATCGTTTCCAAAGAGAGTGCTTCAGAGTCCTTGACGAGATCTTCATTGTTTGGTCCCTCAGAATTTTGGCTGGAGTTACACTCATGCTTCATGTAACAATACTTACATAAGACAGCGGCCTTTGGACAGATCTTTGGTAGATCCTTTGGTAGAAGGCGACTCAAATAGGGCTTCAAGCGATACCCGTTTACTTTCCTGGAGTGCTCTTTACCATTCAAGTCCATAAGCTGATAGTAACTTGAATTGAAATCCTTCTTGACTATGTATGGCCCTTGCCATCTTGTTTCAAACTTGGCATCAAAACGATTGTCAAGTCGATTGTCATACCTTAGCACAAGCTCTCCTTCCTTGATGCCTTTGTCCTTCAGTTTCTTGTCGTGCGTTTCTTTTGCTTGTGTGGATTTCCTCTTGTAGCACTCATATGATGCTTCTCTTTTCCACTCAAGCTCCACTAACGTAAGAAGTCGATCCATCCATACCTCTTGATCATCTTGTGCTCCTTTGCCATGAAGTCGCATTGTTGGAATGTTGAGCTCGATAGGCTGCAAAGCCTCTTGACCATAGACCAAGTGAAATGGTGTGAACTCCGTGGCTTCCCTATCTGTGGTTCGATATGCCCACAAGGCACCATCCAAGAAGTCATCCCATAATTTTGTCTTGTTTTGCACCATCTTTCTAATGATTCCTGCAATGACACCATTAGCCTTCTCCACCAAACCATTTGACTGTGGGTAGTATGGTGTGCTATGACGATGTAGAATGTGAAGCTCTTCACAAACTTCTGTGAGCAATCCTTTTCTAAACCCTGGACCATTATCAGAAACAATCTCCAAAGGTGTGCCAAATCTACAACAAATGTGAGTGTAGACGAATTTTCTCACTGTCTTCTCATTTACCTTTGCCACACTTTGTGCTTCCACCCACCTAGTCATATAGTCTACAGCCACTAGAATGTAGAGTTTGCCATTTTTTGTCCTAGGCAGAGGACCCATAGCATCAATGCCCCACTTTTCAAAGGGTCCATTTGCAAGCACTATTTGCCTCGGGCCATGCACCAACCTTCTATTTCCATTTATCTGACAAGTGTGACAGCTTTTACACCAGTGTTGAACATCCACATGCAAACTTGGCCAAACATACCCCGAAAGCAAAATCTTCTTGACAGTTAATTCTTGGGCAAAATGACCACCACATGCCTCTTCATGCAAACCTTTTAGAATGGCTGGAATTTCCTTGATAGTTGGTACTCGTCTGCACACTTGATCCTTCCCTCTTTGATAGAGGGAGCCTTCTAGGAAGAGATATACGCTTGCCTTCTTCATGAGTCTCCTCTTCTGAGATTTTGTGAAGTCTGGTGGAAACTCACCCTCCAAAATGTAGCCAATGATGGGAGCCAATGACTCCAATCCCTGGTACCTCGGTTGCTTCACAGCAGCCGCCACCATGATGACCTGCACTTCTTTCTTTACACATGCAACGGCTTGTTGTGCAAGTAAATCAGCATCTTCATTCTGTTTCCTAGGAATATGATATAGTTGCACTTCTTCAAATTGATTAAACAATCTACGAATGGCATGAACTTTTGTCCGTAAGCTCTCATTCTTGCATGCCCAAATGCCTAAAATCTGTTTAACAATGAGAAGTGCATCTCCCTTTACCATGAGGCGTTGTATCCCTTGGCCAATGCACATCTTCAAACCATGAAGTAGAGTGTCATATTCTGCTTCATTGTTGCTAGCTGAACTTGGTAGATTGAACTTCTCTTTCATGACCACCTCTCCACTTGGGTTGAGCAACACTAGCCCTCCCCCTGCTTTTCCTGTGGCTCGACGAAAAGCTCCATCAAAGAACAAAGTAAAAGCATTAGGAATACTTTTTGGTGGTGGCAATGGTAGGGTCTTTACTTCAGGCACCTTAATCTCCTTTTCGTGCACCCTATAAGTGAGAATCCCTGCCAATTGTGCACGCACACTATCTTCTACCTTGAAAGAGTATTGAAACTCTTGCAACTCCATAATCCACTTTGAGATCCTAGTACTAAGATTCATTTGAGATGACACCCAAGGGAACAAATTTTCTGCAGTGAGAATTACAAAAGGTTTTGGTAGCAGGTAGGATCTAAACTTTCTCACCGCAAACATGAGAGAAAGCATCATGAGTTCTGCTTCTGTGTAGTCTCTCTCCAAATCATTCATGACCCTACTAGCAAAGTAGATGGGTCGCATCCTTGTACTGTGGGGATCTTGTTGTAGCAACACAACACCAATTGTTTCTTTCCCAGCACTAGAGCTAACAAAGAATGTATACTCCCAACAAGGAGGCATGAGTGTTGGTAGCTCTGAGAAAATGACTTTAATGTTACAAAAGTACTCTTCAAGCTCATCAGACCATGCAAATTCTACTTGTTGTGTCAACTTTTGCAAAGGGTGAAGTAACTCCGAGGCTAAGTGAATGAAGCGTGACATATACTTCACCTTTTGAATGAATGAGATGACCTCCTTAAGACTCTTGGGTGATGGTAGCTCAATAAGAGCCTTTGCCTTCGAAGGATCCACTTCAATGCCTTTGTAAGAAACTTTATGACCAAGCAAGATTACTTCATCCTCACCTATATGGCACTTGTCGGGGTTGAGTTGACCTCCCATGTCGTAGAGCTTCTTTAAACCTTCTTCTACCCTTTGTAGATGCAATGATTTTGAGCTATAAATACAGAAATCATCAATGAACACCCTAATTGACTTTCCAAAGAATGCTTGAAACACCATATTCATGAAACGTTGGAATGTTGCAGGAGCATTTGTCAGACCAAATGGCATGACTCTAAAAGCATAACAACCCCAAGGAGTGATAAAGGTTGTTTTCAATTGATCCTCCAGTGCAATCCCTATTTGAAAGTAACCTGAGTAACCATCGCACACAGTGTACTTCTCATGACCAGCTACCTCATTTAGTATCTCATCCTGGAATGGGAGGGGAAAGTGATCTCTCTTTGTTGCCTCATTGAGGGGACGGTAATCCACACACACCCTCCACTTTCCGTTCTTCTTAGGAGTGACAAAAACAGGAGAGACCCACTCTGAATTCTCCACTGGATAAATGAACCCTGCTGCTAGAAGCTTTCTTACCTCCTTGAGTAAAGCCTGCTCCTTGATGACTCCTAGCCTTCGTAGCTTCTGAGCCTTAGGTGTGGCCTCTGGCTTCAACTCAATTTTGTGTTGAACAGCATCTACTCCACGCACATCGGTGTAGTCTTTAGCAAAAAGCCTAGGAAACTTCCTTGGCACACATTTGAACTCCTCTCTTTCATCCTTTGTAAGTGTTGTTGATAGCATACCTTCCAGCATCCCTTCATCTTGATCACCTTCGTTCTCTTGAGGACCTACCTCCTCCAAGCCTTGACAAGAGGTCTCTTGGTTGCTTGGCTTAAACCTTACCCCCATGACTTCGATGGAAGACTCCTCTTCAGTAATGCTGCCGCTACTTTCTTCTTCTGAAGTGCTATCGGTCCAACCTTCTTCCGTCTCACTTTGAGATGATTCTTCATGGAGCTCCTCTTGGCGTTCTCCTTCATGTCAAAGACAACCTTCTTGTGATTGTCATTCCTGCAAATTAGCTTTCCACTCTCCCAATCCTGCAAAGCTCGCATTTTCATTAGCCATGGTCTTCCTAGGATAAATGGGTAACCATTTCCCTTGGTAGACATGACATAGAAATCCACTGCCTTCTTAATGCCAAAGGCCTCCACAAAAACATTTTTACAAATGCCTACGCACCTAGCCTTGCTATTGTTTGCCATCTTGACCCTAATTTCAGGTGTCTCATGGATGTGCATGCCTAGTTTTTGCATGAGTCCCTCTGTCATGATGCAAATTTGTGCACCCCCATCCACTAGACCTTTCCTAACCAATCTCCCTTTGATGTAACAGTCTAGCACCGGTGTAATGTCCTCATTCATTTCAGCTTGTGCAATTTTTACAACAGGCACACTCTCTTTTACCTTTCTCCTAGTGCTAACTGCCCTTGTCAAATCCCTCCTAACTTGTGGACATAATGCAAGAAATTGAGGCCATGAAATATCAGGACCCTTACCTCTCATGTCTTCCAGCAAGTTGTACGGAGCCATACCATGCCCAAGAGGGAAGTCTTGGAGGTTGATACGACGTCGAGTCCTCTTGGTTTCCTTGGTTCCCTTTGCCTTCTTGCCTTGTCCATGGTCACTCTGTGATGTGACTCCTTCTTTCTCTTTACCTTTTCCTTGGCCACGCTTAATTCCATTGGCTTCCATGTCAACCTCATTTGAATTTGTCACCTCTACCACATGCACATTTGGATCTGGCAAAGGTGGAACTCCTTCTACCCCTTGTGGAGGTGGTCTTGGTCCATTTGGCCTTTGTAGAAGCCTTGGTTGTTGACCAGTTCCTTCACCTGCATTCATCACTGGGTAATTCAACTTAGGCCTCCCTGGCTCCCCACGGGGCCAAGGACAATTATACATCCCATGTCCAGACTCTCCGCAATTCCAACACTGCAAGACTCTCCTAGGTCGTGGATCTCGCTCTTCAGACTTCTTTGCTTGTCCCTTTGGACCTACAGCTTGTGCAAGGTGAATTGACAGGCTGCTTAAAGATTCGTTTAACTTCTCAATTACTTCCGCCGTTACCTCAGGAAGCTCCCTCGATGTTGATGCTTGTGACTTACCTTTGGGTCTAAGACCTTCTATTGGAACCTCTCCCCTTAAGCACTTGAGTTTCCTATACTTCTCAGCAGCCCTTGTTTCAGCTGCATCAAAAGTAGCAGGTGCACCCGCGTCAACTTTTACCTTAAGGTCAGGAAAGAGTCCGGCTATGAACCTCTCCTTCTTTAAAAATTCTGCACCATCACCAGGGTTAGTAACATTTCGTATCCATAGAGCCCAAAGATGTAGAAACTCTTGCTTGTACAAGTAGTAGTCATCTAAGTCTTTTTGCTTATGAGAAACAATGTCTTGCCATAGTTTTTGAGTGTTTTGGGGATCAAAGAAGTATCTCTTAAAACGATTCAAAACTTCTGTGTAATTCCCCTTAACTTCCTCAGGCAAAGAGTCAAACCAAGTACTAGCATCTTTCCTAAGGACCACCTCAAACATTTCTACACGTTCTTGATCGGTTACTATCCTCTTGATACGGCAAGACATCTTGAAATTTGCTAAAAATAATTCTGCATCCTCTCCAGGCTCTCCAAAGAAAAGAGGATATCCAGACATTTGGCGTTGGCTCTCCATTATTATGAAAGATTACAACACGAGTTAGAATAAGGGATACAATAGAGATCTAGAACCACTCGCCTGCAAATGAAGAAGTGAGAAAATACCACTCTAGGTTTTCTTCTTCAGCTATCCAAGCTTCAATAAGGTCTCGATTTGTTTGATCAAAACAAAAGGGTAGACTATTGATGAGCTCTAAGAAGGGTTGAAATTCTTCAAAGCTAAGGCGATAAACAGAAATCTCTAGAACTTCATTTTCTGGATCCAAAAGAGCAACCACGTCCCAAGTAATAAATTGCACTTGCTCTACAATTCCCAATGCACAAGCGGTTTGTATAAAAACTAGATCTTCATGCTCGTCGAAGGCCTTGAGAAAGTAGCAATTGACTAGGAGCTCCTTTCCTTCGAGTTCCACACAGTCGGAGTGAGGCAACCTTCTCACAATTTCATAAAGAACATCCTCATCAAGTCCAATCAAGTTTGCAAGATTTAAAGACTCCACTTGTGCTACAAAATTCCTGGACAAAAACTCCTTAGGATTATGGTTAAATCATTCAAAAGCATAAAGAGATTTACAATGTCTCTATGAACAAAGTGTCATAGAAAGTAGAGAAGGATGAGAATTTATACAAATTTGCAATCTTCTCTATGCTCTCTTTATTAAGACAAGCTCTGAATAGCTCCCTATCTCCTTTGTTGAAAGCGAAAGGAAGACTATTAATAAGACGCAAATGAGGGAAAAATTCACCAAATGTGAGTCTATGAAGCATGAACTCTGGCCGCAAGTTTCCTGAAGAGTCTTCCTCAATGGTGAAATGCACTCGCCAAACGCCAAATTTCACTCTATTTACCAATCTTAGGGCACACACTAGTTGGATGAATGCGCGGTCTTCCTTAGTGCCCAACAACAAGAGGAAAATGGAATCCACGCGTAGGACCTTCCGTCTTAACTTCACCACCCTCTTGTTATGAGGGAGACGCCTTACTACTTGCTCCTGCAACTCAATTGGTAATAGAGCTAGATCTCTAAGGATTGAACTTTCACTGCACACACATTCCCAGTTAGAATAAATGATCGTTTTTTTGTTTCTTGTAACAACTTGGACAAAGAAAAAACAAACATACACACTACTTTGCCGGGCTGCACTTCATTTTAAAATAAAATGAACACATGTACATCAAAAGAAGTGTGGTAGTTGATGAGAGGTAGAATGACAGGGTTTGGTGATGCAAGAATTTCTCCTGCTCTTTGGGCACCAAATATGAACACCATTCGTTGTTGAAAATGGATCTTTCTACTAATTGCAACGTTTATTCTAATGTGTGGAGTAAAATGAAAGGGAAAAACCTCTATTCCTGGGCCATTATCCATGGCCTATGCATGTCCTAATGCTTAAAACAAAACAAAAATATAGACGTCCAAACTAAGGTCGTACCTAATGAGAGGCAAAATAAAAGGATTTACTGAAGCGTTTATCTCGGCCAACCTAAGAGGACCTAAAATTCTACGAATGACACGTTGAAATTGCAACTTAGTACTAACAATTATGTGTAACTTTTGCCTTGCAATGGGAATGAAGGGATCATACAAAGCTTCGTGATTCATGCAAACTACTTGACTATGCTAAAGGTTGATTCTACACAAAAATACACAAGCCGTCCTCAGTGGGGGCACCAATTTGAGGCGGTCCGGGGCGGGCAACAAGAAGAGTGGCCTCTAGACACCCTTCAAGGCTCCCGTGCTGCTCAATGGGGCTGGGGCACAACACAACACAAACCAAAACAACAAACCCACCGCCAAATCCCAACTACACAAGGGTACCACCTAGTTTAAGAGCGAACTAGGACGCAAAAGAGGAGAATCGTTAGAGCAACCCACAAACAAGCAAGGAATTTACACTAACCCTTACACCAATGGAATACTCTCACACACTAAAACACGAGAGAGAGAGATAGAGAGAGAGAGAGAGAGAGAGAGAGAGAGAGAGAGAGAGAGAGAGAGAGAGAGAGAGAGAGAGAGATAGTGCTCGGGCTGCTTTGAAACGTATCGGCAATGATCAAGCAAACACAACTATATATTTAAGAAAGAGAGAGAAAGGGGGAGGGGGTGCTTGTTGCATTAATACCTTCTTACAAATCTGTCATGACAAATCAAAGTGAGATTAGTACTTGTTCAACATAGCTTGCGTAAATTTCACCACAACACATCACAAGAAAAGCCACCCCAATCACTGTCTTAAGGCCAGGGGAGTCCTCTCCACCCTGTCGCCCTCTTACAGTATGTGGGATTTATGGCTAGATTGATGACAACACCAGAGACAAGCTATCAAGAACTTAACAAAAAAAAAACACCAAGACACTTACACATCATTGTTGTCCATTACTTCACGTTGGAAGGGAGACAAAGTATCCAAGCTTAGTCCAAATCCACCCTCCTTGATTCAGCGAATGTTGGGCTTACACTAGTAGGAGAAATGATAGATTTCCTACTCTCAATTGAATGATCACTTTCTCTCTTACAATGGCATAGATTTCCCTTGCTAATCCCCTATTACAACACATGCACATGCATAAGACAATGAGCTTCCACTCAAGAGCTCCTTCTAGAGAGGTTGAGCTTGGCTTCTCAAGCTATAGCATAGTGCTCTTGCTTATGGCTCCCCCCCTTTTATAGCAATTTTGAAGGCTAGGGTTACTCCTCTAACCATGGTTGGGTTAGATTTTCAGCAATTTATCTAATTTCTTTTGCTTGAATTATCAAGAAGTTGGTGGGGAAAGAGAGAGGAGAGAAATGGAGGTGATAGGACTTTTCATAGTGGGTTAGTGTTAGTAGAGTTAGTATTAATTTACAAATGGAATTGGATATTTACAATGGGAGTATCCATGTAGGATACAAATAAGGAAGAAAAACTCTTAAGAGGTAAGAAAAGGTGGATTTCTTACAAGGTTGATGCTCCAAGTGTCTTGAGTAGGGCCAAATTTGATGCTTGTTGACGGTCCACTAGCTTTGACGGTACATTCTTTCTCCACTCTTGACCTTCCTTGAGAGACAAGGTAATTGAAGCTGAGTAATCAACCACCATGATGCTGTCTTTTAAGAGAAGAGGCTGAATTTTGTGGTTTTTTGATAGATATGGGTAATTTGGAGGAGGAGAAATGAGACTAGGTGGTCAATTTTGGAATGGAATTGTGTGTGGGAGGTATGAGTTCACCATGGTTTCTCTTATTCTTCAAGGTTAAGGAGAAGGTGAGTAGTGTGCAGAGAGGAGTGGTGAGAGAGATGGGGATGATGAGTGGAGAAGTGTGTGTGAAAGAGGAAAATGATAAAGTGGAAGAGAGAGTGTGGCTGCATAGCATGGGAAAACTGGGGTCCACTAAAAAAATCATAGCTCACAGCTGGTAGCTCCAAAAATCATGAAAAACTTTGGGGTGATTATTCAGAGCGTGGACTACATTTTCTCTTTTGACCACCGCTCCAAATTCGGAGTGGAGATAGGTGCCAAAATTCTCACCAAAAAACCTGTTTTTTATGCCTGCAAAAGTCTTTTAGTGGTCCCCTCCTTTGTTGAATTTGTACAATGCATCCAAGAGTGATCCCCTCCTTTGTCATATTATAATACAAAGCATTCAAGTTGCCCTTGACCCATGCATGGAGGAGGATTATTGGTGAAATAAGAAATATATACATGGTGGGACTAGTGTATGGACTATTCATGGACTTTAGCTCAATGAGCACATGGTGTTAGAATAATGAGTAAAAATAATAATAAAAATATGGATGAGTTATGGATATGGAAAGATATTGGAATCATATGATATGGTCCCTCCTTGAATTATTTTTGGTGAAAGAGGAAAATGTATGCAAGTAAATAATATAATAAAAGTAACCAATGAGTAGAAATCAATTTTTTGTTTTCACGAGGGTGAGGGTGAAAATGTGGGAGTGATTTGTATAAAGGAAGAATATGAGGTTAGAGTATGTACATATTGGCAAAAAAATATATATATATATATATATATAATTATGGTGTAAGAGGATGAAAGAAGGTGTACATAGGTTTAATAAAACACACACCCAAGTAGAAATATTTAAATAAAATACCAAAATAATTATAAAAAATCCCTATATTTAGGCCATATATACAATGAAATATTTACACACAAAGAGGCCATAATATACTTTTATTTTTTTTATTTTTTATTATTATTATTATTATTATTTTTGGCTCACCTAGCCCAGTGACTAGCTAGCTGAGGGTTTTTAAGAAGATATGGGAAAAGTCCCGTGACTCACGCACGCCTATGTACAGTGAAATGGTAGGGGTAGCCACAGTGTTTGGGTGATTTTGGTAGGGTGAGGTAACTCACTGTGGCAATTACAAAGAGCCGAAAAAACGGTTATCAGCAGCATACACATACACTCACTCATACACACACATGCACTCACTCATCTCCTTGGATCTCATTGTAAAGTTTGCATAACCTTTTAATCTTTGACGTAATAGAGACTAAACACCACTTTTACTCTAAAACAACCTTCTTCGTTATATCTTCTAGGTAGGTTCTTCAAATCCATGCTTATTGGATGTAGTCTCATCGTAATGTATATTTTAGCATTGTTTAATCCAAGTTAGATGAAAATAGTTCCAAATTTGTATAGCATATACTAAGAAAGTGTGTTTATCATACATCTTGCAAATGTAGAACTCATGTGTTTTTTTGTTTCAACATATCTCTAAGCCGTCGTGGTACAAGGTGACCTCTTACTTTGTTAGTTGAGTGGTTGTCTTTCTGACAATGGCTCAAGCTGTTGGCATAACATGATTCACCTCCGGCAGCACAAAGCTCTCCTCAAGCAATTTCATTGTATAATTCAATGAATTTTGCAATGGAAATATGGATACCCCTAGAGTGATGGGTGTAAATACAATGCACGGGGGAAAATACCTCTTAAAGAGGAAAAAAATGCCCCGGCGGTCCTAGTGTGTTCACACACATCACTACCATATGTATTTGGTAACAAATCCCCCCCGGAGTGATGCAGTGAACGAGAGTTGGCACATGAGTAAAGGGAAGTGCCATGCCCTGAGGACATGATAAGTTCACAAAGGGAATAAACCCAAAGATTTGCAAAAATCTTCAAGCTTCTCACGAGACACTGCCTTTGTGAAAAGATCTGCAAGGTTGTCCTGTGTTGGCACATAAGCCAAGCTGATCTCTCCTGCTGAGAGCCTCTCAGTGACATAGTGGTGATGCACCTCTATGTGCTTTGTGCGATCATGAAAAATTGGGTTCATTGAAAGTGCCTATGGGGCTCTGACTATCATTGTAGATAGTGTTGGCATGTGAGACTGCAAACTCATTATTCGGCCTGGTGTTGCTGACGGGAGCAAAGCGAACCCCGAACCCCGACGGCCTCTAAAACACCGGGGACCGAATGACGCGCCTCGAGCCTGTCATGGTAAAGCAAAGAGGGGGCACCACCTAGCTTCAGCGGCTAGGACGCAAACAACACACCACCATAACAAAGTTTTCATCCAAGAGAGATGGATGCTTGGGAGTAATGATGAAAAGGAAAGGGAATGATATCAAGTGAGAGAGAGAGAGAGAGAGTGAGGGAGGGGGTATAGCCGCTTAGTACTTAGGCATCACAAAAGGATGGTGAATCCGCACACCCTTCACACATACACAAGCTCACTCCAAAACACAAGACTAGGTGGCGATTCCGCACACCTCACATGGGCAAAACATTGCAAGAAAACATACTCACAAAACCTCAAGCTTTATTTAGAGAATTAGGCGATGAAATGGGGAGCATAGGGTAGGGGAATGAGAAGGGAGAGAGTGGTAGAGCACATGGCGGATAGGTGGGAGTTGATGGCGAAGACTCGCACGAGGATTATGGCCATCATCCTTCATTTAGTTGCCCTTCATCTTCCATAGCCAAGGGTGTAGAGGTCATGCTCAAGACAAGCATGGTGATTGCGGTGATGGTGATGGTGTGGGTGTGTGTGTGTGTGCACTAGGCACACACAGTGCATAGTGTGTTCTTTGGTGATGTTGTGTGTTTTTGTGTGATGGTGACCCATCTTTATATAGGGGAGGAGGGGGGGAGAAATTCTAGAGTTTAGAAATAAAGAAATCATTATCTACATAGGCCATGTGACTCTAGGTCCCACTTGTCTGGCTGTGTGTATATGTGCCAGAACAGCAGTCTCCTAAGAGAGAGACTAAGAGAGAGAGATGGGTTGATGAAAAAAAGTGAGAGGTGACATGGAGAATAAAGTAATTACAAGAGGGGAGAGAGAGGAGTGTGTTTAGAGGTGAATCTGTGTGCAGATGTGTGTAAACACAAGAAAAATCAGGTAACCACCGGGTGGGGATGGGTCTGTGGGCACCTTTTTTAGTGAAACTGAGTGTGTGTGAGTGTGTGGGAGGTTATTTAGCTACAAGACAAGAGACATGGAGCCCTTTAGAGAGAGGGGGGGGGGTATTTGGGTCATGGGATATGATAGGAGAGAGAAAGGGGGGGTGGGGTATACTATTTTGGAAGATAGGGTAAGTTGCATGTGAGTTAGGGTGAAATGCATTATTGGTGAGAGGTGGGGTAGCTTGAGGGGAGAGAGAAAGGAGAAAGGACAAGGGGAAGAGAGAGGGGGTTGACCTTTTGAGTGGAGGAGAGGAAAAGGGACACACGACGGGGCAACAGTGAAGAAAAAAGAGGCAAGGTGGGGATGGGTTGCCCCGCAGGCGTGAGGTGGCCTATTTTACCTTTCTCATATATTTACATAATCATACTTTATTTTTTCTTACTTTTTTCCAATGTCTTTTATCACTCCCTCCCTAAGAGGGGGTTTTCATGGGGTGGGGACGAGAGAAGAGGGGTATGGGAGCTTGGCTTGTGAAAAGCCCCCATCATTAGCCCTCCCCTTTTGGCTAGAGGAATTCTTGTCTCTAGCTCATGTGTTTGATCATTATTGTCGGAGGTGGTGGCTGATGGTGTGTCCTCATCTGGAATGTCAATAGGTGGAGCCTGGTCAAATCGAAGAAAATAAGGTTTAAGTCGCCAACCATTTACCCTGGTTTTATGAAGGTTTCCATCAGCCTCCATAAGCTGGTAGCTTCCATTGGCATACTTTTTCCTGACGATGAAAGGACCTTCCCATCGGAGTAGGAGTTTCTTATCCTTGCGCGTGTCGAAGAGATTGTCGTAGCGGAGCACCAACATTCCTTTCTTCAATTATTTTTCCCGGAGATGCTCGTTAAAGCTAAGCCGTCTATGCTCTGCTTGTGCTGCATAATAATTTATTGCTTCTTCTCTGTCCAGCTGAAGTCTTTCCAAGTTGATGATGTGATCTCTCAAATGCATGTTGGGCTGTTGAAGCTGGCTTGCCATTACTCTGAGACTTTGTAGTTGCACTTCAATGGGCAAGATTGCTTCCTTACCAAATACTAGATGATACGGTGTGAATCCCAAGGATGTACGAAATGAAGTTCTGTAGGCCCATAAAGCTGGTAGTAGATACTTATCCCAGTCTCCAGGATGATTGTTTACCTGCTTGGTAATAATTTTAGAAACCATTCCATTTACCTTTTCAACTAGGCCATTACATTGAGGGTAATATGGTGAAGAGTGCCTCCTTGTAATGCCCAATTTCTGCATTAATTCTCCTACCAAGTCTGCTCTGAAACCTGGCCCTCTATCAGAGATGATCTCTAAAGGTGTGCCAAACCTACAGCATATGTGCTCGTAGATAAATTTAGCTACCTCTACCGCTGTGATTCTAGTGGTGGCTGTAGCCTCTGCCCATCTAGTCATGTAGTCGACCCCCATGATAATGTAGAATTTTCCTGAGTTGGCCCTAGGTAATGGCCCAATGGCATCGATACCCCATTTTTCAAATGGGCCATATGAGAGAATAGGTGTCTGTGGTTCAGGCATAAGTGACCTAGTGCCGGCCTTTTGACACAACTTACATGTTTTGCACCAGTGGTGTACATCACGGTTGAGGCTAGGCCATATGAAGCCTGCCTGCAAGATTTTCCTACTTGTTATGTCTAGGGAAAAGTGACCACCACAAACCCCGTCGTGACAGCTAGCAATTACTCCCGTGATTTCCTGAGAGAGAGGGACCTTCCTGAGTATTTGGTCCTTACCCTTACAGTACAAACCGTCATTGATGAGTCGATACCTTATGGCCTTCTGCGTCAGCCATTGCTTCTGTCCCTTTGTTAAATCTGATGGGCATTCCCCTATTTCCAAAAAATGCATGATGTCAGGCAAGGCATCACTTCCTTGAAATAGAGGGAGCTTTAGTTTTATTGCTCCAACCACCACTTCCTGTAGTCTTTCACTTGCTAGGGCATCTGCTTCTTGGTTTTGAGCCCTTGGGATATGGTGTATTTGAACTTCTTCAAACTTATCCAACAAGGTTTTTACACCACTTAAGTGAGTCCTTAAACTAGGATTCTTGCATGTCCATGCTCCATTTACTTGCCTTACCAGAAGTAGAGCATCCCCAAATACATTAAGGCGTTGTACACCTTGCGAGACGCACCATTGTAGACCCTTGGTTAGTGCTGCATACTCAGCTTCATTGTTAGAATGTGAATCTAACAATTGGCCCAACGAAAATACCTTTGTCCCTTTGTCATCAAAGACCACTATGCCTGCAGCTGCTTTGTCGGACGCTCGCTTGTAGGCTCCATCAAAGTAGAGAGAGTATGCTCCTTCTACCATCAGTGGTACTGGAGGTAATCGTACTTCTCCTTCCTTAGATTGCTTCTCCTTCATTTCAAAGACTTGGTAGGTCATGAGTCCCCCCAAACTTGCCCTTGTCGTGCTTTCTACCTGTACCGTGTAGTCAAACTCTTGCAGACGAACTAGCCATTTAGTAATTCTAGCAGACACGTCCATGTGTTGTACAACATAGGGAAATATTTCATCCGTGGTTAGAATCACAAATTGCTTAGGCAGCAAATATGACCTAAACTTTGTAGTTGCAAATCTAAGAGCTAGGACTAAGTGTTCCACATGGGTGAAACCTTTCTCTCCTGCTGTCATCATTCGACTAGAGAAGTAGATTGGCCTCATGAAATATGTCATCGTATCCTTTTGGAGTAGCACAGCCCCCAATGAGTCATCACCAACACTTGAGGTGACATAGAATTTTTCATCCCACTTAGGTGGTGAGATAGTTGGCAGAGTGGCTAAGACCTCCTTTACCTTGTTGTAGTGATGTTCGCTTTCCTCGTCCCAAGTGAAAGTTGATCTTTGAGTGAGTTGTTGCAGTGGTAGAACAAGTTGTGATAGTAGATGTATGAATCTACTTAAGTACCTCACCTTCTGTAGGAAAGAGACCAGTTGACGTGCAGTCGTTGGTGAAGGTAGGGCTATGAGTGCGGACACCTTACTTGGGTCGGCGTTGATACCTTTTGCTGAAATTTCATGGCCTAGTAGAATGACTTTACTCTCCCCAATGTGGCATTTATCCACATTTAATTGCCCACCTAGGCTCTGCAACCTGGCCAAAACTTCAGTTACCTTTTCTAAATGTGAAATACGGGAGCTATATACACAAAAATCATCAATGAACACTCTTATGGATGTTCCAAAGAACAGTTGAAAAACAAATGTGACATATCTTTGGAATGTGGCAGGTGCATTTGCGAGACCAAATGTCATAACCCTGTATGCAAAACAACCCCATGGCGTGATAAAAGTGGTTTTTAGCTGATCTTCCAAGGCTATGCGTATTTGAAAGTATCCAGAATAACCATCACAGACGGTATAGCATTCAAAACCCGCTACTTCATTCAGAATTTCATCCAAGAAAGGGAGAGGAAAGTGGTCTCT
Organism: Adiantum capillus-veneris; assembly: GCF_014529385.1. Lineage (NCBI taxonomy): Eukaryota > Viridiplantae > Streptophyta > Polypodiopsida > Polypodiales > Pteridaceae > Adiantum > Adiantum capillus-veneris. Next base: position 107,684,260 of record NC_140931.1, on the reverse strand, counting down.
CTTTGTAGCTGCATTTAGTGGTTTGTAGTCAACACAGACCCTCCACTTACCATTCTTTTTAGGCGTCACCACTACGAGTGACACCCATCCTGAGTTTTCTACAGGATAGATGAATCCCGCCTCTAGCAGTTTCCTTACCTTGGCCAAGAGTGCCTTTTCTTGTATGACCCCCAATCGTCGTAGCTTTTGCACAAATGGTTTTACCCCTTCCTTCAGCTTAATATGATGTTCCACCACTGTAATGCCTGTGATTCTTTCATAGTTGTCAATGAACAGGTTAGGAAATCTCATCAACATTTGCAAAAAACTATCTTTCTCCTCAAGTGTTAATTCCGTAGACAACATACCCTTCAACCTACTTCCTCCTAGGCCAGGTGATTTTCTCTCCTCTTCATTGGGTTTCCCTTTTGGTGATGGATCACCAGTTGTGCTTACCCTTTGTGGATCCTTCATAATGATACCCATCACATCAATGGAACTGTCACTTTCATCGATGGATGTGGTCTCCTCCTCAAAACTGGAAGATTCTCTAGTGGTTTCATCTGCCGATGTTTCCAGATTCATTTGCTTCTGCTTGCCAATCCTCATGTCGTAGTAGATTGTCTCCCCTTTCTTACCGGTCATGCGTAGAACGCCACTCCCCCAGTCCTGTTTTGCCTTCATGGCCATCAACCATGGCCTTCCCAAAATTAGTGGATAGCCCTCCCCCTTAGTAGGCATTACAAAAACATCTACCTCTACCTCAGTGTTGAAAGCTTTGATTTTCACGGCACTTACCACACCCACACACTTTACTTTTGCGTTGTTTGCCATCTTTACCTTGCATGGAGAAGGCCTGTCAACCTCGAGCCCTAATCGAAGCATCATAGCTTCGCTCATTACACAGATTTGTGCACCTCCATCAATGTAGGTGTTTCCAACCCTCTTTCCTTTTATGTTTACGTCGACAATTGGAAGGATGTCATCCATGTTGCATCCCGAAATTGCTCCGGTTACCTTTTTTTTGAAGCGTCTTGTACTTACCATTTTAGACCATTGTCGCCTTACTTTTGGTGCAAGATGTAGCAGCTGTGGCCATGTAATCTTTGGTCCTTGCTCTGCCACATCCAATGTTAGATCATAGGGCTTAGAACTTTCCCCTAGCTGGAAGTCGGTGATGCCCAATTTACGTCGTGGCCTGGATGGCCTCTTGCTAGTTTCTCCTATCATGCTTCTCTCATCATCTGATTGTGTAGCTTTCTCCCTCCTAGCTCTTTTCACAGTCATGGCTTCAAGTGGTTCTAAAAAGGTTACCTTCTCCTTACCCTTGTCCCTCTCCTTTGCTCTGGGTGGATCCACTACTATGGCTTTTCCTTTCTCTTCTAGCCTTATGATGTTTACAGGGCGATCAGGTGGTGGGGCTGGTGGAAGAGGTGGGATGGATGCTTGTAGTGGTGTCTGGGGTGGACGTAGAATTTGTGTTGGTGGGGGTGGTGCTCGGGGTGGGGGTGTTCTTTCTCTAGGGAGTGACAATTGGTTCCTCCTACCTCCTCTATTATAGTTTTGTCGCGGTTTGGGACAGTAGTACATACCGTGACCGTCTTCTCCGCAGTTGTAGCAATGATACTCCCTGTTTTGTCGTCGTGCTCTTCCAGGGTCTGATCTCTTTCTTGAATCCTCCCTTGTTGTATTAAGTGGACAGACAAATTCTGCAGTTGGTCAGTAATATGGGCCAACATATCTTGTTGGTCATCTCTTACCCCAAGAGCCGGTGGTGGTGGTGGAATGGTGGTTGTCGTAGTTGCTGGTCGATGCGATGTTCCTGATTTTGTTGACTCGGTTTCTTTGGCTTTCATTCGCAGCTTCTTGTCTTTAAGGCGAGAAATCTCAACGGCTAACTCGTACGTAGCCGGGAATCTACCTTTCACCTTCTCCTTGAGAAGCGGCCATAAGCCATGCGTGAACCGATCTTTTTTTAGGAAATCGGGTGCAGCTTCCCCCCTAGCCAGTGACTCAACCCGCCATTCCCACAAATCCACAAATTTGGACTCATAGGTGGCATATTCTAAAAGACCCTCCTGCTTCAAGTCTCTCAACTTGTCCCACAACTTTTCTGAAGTGGTACCTCCCCCAAAGCGCCTCTTAAAAGCGGTTTTTAAGGGTTCCGAGTCATCCTTGGTTGCTTCTAGAAGTGCATTGTACCATGATCTAGCTTCTAGCTTCATGAGATGCTTAAAGATTCTAACCCGGGATTCATCCGTATCTTTGTTGCTCACTACACATGCTACTTCAAAGTCATCTAGGAAGTCTGTTACCAAATCCTCCCCCTTCTTTCCTTTAAATGTTGGAAATGCTACACTTGCCATGATTACTGAGAGAGAGCTAGAAAGACACACTGCTTAACGTTCAAAAGTTTTTTTCTTCTTTACAAGGAGGCGTGTATACCCTCTTATACTAGGACATAGATTAAAACTTCAAACGGTACATTGCCTTGTACCAAAGGTAAGACAAATGGTTGATCTGATGCCAGAACCTCCAAAAACCGCTCCCCACCCGGCATGGTGTCAATGACGTGCTGGTAGTGAGCTTTCAAATCCAGTATTACCTTGATTGAGCGTACACGTGTTGGTATGTGTGATCTGTCTTGAGGTAGGTTGTACTGATTCATGTGGAGCTTAGAGGTGCTTAGTCACTGTCCAAGCTTGTGGGAGAGGGTGGTGTTCTTTCCTGAAACAAACTCAGTAGATCCCTAGTTTCTCTAGTGAGAGTGTGAGCCAATGCTTCCGTTATCTGTGCTGCAGCATCAGGTGCGACTTGAAAACTGACTGTGATAATTACCTCGGTGACTTGAGTTACCCGATTCTCAAAGTAGAATAGTGTTGATTCTCTATTGTGTAGAGCTCCTTCCATTTTGTTGTTGTGGGTTGGTTGTAGGTTGCGGACAAGGTTTCGACCTTCTCCTTCTTCTTCTTGGCACTTGGCTTATGTATATCCACTGGGTTTGGCGTGTTGGTTGACTCTCCCACTGCAAATCGATTACCGTTACGCCTGGCACTCGAGCTTCGATGGAGATGCGGAGTTCGTCTAGTTGTGCTTGGAGCTCTTCTTCTTCTGTCGTCCAATAAGCAAATCCTGCTAGCCATTCATCCATTCACAATAGTTTAAGGGTTTAAGTCTTGTAAACTGAAGGGTTTCATGAAAAGATCCTCAGTGGGGGCACCAAATGACGGGAGAAAAGCAAACCCCGAACCCCGACATCCTCTAAAACACCGGGGACCGAATGGCGCACCTCGAGCCTGTCATGGTAAAGCAAACAGGGGGCACCACCTAGCTTCAGCGGCTAGGATGCAAACAACACACCACCATAACAAAGTTTTCATCCAAGAGAGATGGATGCTTGGGAGTAATGATAAAAAGGAAAGGGAATGAGATCAAGTGAGAGAGAGAGAGAGAGAGAGAGAGAGAGAGAGAGAGAGTGAGGGAGGGGGTATAGCGGCTTAGTACTTAGGCATCACAAAAGGATGGCGAATCCGCACACCCTTCACACATACACAAGATCACTCCAAAACACAAGACTAGGTGGCGATTCCGCACACCTCACATGGGCAAAACATTGCAAGAAAACATACTCACAAAACCTCAAGCTTTATTTAGAGAATTAGGTGATGAAATGGGGAGCATAGGGTAGGGCAATGAGAAGGGAGAGAGTGGTAGAGCACATGGCGGATAGGTGGGAGTTGATGGCGAAGACTCGCACGAGGATTATGGCCATCATCCTTCATTTAGTTGCCCTTCATCTTCCATAGCCAAGGGTGTAGAGGTCATGCTCAAGACAAGCATGGTGATTGCGGTGATGGTGATGGTGTGGGTGTGTGTGTGTGTGCACTAGGCACACACAGTGCATAGTGTGTTCTTTGGTGATGTTGTGTGTTTTTGTGTGATGGTGAGCCCTCTTTATATAGGGGAGGAGGGGGGGGGGGGGGGGGGGGGGAGAAATTCTAGAATTTAGAAATGAAGAAATCATTATCTACATAGGCCATGTGACTGTGGGCCCCACTTGTCTGGCTGTGTGTATATGTGCCAGAACAGCAGTCTCATGAGAGAGAGACTAAGAGAGAGAGATGGGTTGATGAAAAAAAGTGAGAGGTGACATGGAGAATAAAGTAATTACAAGAAGGGAGAGAGAGGAGTGTGTTTAGAGGGGAATCTGTGTGCAGATGTATGTGAACACAAGAAAAATCAGGTAACCACCGGGTGGGGATGGGTCTGTGGGCACCTTTTTTAGTGAAACTGAGTGTGTGTGAGTGTGGGGGAGGTTATTTAGCTACAAGACAAGAGACATGGCGCCCTTTAGAGAGAGGGGGGGGGGTATTTGGGTCATGGGATATGATAGGAGAGAGAAAGGGGGGGTGGGGTATACTATTTTGGAAGATAGGGTAAGTTGCATGTGAGTTAGGGTGCATTATTGGTGAGTTAGAATGCATTATTGGTGAGAGGTGGGGTAGCTTGAGGGGAGAGAGAAAGGAGAAAGGACAAGGGGAAGAGAGAGGGGGTTGACCTTTTGAGTGGAGGAGAGGAAAAGGGACACACGGCGGGGCAACAGTAAAGAAAAAAGAGGCAAGGTGGGGATGGGCTGCCCCGCAGGCATGAGGTGGCCTATTTTACCTTTCTCATATATTTACATAATCATACTTTATTTTTTCTTACTTTTTTCCAATGTCTTTTATCACTCCCTCCCTAAGAGGGGGTTTTCATGGGGTGGGGACGAGAGAAGAGGGGTATGGGAGCTTGGCTTGTGAAAAGCCCCCATCATTGCATACATAAATGAGGCAGCCAACAACAGTTTGGTAAAGAGTGACATCAGTAGGATCATCAGCATCATGTAGACTCAAATTCAAACATGTTTCCTATGGGAGTGACAATAGGTTTGCAATCCTCAAGTCCAAACTTACATAGTAATGTCTCTATGTAACTTTTCTGACACAAGGCAATACCACCATCACATTGCTTAAACTGTATACCCAAGTATTGATTCAATATCCCCAAATACTTCATCTTGAGAGTAGCATTCAAATCAGCCTTCGATTCAGCAATATCTCCCCTCATTTGGTCCAGTGATGTGCAAATTATCGACATAAAGAACCTCAATGAGACGTGCATCACCCTCACTCTTTACATACAATGTGATTTTTGTTGGACTATTAGGAAAGACTTGTTTGACCAAATGAGTGTCAGCTTTCTCATACAGAGCACGAGGAGATTGCTTCAACCCATAAAAAGCCGTCTATCATCTGCACACTTTGTCCTCTCGTCCTTTCTTGACAAAACCGCAAGGCTGCGTTACATAAACTTCCTCAAATATGTCACCATTTAAGAAAGCCTCAGAAGTAAAAGTGGTCGTAGTAGGTTGCTTCTTGCTCAACCATGATATGCATGAGCTACCGAGCATGAAACAAAAACCACTTTTGGACACTCTTGTGTCAAAACTACAGCCGAATTTGAGCCCGAGAAAGCATGTAAGTTTGGCGGCAATGATCCCCCCTTGGGATAAAAAAAACCAAGATGTAAAGTGCCACTCAGGTAGCAAAAAATCCTCTTGTGACAGCCTGCCAATGCTTAGACCCTGGGCTATGCATAAATCTGCTGACATGTGAGACTGCAAACTCAATATCTGGCCTCGTGTTGCATACATAAATGAGGCAGACAATAGCAGTTTGGTAAAGAGTGACATCAGCAGGATCACCAGCATCATGTAGACTCAGAGTCAAATCTATTTCCTATGGGAGTGGCAATAGGTTTGCAATCCTCAAGTCCAAACTTACATAGTAATGTCTCTACGTAACTTTTTTGACACAAGGCAATACCACCATCACAATGCTGAAACTATATACCCAAGTAATGATGCAATAGCCCAAATCATTCATCTTGCAAGTAGCATTCGAATCAGCCTTAAATTTAGCAATATGTCCCCTCATTTTTTCTAGTGATCAACTAATCATCAACATAAAGAACCACAATGAGAAGTACATCACCCTCATGCTTTACATACAATGTGCTTTCTGTTGGACTGTTACAAAAGCCTTGTTTGGCCAAATGAGTGTCAGTTTTCTCATACCAAGCACGAGGAGATTGCTTCAGCCCATACAAAGCCTTCTTACAACTGCACACTTTGTCCTCTTGTCCTTTCTTGACAAAACCGCGAGGCTGCGTTACATAAAATTCCTCAAATATGTCACCATTCAAGAAAGCAGTGACAATTTTTGATTGATGTACTGCCCGAAAAAAGGAAAATGAAGCGTGAACAACACATGCTATATAGCACAAACGGTAGAAGACTGTAAGGCACCTGCTGTACAGAAAACGACAGTGATAGAAATTTTGCACAAAATGAGGAAATAGCCTGTGTAGTACTTCTTGTAGTGGAAACAGAGGCTAAAATAAGCCAAAGCATGCCATGTTAGAAAATAAGACGTAGCTAAATAGATTTTTGAGTAGATTACTTAATGGAGAGAGATAGATTTCACACACAAGATATTATAGAGTAGAGAGAGAGTCAGAGAGTACACACGATATACGTGGTTAACCCAATGTGGGCTATGTCCACGGGAAAGCAGCCACTCAATGGCTTTAGCACTTCAAAAGAAGAAGTAGTTTACAAAGGGATTAAACCCTTGATAGAGATCCCGCCTTGCTTCACTCTCACCACCTCACACTCACCTTGTTGCATCAACTTCACACTATGAAATGTGTGTAGAAATGGCCTCCTTTTATAGGCCAAAAGGGCTGCCCTCTCTTATGAGAGACAACCATGTGTAACCGCCCTTGTGCGAATAAGTCCAAATCGGACCCTCCAATCCGCCCATGTGTGGCCGCCCTTGAGAAGACAAGTCCGCTTTTGAATTCGGCCACCGGCCACCGGCCATTGACTTCCGACCACCGGCCATCGGCCATTGACTACCGGCCACCGGCCAACCAACCGGTTGTTTTCCGACCACTTTCTGGCCGCCGTCCGACCATAATATTCCAGCGAAAAAAAAGCCCCGAGGCTTCTAAAGTTGCCCCTGATTCTTGTTCATGAAAATTTTGGTTTCCGGTGAGTGATTTTCCTTCACGCACAATGGCTTCTCCTCATAATGGGGGCTTTACAAATGTGCGCTTTTACCACAAAAAATGAGAAGGGTAAATCAAGCTCCATACTTAACAATCTCCCACTTGGAGACTGATCTCCAAACCAAACCTATGACTGCTTTCCATTATGGCTTCTTATCCTTGAATGCCGATTGAAGATGAGCAAAAGCTCAACTTCTCCTTGTTGACCACCTTTGTAAACATGTCTGCAGGATTTTCCCTTGTATGCACCTTTCCTAGCTTTATCTGTCCCTCTTCCAAAAGAGTGTGTATGAAGTGATATTTCACCTCAATGTGCTTTGTGCTTGAATGAAAGGCTGAGTTCTTCGCAAGATGGAGAGCGCTTTGGCTATCACTGTACAAGACACAATTGTCTTGTTTGAAATCAAGCTCTTCTAAGAATCTGTGAAGCCACATAATTTCTTTGCTTGCCTCCGTCATTGCTACATACTGTGCTTCCGTGGTAGAAAGTGAAACCACTTTCTGTAGCTTTGAAGCCTAGCTTACTACTGTGCCTCCAACCTTGAACACATAGCCAGTAGTGCTCCTTCGAGTATCTTTGTCACCTGCCATATCTGCATCAGCATACCCTTCTAGAAAAATATCTGTTTCTCCAAAATACAAAGCATTTATTGTTGTCCCTTTTAGATACCTAAGTATCCACTTCACATCTTGCCAATGCTCTTTACCTGGGTTGTCCATGAATCTACTCACAACTCCCACTGCATGTGCAATGTCTGGCCTTGTCCAGACCATAGCATACATTAGAGAACCTACCGCTACAGCATATGGAACTTTAGACATATAGGCTATCTCCTCTTGTGTCTTTGGACACATATCCTTCGTTAGTTTAAAATGACCAGCCAAAGGTGTAGAAACTGGTTTTTCATTTTGCATTGCAAACCTTTCTAGTACCTTCTTGATGTAATCTTCTTGAGATAGATTTATTTTCTTCTTCGTCCTGTCCCTTGATATTTTCATACCAAGTATCCTCTTTGCAGCACCTAAATATTTCATTGAAAAAGATTTGGACAGCTCCTCTTTTAGGTCTTTGATGTCCTGCATGTTAGCACTTGCAATCAACATGTTATCAACATACAACATTTGGATGATGAATTTCCCATCTCCCAAATTCTCCGTGTAGACGTAGTGATCCGAGTTGCATCTTGTGAATCCATGATCCAACATCCATCGATCAAACTTCAAGTACCATTGTCTTGATGCTTGCTTTAAACCATACAAGCTCTTCTTTAATCTGCAAACCATTTTCTCCTTCCCTTTTAGTTCATACCCCTTTGGTTGAAGCATGTAGATTTCCTCCTCTAAGTCACCATGAGGGAATGCCGTATTTACATCCATTTGCTTGAGATTTAGATCATGAGCAGCCACAAGGCTTAAGACAAGCCTAATTGAGTTCATTTTTACAACAGGAGAAAATATTTCATTGAAGTCAATACCTTTATTTTGAGAAAAACCTTTTACCATAAGCCTAGACTTGTATCTTTTCTTCCCACCTTCTTCTTCCTTCAGCTTGTACACCCATTTGTTTTGAAGTGCCCGCTTACCTTTAGGCAACTCAACCAACTCCCATGTTTGGTTGCGATGTAGTGAGTCCATCTCCACTTGCATGCTCTTCGTCCATTCTTCTTTGGATTCATGTTGCATAGCTTCTTCGTATGATTCCAGCTCTCCAGAATCTGAGATCAAGAGATGGTTGAAGGAAGGAATAAACCTTTTTGGAGGTCTACTTGCTCTCGTAGATCTTCGGGGAATAGGTTCAGGCTCCTCATTTGGTTGATGTTGTTGCACATTGTCACCGTTTGCAGTCATTGAGTCTTCAACGTCCTCAAGCTCCATGTACTCATCACCTGTTTCTTTTGCTTGTCTTCTTTCCAAGTAATCTTTGTACATATTTTGTTCGTTAAAAATTACATCCCTACTCCTTAAGATTTTACCATCTTCAAGATTCCATAGGCGATACCCAAAGTCTCCTTCTCCATAGCCAATGAAGAAACACTTTTTGGACTTTGCATCTAGCTTTGATCTTAGGCTTCTATCTATGTGCATGAAAGCCTCACACCCAAACACTTTGAGAAATGCACAATTCACCCGTTTACCTGTCCATGCCTCTTCTGGAACTCCCCCATCCAATGCCGTTGAGGGTGACCGATTGATTAAGTACACAGACGTACTTACAGCTTCCGCCCAAAGCTCAAGCGGTAGGCCGGCATGTAGCTGCATGCTTCGTGCTCGTTCCATGATTGTCCTGTTCATCCTTTCCGAAATCCCATTTTGTTGAGGTGTCCTTGGGGTTGTCCTTTGCCTCCGAATTCCATTGCTAGCACAAAATCTTTCAAAAGCTTGGCTGCAATTTTTGCCTCCATTGTCGGATATGAGGCATTTAACCTTGGTACCTGTTTCATTCTCCACAAAGGCTTTCCACCTTTGAAATATGGAAAATACATCGGATTTATTCTTCATGACATAAACCCATGTTTTTCTAGTCGCATCGTCTATGAATGTTACATAGTACAATGAGCCACCAAGTGATGGTGTACTTGCAGGACCCCAAACATCAGAATGAACCAACTCAAGTTTTTTATTTTTTCTTTCATTTCTTGATTTTTGAAATTTTACCCTCTTTTGTTTACCATAAACACAATCTTCACAGAACTCTAAGTCCACTTCTTTCAAACCTGGTAGAAGCTTCTTTGTTTGAAGGATTTGCATTCCTTTGGCACTCATATGCCCAAGTCGGTAGTGCCACACCGCGCTGTCAACTTCTGTAATTGCTGCACAAGCTGAAGGTTGCATGCTAACAGTACACAAGTAAAGTGTACCGACTTTTTCTCCCTTGGCAACCACCAAAGATCCCTTTGAGATCTTCCACCGTTTGTTTCCGAATGCAATGTTGTGACCTTCATCGTCCAATTGTCCTATAGAGATCAAATTTTTGCGAAGAGAAGGAACATGCCTAACATCTTTAAGCTTCCATTCATTTTTGTTAGCAGTTTTGACAGAAACTGTACCTTTGCCGACAATCTCACAAGCTTCATCATCTCCCAAGTATACATACCCAAAATTACCTTTGGTGTAGTCTTGGAAATGTTGCTTGTGTGGTGTCGCATGGAATGAAGCCCCGGAATCTACTATCGAGGAATTAGACACATTGTCTAATGAGAGAATTAGAGCATCTTGCTCTACTTTACCTGCCACATTGGCCTGCGATGTTGGCTTGTTGTCTTGAGACTCTGTCTCCTTCTTCTTTCTGGACCAGCAATCCTTCTTGACTTGGCCCTTCTTGCCGCAGTTCCAACATTCAAGAAGTGACTTTGTGCGTGACTTGCTCCGCCTTGAGCGATCACGACCCTTTTGGTTTTTGAAGCCCTCCTTAGGCCTTCCTCTTGTTTCCACTGATAGTGCAGCACCTGATGATTCTCCTGTGCTTCTCCTTCGCATTTCTTCGCTTAGGAGAACACCCACAACATCATCAAACTTAAGAGTATTTGTGCCAGAGATAGAATTACTTACAGCCATCACAAGGCTGTCCCAACTATCGGGTAGAGATGATAGTATAAGGAGAGCTCGCACTTCGTCATCGAAATTGATTTTCACTGATCGAAGTTGACTTATGTTTGTGATAAAGTCATTTAGGTGTTCTGCAACTAAACCATTCTCTGCCATCTTTAGATTGAACAAGCGCTTCATAAGAAATACCTTATTGGATGACGATGGTTTCTCGTAGAAGTCGTCAAGTGACTTCATCAAGTCCTCCGTGGTCTTCATCTCCAAAACATTGAACGCCACCGTTGACGCCAAGCTTAACCGGATTGTTCCCAGTGCCTTTCGATCAAGGACAATCCATGCTTCATCTGCCATTGTTGTAGGCTTCTTCGCAAGACCGCCTAGTGGCAAATAGAGGTCCTTCTGGTAGAGATAGTCTTCAATATGCATCTTCCAATGTTGGTAGTTTTTGCCGTTGAACTTCTCAATCTTGAGCTTCCCTTCCTCCGCCATAACTCCCACTCAATTCAAGGAATCCTTTCCTTGAGATAATTTAGCTACGAGCAAACCTTGCTCGGATACCAGTTGTTAGATAATAAGACGTAGCTAAATAGATTTTTGAGTAGATTACTTAATGGAGAGAGATAGATTTCACACACAAGATATTATAGAGTAGAGAGAGAGTACACACGATATACGTGGTTCACCCAATGTGGGCCACGTCCACGGGAAAGCAGCCACTCAATGGCTTTAGCACTTCAAAAGAAGAAGTAGTTTACAAAGGGATTAAACCCTTGATAGAGATCCCGCCTTGCTTCACTCTCACCACCTCACACTCACCTTGTTGCATCAACTTCACACTATGAAATGTGTGTAGAAATGGCCTCCTTTTATAGGCCAAAAGGGCTTCCCTCTCTTATGAGAGACAGCCATGTGTAGCCGCCCTTGTGCGAATAAGTCCAAATCGGACCCTCCAATCCGCCCATGTGTGGCCGCCCTTGAGAAGACAAGTCCGCTTTTGAATTCGGCCACCGGTCATTGACTTCCGACCACCGGCCATCAGCCATTGACTACCGGCCACCGGCCAACCGACCGGTTGTTTTCCGACCACTTTCCGGCCGCCGTCTGACCATAATATTCCGGTGAAAAAAAAAGTCTTGGGGGCCTCCGCCCCCGAGGCCTCTAAAGTTGCCCCTGATTCTTGTCCGTGAAAATTTTGGTTTCCGGTGAGAGATTTTCCTTCACGCACGATGGCTTCTCCTCATAATGGGGGCCTTACAAATGTGCGCTTTTACCACAGAAAATTACAGGGGTAAATCAGGCTCCATACTTAACATGCCAAAGCTCACTAAAATCGGAGAAAATGAGTAGGAGTGTACTGGAGCTGCTGGCGAATAAGCCCGGGACGACGCATCCTGCTTTGATACCAATTGTTGTAATTAGGGTTGCAAGGAAACACACACAGCTTGGAGAAGACGAAGGAAGATCAAGGCACACAATAGAGAGTGTTTTACTTAGTGTGCATGGAAAGATGGATAGCCCTAGAGTGATGGGCGTAAATACAATCCACAGGGGAAAAATCTCCTAAAGAGGGAAAAAATACCTCGGAGGTCCTAGTGTTGTGCAAGAGCACCCTATCTCTACCATATTTTGAGTTTGTCGGTAACTTAAATTAGATTTGTAACATTTTAAGTGTAAATTGCTTCTTGTTTTTACTATTTTATACATAAAAAGGTATAATAGAGTAGAGTCCAATCTCTAAATGAATCTAAGGAATAAACCTTGGTATGATTCCCACCATGCACGTGAAGTTTAGAGTGGTATAGTTGCAAAAAATTAAAAAAAGCCAAAAACAGAATCCGTTTTTTCACACAGTTTAGATTCAAAAATGTTGTGCAAGAGTAAGCTTAATGGTGAGATCGATATTCTGGAAAAAATGTCTGTTTTTTCTCAGCTCATAAGATAACTTTGTGGATATATAGCACCTAGAAATTTATTTTCATACTCTTCAAATAATTAAAGCAAAATGGTTACTTAACAGGACACAAAAGTGTTTAAGGACATAAAAGTGTCATGTTAACATTCTAGTGTTAATTAATTGGGTTTGTTGTATAATACGTCTATTTAATTGAGTTTGTTGTATAATACACCTAATTAAAGTGAATTATACGTACCTCGTGAAAGTGATAAAGCAAATAATCAATGCAGCAAGCTCTCCAATAAGAACTAGCTATCCCATTGGCATCTACACACCACTTGATGCTCTATACTTGGGGGATTCACTAATGGTATGTCATAAAATCTAATATCTACTATTTAGCCAACCCAAATGATTTTCTCATATTAAATTGATCACTTAATGTGCGAGAATAAACGGGACCAAGTGTTAAGATATAGACATGTGCTTATAGATCTATCTCAACACGGGGCCAATGGTAAAGGGGCCCAAATGAGAGATGGTCTATCAAAGAGCAAGGCTAAAAAATGGAGCATAAGACCTTAGGGTTAGCTTCATTGCAGACCTCCAATAATGTGTGTAAAAGGCCTTTGACCTTAGGGAAGCTAGGACTGAGCTTGAGGCGCGAGAACTCGACCCAGCTCGAGGTGCTTGTCCTGCTTGATGACTAAGGTTCTTGAGGTTCTTGAGATGATTGAGGTGCTTAATTATTGAGATGCTTGACATGCTAGGGTTGCACTTGAGGTGAGAGCCCACCCCAAGCTTAAAGTGCTTATGAGCCAAGCTGGTGGTGGGAACTGGGCCTATGCATGAGGGGCTTGAGGTGTCAAAAAGTCAAAGATTCAATCCCTACAAGGAGGGGGCACTCCCTACATGAGGGGGGATGAGAGAGAACACCCACACACTCACACAAGGCATGCATGGTACAAAGAAAGCAAAAGGGACACTTGTCCTCATGTTGCTCTCATGGTGTGCCTAAAGCCTATTGGTTGGCCACCCAAGGGGTCCAATAATAATTTAGGATATTTAATTAAATGATTTATCATTTATCTAGCCCTGTCTCTCAAAGGGGAAAGGGAGACACTTGTCTAAAGGCTACCCTTGCTGCTTGTAATGCCTCCTGCTTGTGATTGGCTAGACCTGGAGGGGTCCAATGAGCTTCAAGCATGAGCTACAAGTAGGGGTCGACCCAAGCAAGCTAGAGGGTTGCTTAGGGGGTATACTCACCCACACACACTCACAAACACTCTCATTGTGTGCTATGCAAAGTGCAAGATCTCCCTCTCCTTCTCCAAGCAAGTAGAGGTTGAGAGCCTACACCAACACTCTTGGATATGGAGTGCAAATCCAACCAAGAGCCACGCTTCAATGCTTAAGCTTGTCATCTCCTTCTTCTTCATTACTATGCTATTATGTATGCTAGCAACAAGAGTTATGATAAGTGAGGAACTAATTCTTTCTCCTACGAAATGTTTCTTCTTCCTCTTCCCTACCCTCATTCCCTGCTAGCTCTCTCCACCTTCAAACGTGTTTGAGGTCTTGGGACCGAGGCTTGGGATAGTTAAAGCTTTCTTCAAGTTTATGTTATGTTTGTGATGCATGAAGCTTTCCATCTTCATTGCATAACCTAGGTCACAAGGAACACAAAGATTGTATTGTAACAAGTCTCTCTTAATGGGAGAAATCATAATACAAATGCCTATTGGAGGGGGGACCGGCTCCACATAAATCCGGTCCTGATCTATTGTCATGTTCTCTAAATTCTCTCTCTTGCAAAAGTATTGTTCATGCCAAGCTAACTAATTGCTATGATTATGTTTCTATCTTCAATTATGTTCACCCGCTATGCTCACAAAGTCATTTCTCAAAAGTACTCTCATTAATTTTCACTACTCTCAAATTAAAAAGGCCAATTTTATTACATTGGTATCAGAGAATTTGGTTTCTCTTTTATTGCTTAAGAAGAGATGTCCTTAAGTAGCCTATAAATGGTTGATGTTGTTAATTATATTAGGGTAAGTGGAAGTGGGATCTATTATCGGTTTTTTTGAGCCCACTATGTGGGGGATGGTGCACACCTCGGGAGCTTTGGACTTAATAATGGAGTCTTTTTAGACTTGCCTACGGCTTTACCATTATTGAGCCATAAGAAGTCCGAAAGGAGCTAGCCCTTGGAAACTCTTCTATGTTAGACCTACTCCTCTACTCTCTATAATTAACCACTTCGAGCCGTGGGTGTAGATACTTAAGAGCCGATTTTCAAAGGTTAAGAGTAGTGGCAACTAAGGTTTTGAATTGCCACAACATACACTAAGTACATACATAAATTTTGTTAACATGGATGACAATAATCAAGAGAGTAGAATGAACATTGATAGCTTTAATTTTGCACATGAAGGTGCTAATGATGATGCTCCCATGTGTGAATTATCTCGTCACTAGGTTGCAGCAAGCTATGGGCAACCCTGCTTTGCAAGCTGAAGTTACTCAACAACGTCGTGCTTATGGAATTTCCCTTCCTCTCCAAGAGGAGAGAGAGCTTAGGAGGCCTCTTGAAGAGACTCCCAAAAGAAGACTCTCTCCCATTCGAGAGGAGGAATCCAAAGAGCAAGAAAGCAATGAAAGTTTAAGTTCCTCTAAAGATGTGGCTCCACAAAGATGGCGGTCTAGACGATCGCCCACTCCTCCCAAGAGGAAAAGATCAATATATAGTCCTTCTCCTCATCACTCTAAAAGGCAAGAGAGGAAACAAAGGAAGAAAAGGGCTAGGAAGAGATCACCCTCTTCTCCTTCTTCTTCACCTTCATTTCCTGCATGACGAAGGTCACAAAAGCTAAAGAAGTTCAAGGAGGGAGGAAAGAGTATCTATTTTCTCACCTATGATGGCACCTTTGGTGCTACCGACAAAGTGTTGGCCTTCATCCAGCAATTTGATGCGGCCTTTGGAGATGAGGGCTTCACAGAGTCCTCCAAGCTACGCCATGTAGTTATGCACTTCCAAAAATCATCTGGTCAATGGTGGGCTAGCCTTCGTTGCAATGGTGAGGCCCCAAAGACGTGGAAAACTCTACGCGTTTCCATCATGAAGCAATTCCTTGCAAGCGATGCAAAAGACAAAGTGCTTCCTGAATGGCGCAGCTTGAAGCTTCTCTCTCATGAGTCTATCCACAAGTACATAGAAAAGTTTTGCGATTTACATCTCAAGGCTACTGTCTTTCAAAAGATAGACTTTGCCGAGCAAAGACAACAATTCTGTGCGGGATTACCTGAAGAGATGGCCAAATACATCAACTCTCAACAGCCTGTACTATTAGCGAAGTAATCCATCACACCGTGGTTGCTTCACGCATCAATTTCCATCAAGGGGCTAGACATAATGTCAATCCCATGGAAAACAAAGACAAAAATGATGCAAAGGGGAAAAACAATGTTCAAAATACTTCCCAAGTCACTTCCAGCAACAACAACAATTGGTCCAAGGAGAAGGGAGTTTACAAAGGTAAAAACAGACTCTCTCCTGAAGAGCTAGAAGCTTTTCGCAAGGACCATAAGTGTTTCAAGTGTGGGGAGCAAGGAAATGGCTATCATTCTTGCCCCAAGAAGAATACTCGCAATGAGACTCCTAGGGCTTCCACCATCGAAGCTCCAAAAGAGGATGCTCATTGCAAAGGATTATCACTTTCCTATGCTTGGGGAAAGGTAAGAGAGCATGATTCCTTCATCTTGTTTGACCCCGGCTCTACTCTCAACTTCATATCAACGGAGTTGGCCACCAAGTTGGGCATTCAAGCTTTTGAGATGGGAGATATAGTAGTGGCTGATGCAGCTTTCAAGGGACAACAAGCATCCGTTACTCCCTTGATTGGGAAGTTGAGGCTTCATGTCCAAAGCTATGTCGACAAGGAAGACTTCTTCATATCTCCTCTCCAACATGAGGATGTTATCCTAGGGGCACCATGGTTTGATCGCATGGCTGCCAACATGAAGTTCCCTGAAAGGAGAATCTACTTCACCTACAGGGGAAAGAACATGTATATAGATTCTAGTGAGCATGGTTGCACTATTCCACTTGTAAATCCTCTTGATTTTGATAAGTCAATGAAGAGCTCAGTTTCTGCATACATGATTTTTGTCAAAGAGTCTCTAAAAGATACTAATGTTTCATCAAATGTAAATGGTAGGAACAAGAAGAGTTGGACTTGTCTAATTTTCTAAAAGGATTCCAAGATGTGTTCATCGATGATATCCCTATGGACTTACCTCCAAAACGAGGGGATGATGACCATCACATTGAGCTCCTTCCTGGAATCTCACCACCTAACAAGCCTCCTTATCGAGTCTCACAAGCTCAACAAGAGGAGATCATGAGGCAAGTACAAGAGCTGGTAGACAAAGGGATGGTGAGGCCTAGTTCCTCTCCCTTTTGTTCTCCAGTCCTTTTAGTGGAAAAGAAAGATGGTACATATCGTATGTGTGTGGAATATCGAGCACTAAACCATATCACTATCAAAAACAGATTTCCCGTACCTCGGGTAGAAGATCTGTTTGATAAGCTACAAGGCTACCTACTTCAGTAGGATTGACCTTAAGAGTGGCTATCATCAAATAAGGAGAGTGGATGAAGATATCTTAAAGACCGCGTTTCGCACAACGTTTGGTCTTTATGAATATCTAGTCATGCCTTTTGGCTTGACTAATGCACTAGCTACGTTCAATCATTTGATGGAGAAAATTTTTAGACCATACCGCAAATTCATTGGAGTGTTCTTTGATGATATCATCAGCTACTCCAAGTCTTTGGAGGAACATAAGCAACATCTCCAAATGATTTTTCAAGCATTGAGGGAGAACAAGCTTTTTCTCAACCAAAAGAAAAGCGAATTCTTCCTTCAAGAGATTCAATAACTAGGTCATATTATCTCTAAAGATGGTATCCAAATGGATCCATCAAAGTTAGAGGTAATAAAAGCATGGCCTAACCCAAGAAATCTACATGAGCTAAGAAGCTTTGTTGGTATGTGCGCATACTATAAACGCTTCATAGCAAAATTCTCTCAAGTAGCAGTACCACTACACGACTTAACTAAGAAGAACGTTAAGTTTGTATGGACTGCTAAGGAGAAAAATGCTTTTGAAAAGCTCAAAGATAAGCTTACTTCACAACCCGTCCTCGTGCTTCCGGATCTCTCAAAGCCATTTGAGGTCCAATGTGATGCTTGTGGTGATTGCCTTGGAGCAGTTTTGCTTCAAGAAGGGCATGCCATAGCATATGAGAGTCAAAGGCTCAATATTGATGAACGAGTCTTGGGCATTTATGAGAAAGAGCTTTTAGCTGTTCTACATGCCCTAGAAACAGGGAAGCACTACCTATTGGGGACTCCATTTATCCTACAAACCGGCCACCAAAGTCTCAAATATTTCATGACGCAAACCAAGCTTTCCGACAAACAAATGAGGTGGGCAAATTTTCTTTCGCAATTTAATTTACATATTTCTCACATAGCTGGTAAGCACAATCAAGTGGCCGATGCACTTTCATGACGACCCAAAGTTAATGCGGTGTCTATAGCTACTCACAATGATCTATCCTCTATGATAGATGAGTATGCTAGTGACCCTGACTTTAGAGACATAATGTCAGCCCTTGCTTTGGGAAAGAAAGAGGAACCATTCACGTTGCAGGATGGTTATCTTCTCCACGGCAATAGGCTATGTGTTACCCATTCCCTCCGTGAGAAAGTTATGTATGAATCCCATGCTCCTTCATCTGCGGGGCATAGAGGTATTCAACCTACTCTCCGAGGAGTAGAGACGTACTTCTATTGGCCTACCATGAAAGTGGACATACAAGATTATGTTTCAAAATGTGTAGTATGCCAAAAGACCAAGTATGATAGAGGGAAGCAACCTGAATTAATCCAGCCATTGCCTATTCCAATTTCACCATGGGAGAGTATATCCATGAATTTCATCTTTGGATTACCCAAGTCTATCCATAGGAATATAGGAATATGGACAATAGTTGACAGGTTTAGCAAGCAAGCACATTTTATTCTTGTCAAAAAGACTATTAAGGCACATCAAATGGCAACTCTCTTCATTCTCAGATTTTCAAGCACCATGGATTACCCACAACCATCATGTCAGATAGAGATCCTAAAATGACCATTAATGTCTGGAAAGGTCTCTTTGAAAATCTAGGAACAAGATTGAATTTCTCTTCGGCCTATCACCCACAAACGGATGGCCAAATTGAGATAGCCAATCTTACAATACTCGATCTACTCAAGACTTATGTTACCGAAGTAGATCAACGCTCACAATGGGAAAAGTACTTACCTCTTGTAGAGTATGCCTACAATAATACTGTACATACTTCTACGGGAAAAGCACCTTTTGAGATCATTGAGGGAAGACCTAAAAGTCCCTTGCTACTCAAAGTACATGGGAAGATCTTCGCCGCCGATGAGTATAGCCGTGACCTATAAGAATCTTTTCAAAAGATTAAGGAGGCTATATCCATCTCTCAACAAAGGCAAAAAACTGCTGCTAATAAGCACAAAAGAGCCTTAATGTTCAAAGAAAATGATTGGGTCTTACTCAAGTTTCCTAAGGCTCGATTAAGGAAAACGATGGGCAAAAATCCTACGGGCCATCAAAAGTATTATGCTAAACTAGCAAAAAGATACTATGGTCCTTTCCAAATCTTGAAGCCCATCAATGAGACGGCTTATCAACTCAAGTTGCCCAACCATTGGCTCATACACAATGCCTTTCATGTAAGCCTACTTAAGCCCTACAAAGGAGAGTCACCAACTGAACCAATTATTG
Organism: Adiantum capillus-veneris; assembly: GCF_014529385.1. Classification (NCBI taxonomy): domain Eukaryota; kingdom Viridiplantae; phylum Streptophyta; class Polypodiopsida; order Polypodiales; family Pteridaceae; genus Adiantum; species Adiantum capillus-veneris. The sequence goes on along the minus strand of NC_140931.1, from coordinate 107,664,861 downwards.
AAGACCCTCCCGAAGTTGAAGACCAAGAAGAGGTGCTACAACCCGAAGCTGTTCTTCGGCATGAAGACAAGGTACTACAACATGGTAAGATTATCCGACGGTATCTTATTAAGTTCAAAAATTATCCTTTTGAAGATGCTAGATGGATGCAAGGAATACAGCTTAAGGATAGTATGAACCTTGTCAATGCTTACAATGCTACATTAGAGTAAGCAAATGTACAAATTTCTTTTAAATGACTCATGTTTTTATCTTATAAGACTAGTCCTCTTTTTAATTGTGCACAAATTTAACTAGTATGCATGATTAGAATCATGTTTGTGATGATGACGTCTCTCAAAAACCAAGTAGAATTTGTCACTCTACTTTGGGAGAATGAAATGGACTAAAGAGTAGACATGCTTGTGGCAACTATGTCTCCCAAGAACCAAATGGATTAGTCATCCATCTTGGAAAGATGTCGTAGGGTAAAAAGGGAACCTCTTCCCGCTAAGTAAAATTGACTAATGACTAAGGCTTTATCTCTTCTACCTCAGAGTCGAGGACGACTATGATTTCAAGAGAGAGGTAATGTCATAAAATCTAATATCTAATATTTAACCAACCCAAATTATTTTCTCATTTTAAATTGATCACTTAATGTGGGAGAATAAACGGGAACAAGTGCTGAGATATAGACATGTGCTTATAGATCTATCTCAACACAGGGCCAATGGTAAAGGGGCCCACATGAGAGATGGTCTATCAAAGAGCAAGGCTAACAAATGGAGCATAAGACCTTAGGGTTAGATTCATTGAATACCTCCGGTAATGTGTGTAAAAGGCCTTTGACCTTAGGGAGCTTGACGCGCGGGAACCTGACCCAGCTCGAGGTGCTTGTCTTGCTTGTAATGCTTGATGACTAAGGTGCTTGAGGTGCTTAATTATTGAGATGATTGAGGTGCTTGACATGCTTGAGATGCTAGGGTTGCACTTAAGGTGAGAACCCAGCCCAAGCTTAAAGTGCTTATGAGTCAAGCTTGTGGTGGGAACTGGGCATATGCATGAGGGACTTGAGGTTTAAAAAAGTCAAAGATTCAATCCCTACAGGGAGGGGGCGAGCCCTACATGAGGGGGGGTGAGAGAGAACACCCACACACTCACACAAGGCATGCATGGTACAAAGAAATCAAAAGGGACACTTGTCAAGTTCCTCCTCATTTTGCCCTCATGGTGTGCCTGAAGCCTATTGGTTGGCCACCCAAGGGGTCCAATAATAATTTAGGATATTTAATTAAATGATTTATCATTTATTTAGCCCTCTCTCTCAAAGGAGAAAGGGAGACACTTGTCTCAAGGCTACCCTTGCTGCTTGTAATGCCTCCTGCTTGTGATTGGCTAGGCCTGCAGGGGTCTAATGAGTTGCAAGCATGAGCTACAAGGGGGGGTCAACCCAAGCAAGCTAGGGGGATTCTTAGGGGGTATACTCACCCACACACACTCACAAACACTCTCATTGTGTGCTATGCAAAGTGCAAGAGCTCCGTCTCCTTTTCCAAGCAAGTAGAGGTTGAGAGCCTACACCAACACTCTTGGATATGGAGTGCAAATCCAACCAAGAGCCATGCTTCAATGCTTAAGCTTGTGATTTCCTTCTTCTTCATTACTATGCTATTATGTATGCTAGCAACAAGAGTTATGATAAGTGAGGAACTAATTCTTTCTCCTACGAAATGTTTCTTCTTCCTCTTCCCTACCCTCATTCCCTGCTAGCTCTCTCCACCTTCGAAGGTGTTTGAGGTCTTGGGACCGAGGCTTGGGATAGTTAAAGCTTTCTTCAAGTTTATGTTATGTTTGTGATGCATGAAGCTTTCCATCTTCATTGCATCACCTAGGTCACAAGGAACACAAAGATTGTATTGTAACAAGTCTCTCTTAATGGGAGAAATCATAATACAAATGCCTATTGGAGGGGGGACCGGCTCCACATAAATCCAGTCCTCAATTGTTGTCATGTTCGCTACTCTCATTAATTTCCGCTACTCTCAAATTAAATAGGCCAATTTCATTACATGGTACTAGGGAGACATCACTTACGTGCACCAAAATTACCCTTTTAACCCCTATATTAGCGAACTCTCCTTAGTGTAATTTTATATTTCTTGCCTTAGAAAACCCCCTATTGTATGCGCACTTGCTACCATATGATGACCATAAATGAATATCTTGGGTTTCTACCACTACTCTTTGCACTGTCAAAGCTACTAGGAGCATCATTATGTATACTTTCTTCACCATATGGTGTATGGATAGCCACTTATGGTTGATCAAAAAGAGGTGGCATAACACCTTGAAGCAAAACCTTCCTTGGGATTTTTGTGCACTTTCTTCTCATTAACCATCAAGTGCATGAGGAGTAGCAAGTTCTCTCCTTATGCCGTGTTGATCATTATCACACAAATGTTTACAGGTATCCAATCTTCTCGACATGTATGATCATCTCTCTTTTATGTATATAGATAACCAACGAGTTATTTTTATAGCTATATGCAAAAAAATACTTAAATTTTTTTCATATCCTAATGCATAGTTAATTTCCATGATAGCTATATGCAGCAAAACACTAAATTTTTTTCTATTCTAATGTATACTTAGTTTTTATGATCATTTATAATCATAAAGAATATCTTTATTCACTCAGAAGAATTCAAAAGTCGTAAAGAATCCAAACACACTTGCAATCTCAGGACATTAATAATAAACACCGATATAATTAAGTTGAAGTAAGCATGACTTATCTTTGATCTTCATAATGGCCATAGACATGATTGATGCAGACCGAAGAGCGTAGCCCAGGGTTTGATCCATTAATACAAATGGAGGTGAAACATGCCTAAAAAATCAACAAAATAGAAAATCAGCAGATCAACATACCCGATGAATCACACATGCACACAACCAAGAGTGATACACGATCTAAGAGACAAGGATAACAAAAGAGAGCATGAGAGAATGTGTGTGCGCACCTCCTAGAGTGAAGTGCTACATAGGCACAAAGAGGTGAAAGGTGAAGAGAGGAGATGAGAAAAATACATAGCACTGGGTGCAATCTTCCCCCATGCAAAAGTGAGCATTTGTCTTTTTCACGTATTTATTTATAGATTTCTCAATGCTCAAAATGATTACAAACACTCTGGGCGAACAACATAAAATGACCATTGCTCATAAAGAGCTCAAATTCGCATAAACTTGCTATCCCTTTACATAGTCCATAAACCACCTATCCAATGTAATAAATTAATGTTTATCAATTACCATTACAATCAATGCAACAAGCTCTACATGAGGAACTAGCTATCCCATTGGCATCTCAACACCACTTGATGCTCTATTCTTGGTGGGGGATTCACTACTAGTACTAAGGAGACATCACTTACATGCACCAAAACTACCTATTTTACCCCTATGTGCTCTATATTTCTTGCCTTAGAAAAACCCCCTACTGTACATGTACTTCCTACCACACAATAACCATAAATGAATACCGCAGGATTCTACCACTGCTATTTTTCATAGCCAGAGCTACTAGGAGAATCATTATGTATTCTTTCTTCACCATGTGGTGCATGGATAGCCTCTTATGTTTGATCAGAAGTAGGTGGCATGACATTTTGAAGCATAATCTCTCTTGCCTCAACATCTTCGGTAGGATTCTTGTGCACTTTCTCCTCATTACCTATCAAGTGTATAAGGAGGAGTAAGCTCTCTCCACCAAATTATCAGTTCGTATGCACTTAACCATCATGTCTCACCAATGTTGTGCAAATGAAAAGACATCTCTCTAAGGAATCATCCTTTAATTTATCTTTAACACTAGGTTGGTAATGGGACACTTTTATGTCCTGGGACACTTTTATGTCCTGTTAAGTGACCATTTTCCTTGAATTATGTCAAGAGTTTCAAAATGGATTTTGAGGTGCTATCTGTCTAGAAAATTGTCTCATGAGCTGAAAAAAATTCGAATTTTTTTTGGAATATCAATTCCATCTTTAACCTTGTCCTTGCACAACATTTCACAACCTAAACTGTGTGAAAAAACGGGTCCTATTTTTTGCTTTTTTTAACTTTTTGCAACTATACCACTCTAGAATTCATGTTTGTGAGGTCTATAATGCTAGAGAACTATCTTTAGTAGTCCTCAACATGTCCCGATGCTTCTAGGGAGAAATAAATGTTAAAGTTGTAAGTTATGACCAAATTACAAAAATTGTCAAATCCTGTTTTTTAGCTAATTTTAGCTCCTCTATGATTTTTTTGGTGGCTTTCATGATATCCAAATGCATTTTTGATTTTCTATGTCGCATATTGTAACATAAAGCTAATATTCCTTGAGTTTTGGGGCACCTAATACCCTATTTTGCATAGTAGACAATGATGGTTGATTTTTTCAGTTACAGAAGAAAATGAAACATTCTAGTATATCAAGTATAGCTTTTTCAATATTGTTCGTTTCTTGTGACAACTATATGCATTTTGTAGGTAGTAACCATATCTAGTCATAAGGATCAAATTTGGCTAGATATTGAATAGTTTCTATGGGATTCTACAACTCATAATGTTGAGCCCAGTTTTTTCATGTTTGCTGTATTTAGCACTTCATCTTTGTCCCCAAGATTCCCCTTGGTAAGAGATGTATTATTCTTTTGACATGCTCCATGGCTCCTTATGAACCTAAAGGACAATAGGGAACTAAGAAAACATGCATATATTATTTGTATTGAGCGTGGCTATAGAAACTTTGATGATAGGTTTGCAGAATGGTAAAAACTCAACTTTTTTGTACCTATTTCTTTTGGCAAAACAAAAAATAGTGAGTGAGAAGCAATTATATGTTCTGATCAACAACCCATTGAAGTTAACTAGGGAATTTATCTCAAGTCCTACAAAAATCCCTAATCTTATTTTTATGCAACAAAACGTAAGAAATGACTGTTTTGATGAAAATGTACTGGTCCATCAACTTTGAAGGCTTGGTGTGACCAAAAGATGAGAAATTTTACAAGTTTCTTATTTTTTCCATGTAAAGTAGGCCTTGAACTATAACCTCATGAAAGGATTTTACAAAATGAGTGGATCTACTATGGTTTTGGAGGTTTTTTTCAAAACCCTAAAAGGACACTTTTATGTTCTGTTAGGTTACCAACCTAGTGTTAAAGGATATGTCCAAACCTTACAATTTGCATCATCTACAAAAGTGGTAAAACATGCGTCACCAAGTGGCAAGCACTAATTAGACTACCAACGCAAAGATAAAACAAATCTAGAGAAAAAATTAAGAGGAGGGACAACAATTGTAGGGGTCCAACATGAGAAGAGAGGAGATGCGTGGGTAGCTAGAGTTTGAGGAGGATAAGGAGAGCTCCCCCTTTTGAGAACAGACCCTGGTCCGTGAGCAAGCAGAGGGTGAGGCGCCTTTGAGGAAGGGATTCCATCTTGTGAGCAAGAGGGACAGAGGTGGTCTTGTTGGACTATAGATGTCTATGATGACAAGGCCTTGTGCATGAGGTGCTCTTATCCCAAGGTAGTCACCAAGGTTTACCAGATGGTTTCACGTAAGTGTATAGTGGGGGTTTTCTAGAAGATAGAAAAGGTAGATTTTAAAGAGGGTCCATATATAGGGGTAAAAAATTAGGTACACGTACGTGAAACCTCCCTAGTACTAATATTGAATTAGGTACACGTACGTGAAACCTCCCTTTTGGCTCTTGTGTTAGGTTGATTTGCTCGCTTTGAAACCACCTAGCTAACATATTGTAGCTAAGGTTGAAGGGTGTCGCTGGAATACTACGTGCACATGGGCTTCGGGCTGCCTGACCTAGGCACCCTCATTACTCCTATCGACTCCTCCGGCTCCACTGGTACCTTCGGCCAAACGCAACTCTTTGCCTTCAACGTCACCGAGAGCGCCGACCCCTCCTCCCTCCTGCTAGGCTCCATGCGCGGCTACGCTGTCCAGGCCAGCTCCACCGCCGACTTCCATGGCGTGGAAGTGGAGGTCCTTTCTTACGCTGACGGCTCCCTCAATGGTACCCTCAGCCTCCAAGGCCTTATCATTGCGGGCACTAACGAGATCGCCATTGTCGGTGGCACCGGCGACTTTTGCGGCGCTCGTGGCTATGGCATTATCACCTTCCTCAACTCCACTGCTACCGTGGCCCTCTACCAGCACCAGCTCTTCTTCCTCTAGCTAGAAGCTTAATATTAATGGCTTTGACGTTACTCATATTAGCCCTCTTGGCCTCACCGTCCATCCATCATCATGAGGGCCCTCCTCTTCAATTCCCACAAGCTCTAGCTTATTTCAATATCATGATACAATTCATTCCTCTACAATTCTTCCCGGTGTATATTCTTGTGCTAAAAACAATATTTGCAAACCACACAATTGTGGGTAACTTTATATTTATATCTTTGCTGCAAGTCATGCTTCTTGTTGTAATGTCTGGAAATTTTAACCAAATGCAAGGTGGTTCATGCAAAGCTAATATATTTCCTACTCCAAAACAAAATTAGTAGATGACATGTTAGCTCTACGTGTGGTTGGCACACAATTTACAAAGCCTAATCAAAGAAAAACGTTCTATCAACAACAATTCCATTATATTGACCCTGCGCGCACAAATGGATCAACTCCTCTCCACCCTATAATGTTTCCTTTTCTTTGTTTGCATTATAATTATTGTGCAGACAATGCATCTAACTACAAAGTGCAAGGGCATGCAATCTAAAAAAGCATCCTGAGCTTACGTGGGTTCAATGTACTGCCCACATTTGAATTTGCTTCTCAAGGACTTTGAAAAAGTATTGTTAGTGAGCTCAAGTTCATTAGAGAGCTTGCTTTTTACTTATGCTCACTTTAAAACGCCTTTGTGAAACAATCACAGATAGAAGAGTGTTACCATGCATCGAGCGATTTTTTCCGAGCAACGACAAACCCGAGCAAGTGTTTGGACATGATATAGTAACTTTTATCGTCAATAGATTATTTATCATTTGTTATATATTCATGCACCACAACAAAAAGGGTTATCCATGAATAGACTACCTCCTAAATTCCAAAACATCAAAGTTTACTTTTAAGAAAATAAACACAACATTTGAAAATATTATCTTCTCTCTTAGGCTAGCTTTGGCTTCACATGTTTGAGCATAAAGTAAGATTGATAGAATAATAAGAGCTCTAACCCTGTACTTAATGTTCAAGTCATCGTAAGTTTCTTTTTGTAAGGTCATTTGTAGTGCTCCTATGTCTAGTACTTTGGTTATTGATTGTCATTTTTTATACTTGAGAGCATGTGCATCCTTCCTCATCTTAGACACATCAATTTGATAGCAATTTATTGCACCTCATTAGTTCATTTATACACCAATCATCTTTTCCATGTCGTCTTGTCCTATCTATACTCTACAAGGCCACATGTGATCTTCATACAAAGACACCCTTCTTACACGACACATCACTGACAAACACCATAACTAATTATGAAAGGCTTCGTTTGTTACAATAAAATCATGTTTTTCCTCAATTGACCAATATAGGAATTTTTTAATCAATTTACAAAAACAACAACAAAAATTTATAGAGTTATATGCCTAGAATTTTCTAGAAAGGCATCGTCGTAGGTTTTTGGGAAAAATGTGTCTCAGCTTAATATCACGTCCTTTTCGATTTCAAAAATGCCCGTTGACTCTCCCTCTCCCTCTTATTTTTAGAAAATGCCAGGCACCCCACATGGTGCATGAAATAACTCTCTCTCTCTCTCTCTCTCTCTCTCTCTCTCTCTCTCGATAAAGAAAAAACTAATCCGTTACTCTAATTCAAGACAAACATCACAAAATAAGACGTCTCATGTCTTGCTGGGTATTCAGTATTAACAAACCAGATACCAATCTTTGCTTACACAGAAGGAAAAAAGTAGTTCAACCTTGATAAAAAGTGGTCCTCCAAACAAGAAATTACCCATAGCATACACACACGCTATGTTACAGCTTCCTTTTGAATCACCGACCATGGTCAATGTTGAGGCGGCTTTGATATAATCATGAGACATGATGATTACATGCATTACTTATTTGTCAAACCATTCTTTTTTTTGGCAGTCACTTTAGAAGTCAGCAAAAACAGCTTGTGAATGCCAAAGGGCCACATACTAAAACCTCACCATCAATCCTTTGCTCGCACAAAGACACCTCACACAGTACCCAATCAGCACAATTATGAAGAGGGCTAGCATACCTCACAAATATCGGATCAACGCAATTATGACAAGGGCTAGTATCACAATCAGAAGAACCATCAAGATGAGGGACATCACTGAACACCCACTGCTTGTCTTCTGCCCCAGTACGCCTAGCCTCCTCTGCATAGCGTTCAGTTGTGTATTTGTTCTGTCTGTGTGCAAATCCAACGTTTCATTTACAATCAAGGCAATGTTTTTTTTGCTTGTCACTGTCTCTTCATGATTCAAAAGGTCATCATCTTGCTCCCACATGATCTGTCAGACTGTCATTGAAGCCGAGCAATTCCATAGTTATCTAAGCTTGTTGATCTATTGTTCTCTTTAGGTTCCCCTCTCCCATCCTGACCCAATAGATTAATCCTGTTAGAATCTTGGGAGGAATTTAGGCTGTTTGACATCTGATTCATCCTAGAATGAAGACTCAGAAATGTGTCTTGTTCTTTGCTTAAGTCCTTTTCATTCAAAGATTTGGTGAGGGAAGGATTGCTCAAGAGGGACTGAAGGCTATCAAGGTGGGTACCAAGCATGGTGATATTTCGTCTGCAGTCAAGACACAACAAGCAATCATATACGATCAGAGTGCCATTGAGCACATGGACAACTTTAAGGGATCCATTAGTAACTGAGGCAATTTTGGATTCACAGACAACCACAACACAAAGTTTCAAAAAAACAAACATGCAATATCACTAAGAGATGACTGAGTGAGCATAGGAGGTCAAAGAGAGAGCAATGTATTACTAGCTTGTGGCAAAAACAAGGCGGGAATTGTTAGCAGCACGGGACCCACTGCCAACTTGGGCTACGGAGTTGCGCTCTGCAATGTAGGCTGCTATATCCTCTGCAAGCCAGACTGCATCTTCAAACTCTTGGATCCATGAATCATTTTGTGCCATCATATATGACCCTACAATGACGTGCAAAGGGAGAGCGGTCCCAAGTTCATGCGGGAACGAAGGGCGGGGGCACCTTTAAAACACGTTCACAGTCCCTCACATCACGCCAATGTCAAGCAGAAAAAACAATATGCTCTCTCTCTCTCTCTCTCTCTCTCTCTCTCTCTCTCTCTCTCTATCTCTCTCCTTCCTCTGCAACCCGCCACCTCTAGCGGCCTCCTTCAGGCGTCCCTTTTCACCTTTCCATGCGAGGATTGGCCCTCTCAGTTCTGCAGACCCGCCCCGTCTAGGCAACCTCTGTAGGCAGCCCCTGCTCGGCCAACTCTGGCTCCGCGACTCGGTCCTACTCAGGATAAATAACAAAGAGAGAGAGAGAGAGAGAGTTTTATAGTAGAGAGGATCGGAGAAAATATGGGGGTTTGGTCTCTCAATTTTTTAAAAAATCCTCTCTGAAAGAGCGCGCGCTCTTTCAGAGAGTGTTTTTTAAAAAACAGAGAGAGAGAGAGAGAGAGAGAGAGAGAGAGAGAGAGAGAGAGAGAGAGAGAGAGAGAGAGAGAGAGAGAGAGAGAGAGAGAGAGAAAGAGAGAGAGAGAGAGAGTCATTGTGCTTGTGGACGCCCAACAGAATAGAGAGTAGCTGCTGCTGAATTTTATCACCGCGCAAGCTTGTGGCCATGGAAGGTGGCCTGCAGCACATGCAGTATGCCTTGCAACACCCGCCATCACAACGTCTCCATTGTTTCCCTCCACGTCTTCAAGCCCAAAGTCCACATGCATCCTGGCCCCATCGTTGTATCAGCCAGTGAGAAGGAGCGACTGCTACCCCAGCTAGTGATCAGAAAGAGACTCATGAGCGCCATGTAATTAGGTGTGTTGCAACATGGTGTGCCCATCCGCTCAAGCACAGCCTGTTGCACGCGATTCCAACCATGGCAAGACTCTGCCTGCTCCTGACCATCCCATGCCGCAACTGCAGATGGGACTCCCGGCATCCCTACAGCCAACCCGATCAAATCGGTTGCAGTTGAAGTTAACACCACCATCATGGAAGCATGTATTGCTCCATTAGAAGCCTTTGCTCAGCAATCGACCATGCTGTCTTCCCTGCCGCCTCAGAAGATGATGATGATGCGGTGACAACCCTATAGACAGAAGCCACCAACTGACGTGAACTTCAATTCCCACCGTCACTGTTGAAACCATGCAGCCAACGCCGTTGCCACCCCTGCTGCATGGATGATGGAAACAATTTATTTGGTTGAATCCCTATGTAAGTTAGCTCAAAAAAATGTTTATGGTAGGACCAAATTTTGGGGCACCTGATAGACAAATGTGTGACTTTCAAAATATGAAGTCGCTTATTCGTGTAGTGCCTCATTTCAAGAAAAACTGGAAGATGTCATGGTGGAATGCATTTTTTTGTTGTGCAAAAAAATTTAGTTAGCAGGTCGTGAAAGTAGATGATGGATTTGGCCCGGAGTCCACACGCTTTGTCTACATTTTTCTTTCTCCTTTTGTGCATGACAACATTGTTGGCCAAAGCTCAGTAGCTTTGACAATTTGAATTGGAACCTTCTCCATAATCCATCTTCCGATGAGTCTTCTAAGTCACCTCACCTTCCCCGGGGAGAAGATCGTGACAAGTAAGTTCCCTATGCAGCTTTCAAGTAATTCTTTGAAACATATTCCATGAATAACCACACAAAACCATTCCTAAAGGATTCAAATATTTAGCTAGAAGTATGCATAGAAACAATGATACTTCTCACATTCCTCTAGACAACGTTCTTATTGTAATGCGGTCGGGTGAAGTCACGAAGGCCTTTTTTGAAAGTGTGGTCGGGACGTTGCTTGCTTTAAATTCTTGCAAAACTGCTCATGCGTGCTCCTCTTATTGTAGATCGCCTTGCAAAGCTTCCATAGCCATTTCAGTCGGCTTGCTATAGTTCCACAGCTTTCTCTCTCCAATATGAGAGAGAGAGAGAGAGAGAGAGAGAGAGTTCCAACCTGTGTGCTACCTCTTCGTGTATGTGTGCGCAAGTGTTTGTGCCCAATGCTTTCATCATGAGACGCGCATGTACGAATGACCATCAGCTTCAGGCTGGCATTGACAACCCCGTCATATCATCTCCATTTGTGATGCACATGCACGGCTCCATAGTGCAATTTTGCGGCCGCTTGGACATGACGACATTGAGCATTGCACGAGAGAGAGAGAGAGAGAGAGAGAGAGAGAGAGAGAGAGAGAGAGAGAGAGAGAGAGAGGCCGCCGGAGGCAGCCGGCCATACTAGTTAACTCTAATGGGAGAGAAGGTGAAGATAAAGGCTACTGAACTTGCTAGTGGTGAACAAATCCTCCTTTTCAATCATGGCCAATGTCAATTCTAGAAGGTTTGCATTGTTATTGAAAGGACACAAGGCATTGGAATGAAGGACACACTAGTAATAGTCCGATGGTCCCTCCAGAGTAGTTGGTATACTACATGCAATGCCTTCACAAGGTACACATGGCACTCAAGAAATCAAAGGATATCATTCAAGTTCAAGAGCTACCTACACATTATGATGGACATGTGGCATTTGAGTTACCATCTTTTGATCTTTTTGTGCACGAACTTATGACAATTGCAACATGTGAACTTACCATGGAGAATAAGTTTGCACAAATAGAGTTTTGGAATGTGCTCAGCAAGATGGTACAGAAGCAAGATATGACTGTGTATCAATGTGCGTGTGAACACATTAAAGGAGGAGTATGGCTCTTTTGTTTGACACTATTTGAGATTCAACATGGCTACTTTGCTACACTATACTCAATAGAGTAACTATTGAGATCTTGATCTAATCTTTTTCATTGCTTATGCTCGCTCGGTTTCTTGTCCGCTCGAAAATACTCGCTCGAGGATTGGGATTCCTCCAAATAGAAGATGGCGTATTTGGATTGGCAGGTATCCCTACTATGAGCCAATAGCCACCAAGTGCGTTCAGCTTGTGAGTCTTGAGTATTCTGGAGAAACATGAATTTTTTTGTCATTGTTATAGAGCCTTTCATGAATCTAGTACACTTGGTTGATAAATATGCATTCATATTTGGACGGGTCTTTTGGTACATGCATGAGGTTCTTTGCAAGCTGAAGGAGAGTACGTCCTTTGCATCACGAGTGAACAATATGATGGTCTCTTTTGCTGAGAAATGTTGGGATCAATTATGCACCTATTTACATGGGGCAGGCTTCTTGCAATATTTGCCTCGGGCCATGCACCAACCTTCTATTTCCATTTATCTGACAATTGTGACAGCTTTTACACCAATGTTGAACATCCACATGCAAACTTGGCCAAACATACCCCGCAAGCAAAATCTTCTTCACAGTTAACTCTTGGCCAAAATGACCACCACATGCCTCTTCATGCAAACCTTTTAGAATGGCTAGAATTTCCTTGATATTTGGTACTCTTCTGCACACTTGATCCTTCCCTCTTTGATAGAGGGATCCTTCTAGGAAGAGATACGCGCTTGCCTTCTTCATGAGTCTCCTCTTCTGAGCCTTCGTGAAGTCTTTTGGAAACTCACCGTCCAAAATGTAGCTAATAATGGGAGTCAATGACTCCAATCCCTGGTATCTTGGTTGCTTGACAGTTGCTGCCACCATGATGACCTGCGCTTCTTTCTCAACACATGTAACTACTTGCTGTGCAAGTAAATCAGCATCCTCATTCTGTTTCCTAGGAATATGATATAGTTCCACTTCTTCAAATTGATTAAACAATCTACGAATGGCATAAACTTTTGTCCGTAAGCTTTCATTCTTGCATGCCCAAATGCCTAAAATTTGTTTAACAATGAGAAGTGCATCTCCCTTTACCATGAGACGCTGTATCCCTTGGCCAATGCACATCTTCAAACCATGAAGTAGTGTGTTGTATTCTGCTTCATTGTTACTAGTTGAACCTGGTAGATTGACCTTCTCTTTCATGACCACCTCCCCACTTGGGTTGAGCAACACTAGTCCTCCCCCTTCTTTTCCTGTGGCTCGTCGAAAAGCTCCATCAAAGAACAAGGTAAAAGCATTAGGAATATTTTTCGATGGTGGCAATGGTAGGGTCTTTATCTCAGGCACCTTAATCTCCTTCTCATGTACCCTATAAGTAAGGATCCCTGCCAATTGTGCATGCACACTATCTTCTACCTTGAAAGATTATTGGAACTCTTGCAATTCCATAATCGACTTTGAGATCCTAGTGCTAAGATTCATTTGAGATGACACCCAAGGAAACTAATTTTTTGCAGTGAGAATTATAAAAGGTTTTGGTAGCAAGTAGGATCTAAACTTTCTCACCGCAAACATGAGAGAAAGCATCATGAGTTTTGCCTCTGTGTAGCCTCTCTCCAAAGCATTCCTGACCCTACTAGCAAAGTAGATGGGTCGCATCCTGGTACTGTGGGGATCTTGTTGTAATAAAACTGCACCAATTGTTTCCTTCCCAACACTAGAGCTAACAAAGAATGTGTACTCCCAACAAGGAGGCATGAGTGTTGGTAGCTCTGAGAAAATGACTTTAATGTTACAAAAGTACTCTTCAAGCTCATCAGACCATGCAAATTCTACTTGTTGTGTCAACTTTTGCAAAGGATGAAGCAACTCCGAAGCTAAGTGAATAAAGCATGACATATACTTCACCTTTTGAATGAATGAGATGACCTCTTTGAGATTCTTGGGTGATGGGAGCTCAATAAGAGCCTTTTCCTTTGAAGGATCCACCTCAATGCCTTTATAGTAAACCTTGTGACCAAGCAAGATCACTTCATCCTCAGCTATGTGGCACTTGTCGGGGTTGAGTTGACCTCCCATGTCATAGAGCTTCTTTAAACCTTTTTCTACCCTTTGTAGATGCAATGATTTTGAGCTATAAATGCAAAAATCATCAATAAAAACCCTAATGGACTTTCCAAATAATGCTTGAAACACCATGTTCATGAAGCGTTGGAAAGTTGCAGTAGCATTTGTCAGGCCAAATGGCATGACTCTAAAAGCATAACAACCCCAAGGAGTGATGAAGGTTGTTTTCAATTGATCTTCAAATGCGATACCTATTTGAAAGTAACCCAAGTAGCAATAACACACAGTGTACTTCTCATGACCAGCTACCTCATTTAGTATCTCATCCTGAAATGGGAGGGGAAAGTGATCTCTTTTTTTTTGCCTCATTAAGTGGACGGTAATCCACACACACCCTCCACTTAAGTGAACGGTAAACCACACACACCCTCCACTTGCCGTTTTTCTTAGGAGTGACAACAATGGGAGAGACGCACTCTAAATTCTCCACTGGATAAATGAAACCTGCTGCTTGATGACTCCTAGCCTTCGTAGCTTCTGAGCCTTAGGTGTGGCCTCTGGCTTCAACTCAATTTTGTGTTGAACAACATCTACTCCACGCACATCGGTGTAGTATTTAGCAAAAAGCCTCAGAAATTTCCTTAGCACACATTTGAACTCGTCTCTTTCGTCCTTTGTAAGTGTTGTAGACAACATACATTGTAACATTCCTTCATCTTGCACATTTTGGTTCTCTTGAGTACCTACCTCTTACAAACCTTGAGAAGAGGTCTCCTGGTTGTTTGGCTTAAACCTTACCCCCATGACTTCGATGGAAGACTCCTCTTCAGTAATGCTGCCACTACTTTCTTCTTCTGAAGTGTTACCAGTCCAATCTTCTTCCGTATCACTTTGAGATGATTCTTCATGGAGCTCCTCTTGGCGTTGCTCCTTCATATCAAAGACAAACTTCTTATGATTGTCATTCCTACAAATTAGCTTTCCACTCTCCCAATCCTGCAAAGCTCGCATTTTCATTAGCCATGGTCTTCCTAGGATAAATGGGTAACCATTTCCTTTGGTAGACATGACATAAAAATCCATTGCCTTCTTAATGCCAAAGGCCTCCACAAAAACATTTTTACAAATGCCTACGCACCTAGCCTTGCTATTGTTTGCCATCTTGACTTAAATTTCAGGTGTCTCATGGATGTGCATGCCTAGTCTTTGCATGAGCCCCTCTGTCATGATGCAAATTTGTGCACCCTCATCCACTAGACCTTTCCTAACCAATCTTCCTTTGATGTAACAATCTAGCACATGTGTAATATCCTTTTTCATTTCAACATGTGCAATTTTTACAACAGGAACACTCTCTTTTACCTTTCTCCTAGTACTAACTGCCTTTGTTAAATCCCTCGTAACCTGTGGGCATAATGCAAGAAACTGAGGCCATGAGATATCAAGACCCTTACCTTGCATGTCTTCCAACAGGTTGTATGGAGCCATACCATGTCCAAGAGAGAAGTCTTGGAGATTGATACGACGTCAAGTACTCTTAGCTTCCTTGGTCTCCTTTGCCTTCTTGCCTCGTCCATGGTCACTCTGTGATGTGACACCTTCTTTCTCTTTACCTGTTCCTCGGCCACGCTTAATGCCATTTTCTTCCATATCAACCACATTTGAGTTTGTCACCTCTACCACATGCACATTTGGATTTAGCAAAGGTGGAACTCTTTCCACCCCTTGTGGAGGTGGTCTTGGTCCATTTGGTCTTTGTGGAAGCCTTGGTTGTTGACCAGTACGTTTACCTGCATTCATCACTGGGTAATTCAAGTTAGGTCTCCCTGGCTCCCCACGGGGCCAAGGACAATTATACATCCCATGTCCAGACTCTCCGCAATTCCAACATTGCAAGACTCTCCTAGGTCGTGGATCTCGCTCTGCAGATTTCTTTGCTTGTCCCTTTGGACCTACAGCTTGTGCAAGGTGAATTGATAGGCTACATAAAGATTCATTCAACTTCTCGATTACTTCAGCTGTTACCTCAGGAAGCTCCCTAGATGTCGATGCTTGTGACTTACCTTTGGGTCTAAGACCTTCTATTGGAACCTCTCCCCTTAGGCACTTGAGTTTCCTATACTTCTTGGAAGCTCTAATTTCAGTTGCATCATAGGTGGCAGGTGCATCCGCCTCCACCTTTACCTTAAGATCAGGAAAGAGTCCAGCTATGAATCTCTCCTTCTTTAGAAATTTTGCACCATCACCAGGGTTAGCAACATTTCGTATCCATAGAGCCCAAAGACGTAGAAACTCTTGCTTGTACAAGTAGTAGTCATCTAAATATTTTTGCTTATGAGAAACAATGTCTTGCCATAGTTTTTGAGTGTTTTGGGGATCAAAGAAGTATCTCTTGAAATGATTCAAAACTTTTGTGTGATTCCACTTAACTTCCTCAGGAAAAGAGTCAAACCAAGTGCTAGCATCTTTCCTAAGGACCACTCTACGCGCTCTTGATCAGTTACTATCCTCTTGATACGGCAAGACAACTTGAAGTTTGCTAGAAATAATTCTGCATCCTCTCCAGGCTCTCCAAAGAAAAGGGGATATCCGGACATTTGGCGTTGGCTTTCCATTATTATGAAAGATTACAACACGAGTTGCAACAAGGGATACAATAGAAACTTAGAACCACTCGCCTGCATATGAAGAAGTAAGAAAATACCACTCTAGGTTTTCTTCTTCAGCTATCCAAGCTTCAATGAGGTCTCGATTTGTTTAATCAAAACAAAAAGGTAGACTATTTATGAGCTCTAAGAAGGGTTGGAATTCTTCAAAGCTAAGGCGATAAACATAAATCTCTAGAACTTCATTTTCTGGATCTAGAAGAGCAACCACGTCCCAAGTAATGAATTGCACTTGCTCTACAATTCCCAATGCACAAGCGGTTTGTATGAAAACTAGATCTTCATGCTCGTCGAAGGCTGTGAGAAAGTAGCAGTTGACTAGGAGCTCCTTTCCTTCGAGTTCCACATAGTCGGAATGCGGCAATCTTCTCACAATTTCATAAAGAACATCCTCATCAAGTCCAATCAAGCTTGCAAGATTTAAAGACTCCACTTGTGCTACAAGACTCCTGGACCAAAACTCCTTAGGATTATGGTTAAATCATTCATAAGAATCAAGAGATTTACAATGTCTCTATGAACAAAGTGTCATAGAAAGTAGAGAAGGATGAGAATTTATACAAATTTGCAATCTTCTCTATGCTCTCTTTATTAAGACAATCCCTAAATAGCTCCCTATCTCCTTTGTTGAAAGTGAAAGGAAGACTATTAATAAGATGCAAATGAGGGAAAAATTCACCAAATGTGAGTCTATGAAGCATGAACTCTAGCCGCAAGTTTCCTGAAGAGTCTTCCTCAATGGTGAAATGCACTCGCCAAACACCAAATTTCACTCTATTTACCAATCTTAGGGCACACACTATTTGGATGAATGTGCGGTCTTCCTTAGTGCCCAACAGCAAAAGGAAAATGGAATCCACATGCAGGACCTTTCGTCTTAGCTTCACCACCCTCTTGTTATGAGGGAGACACTTTACTACCTGCTCCTGCAACTCAATCGTTAATAGAGCTAGATCTCTAAGGATTGAACTTTCACTGCACACACACTCCTTGTTAGAACAAATGATCGTTTTTTGTTTTTGTAACAAACTTGGACAAAGAAAAAACCAACATACACACTATTTTGCTTGGCTGCACTTCATTTTAAAATAAAATGAACACATGTATATCAAAAGAAGTGTGGTAGTTGATGAGAGGTAGGATGACAGGTTGTGGAGATGCAAGAATTTCCCCTGTTTTTTCAGCCCCAAACACCATATGCTGCGGAAAATGTATCTTTCTACTGAGTGCAATATTTATCCTAATATGTGGTGTGAAGTAAAAAGGGAAACTTTATGGGCCATTATCCATGCTCTATACATAACCTAATGCCTAAAATAGAACAAATATATATACATCGAAACTAAGATCGTACCTAATGAGAGGCAAAATAAAAGGATTTACCGAAGCATTTATTTCGGCTAACCTAAGAGAACCTAAAATTCTACGAATTACACATTGAAATTGCAACTTAGTACTAAAAATTATGTGTACCTTTTGCCTTGTAATCGGAGTGAAAGGATCATACAAATTCTCGTGATTCATGAAAACTACTTGACTATTCTAAAGATTGATCCTACACAAAAACATACACAAGTTGGTCCTCCGTGGGGGCACCAATTTGAGGCGGTCTGGGGCGGGCAACAAGAAGAGTGGCCTCTAAGCACTCTTCTAGGCTCCCGTGCTGCTCAATTGGGTTGGGGTTGGAAAAAAAAACAAACACACACACAAACCCACAACCTAACCCTACACAAATTTGGGGCACCACCTAGTTTTGGATGCGAACTAGAACGCGTAGAGAGAGAGAGAGAGAGAGAGAGAGAGAGAGAGAGAGAGAGAGAGAGAGAGAGAGAGAGAGAGAGAGAGAGAGAGAGATAGTGCTCGAGCTTCTTTGAAATGTATCGGCAATGATCGAGAAAACACAATTATATATGTAAGAAAGAGAGAGAAAGGGGAGGGGGTGCTTGTTGCATTAATACCTTCTTACAAATCTGTCATGACCAATCAAAGTGAGATTACTATTTGTTCAACATAGCTTGCGTAAATTACACCACAACACATCACAAGAAAAACCACCCCAGTCACTGTCTTAAGGCTAGGGGAGTCCTCTCCACCCCGTCGCCCTCTTACAGTATGTGGGGTTTATGGCTAAATTGATGACAACACCCAGAGACAAGCTATCAAGAACTTTAAAAAAAAAAAACACCAAGACACTTACACATCATTGTTGTCCATTTCTTCACGTTGGAAGAGAGACAAAGTATCCAAGCTTATTCTAAATCCACCCTGCTTGATTTAGCAAATGTTGGGCTTATACTAGTAGGAGAAATGATAGATCTCTTACTCTCAATTGAATGATCACTCTCTCTCTTACAATGGCATAGAGTTCCCTTGCTAATCACCCCTATTACAACACATGCACATGCATAAGACAATGAGCTTCCACTCAAGAGCTCCTTCTAGAGAGGTTGATCTTGGCTTCTCAAGCTATAGCATAGTGCTCTTGCTTATGGCTCCCCCCTTTTGTGCTAGCTACACCCTCCTTTTATAGCAATTTTGAGGGCTAGGATTACTCCTCTGACCATGGTTGGGTTAGATTTTCAACACTTATCTAATTTCTTTTGCATTGGAATTATCAAGAAGTTGGTGGGGATAGATGAAGAAGAGAGAGAGGAGAGAAGTGGAGGTGATAGGACTTTTCATAGTAGGTTAGTGTTAGTAAATTAGTAGAGTTAGTAGTTTTATTGATTTACAAATGGAATTGAATATTTACAATGGGAGTATCCAAGTAGGATACAAATAAGGAAGAAAAAACTCTTAATAGGTAAGAAAATATGGATTTCTTACAATGTTGATGCTCCAAGTGTCTTGAGTAGGATCAATTTTGACGCTTGTTGACGGTCCACTAGCTTTGACGATACGTTTTTTCTGCACTCTTGACCTTCCTTGGGAGCCAAGGTAAGTGAACATGAGTAATCAATCACCATGATGCTGTCTTTCAAGAGAAGAGGCTGAATTTTGTGGTTTTTTTCATAGATATGGGTAATATGGATGAGGAAAAATGAGACTAGGTGGTCAATTTTGGAATGGAAGTGTGTGTAGGAGACATGAGTTCACCATGGTTTCTCTTATTCTTCAAGGTTGAGAAGAAGGTGAGTAGGGTGCAGAGAAGAGTGGTGAGAGAGGTGAGGATGATGAGTGGAGAAGTGTGTGTGAAAGAGAAAAATGATAAAGTGGAAGAGGGAGTGTGGCTGCATAGCATGGACAAACTGGGGTCCACCAACAAAATCATAGCTCACAGCTCGTAGCTCAAAAAAATATGAAACAATTTAAAGTAAAAGGTTAGTCAACAAGCTACAACTTTTGCTTGCATCACCTTTTCAAATTCGAAGAGCAAGTGATCTTTAAAAATTCAGCAAAACCGACTGTCTTTTTCCAGTGCACAAAGTCCTTGTGGGGACCTTCTTTGGAGGATTCTTTTGAATGCCTCCAAGAGTGAGCCCTCCATAGTGCATGCATGCATGCCGCATACCCTTGACCTTATTTGGTAGGTCTATAATTGAAGATATTATTGAGATCATGATATAAGTGAATAGTAAAACTAAAAAAATCAAATATTGAGGGGTCTAAAAGAATATGTACATATCAAATATAAATAACATAGGTGGAAAAAATATAAAGGGTTCAAAATAAATCTCTCTCATTATAAGTCTACCATAAAAAGATGAATATTTGTGGTGGTCTAATTTATGAGAGTAATAGATAATAGATGTAGAAAGGAAAAAATCACAATAGTGAAAAAATATACATATAAATAGAACTAGTTTTTTTGGATTTTTGTTGGGATGGAGTTACACAAAAACTAAAAGAAGCTTGCATGAGATTATTTTTATATGGAATAAAGAGTATGCAAAATGGTAAGAAAAAATATGGTAATGGTGAGTCAATCTAAATAGCATAAATAACACACCCTAGGTAGAAATATTTAAATAAATACCAAATAATTATGAAAAATCCTTTTATTTAGGCCCTATATACAATGAAATATGTACACGCAAATGGGCCATAATATACTTATATTTTTTTTTTGGCTCAACTAGCCCAATGACTAGCTAATTGAGGGTTTATTAAAAAGATATGGGAAAAGTCCTCTAACTCACACACACCTATATACAGTGAAAAGGTGAGGGTAACCACATTGTTTAAGTGATTTGATAGGGTGAGGTAACTCACTATGGAAATTACAGAGAGCCAAAAATGGCTATCAACACAAGATTTTCCCTCTACATGGACGCATTTGCGAGAGATTTCAGCATTCATGGAGGATCGTATCATTAAATATACCCTGACTATACCCCTAGATGCAGGGATCTAGGTGCCTTGCGATCTCTTTTGCTATAGTCACAAAGGAGATCACCCGTTCTCTAAGAAGCAGTTCAGACGGTTCCAAGAAATTGCCATTGATGTAGGCCATTTCTTGGACGAGCATGCCCTAAGGGTGCTAGCACTAAAGAAGTGCAAGTTCGGGGTGGAGTACCTCTCTTGCTTAGCTACTTTCATCTTCTTTCATTAGGGAAAATTTGAACTCTTAAATGGGCCCTATAAGGACTTTGTCTCTCTCTCTCTCTCTTGTCCAAAACGACGCATGGTAAAATTTTTACAAACAAAATCAAAACTTGTGGGACCCTTTGGATTTAGAATGTACTCATTGAAATCTATCTATTGATGTATAGAATACCATTAGATTTTTTATATTCTAGAAGATTTGATTTTTTGATGTGACAACTCCGTCTTATAAATGGAAACTCTTTCCATATTTCACTTTCAATGGGGAGACCATCAATTCTACAAATCAACTTCAAATTTGTGGGAGTTTGGGGATTTAGAACCTATATTTTAAGATCTTTCCAATGATATGTTGGTTGATATGGTTTTGACAAAGCATTCATAGACTTTATCGGGTTGCCCACTTTGGATAAGAGAGACAAAGTCAAACATCCTTATAGGGCCCCTTTGAGAGTCCAAATTTTCCCTAATGGTTAGTGAGGAACTTGATTTGGAAGAGGTGCGGTGCAACTGCCACACTTGTAGGTTTTCTCCATCGCGAAAGATGCCAAGGAGAAGTAGGGTGTCCCCATGAACCCTTTTGCCAAAGTCCACGAACTTCAGGTTGAGTACCCTATGAGGCTCGAGCAAGTGGTTGAAAAACCTATCATTTTGGTACCACTAGTGTCACTCTAGAGGATTCTCCATTGACAGATGAGGCAATCCCAAAAGTAGAGATCAGCCACTTATCGCTAATGCTGGTGGATGGGGAGGAGTTTCTTTTTTTGGATGACTTGGAGAAAGAATTTGGCCTATGCATGGATGAGTGCATGAGTCTGTTATGCATCACTACCTAGTTCCTCCTAGACTCCATGTCAGATACCCTTGAAATCAAGCTCCTACCACTCGGTGATTGTCATTGACGTTATTGCGCTTGTGTGTGTGGAGGTCTTGGCAGCAGCGTAGTTGCATGTGGTAGAGGAAGATTTCCAGCTCATGCAAGTCAAGGTTGTGACTGTAAGGATGCCTATTCTAGTGAAAAACCCCACCTCTCATGAGCCAAAACTTGTGGATGCTCTGAAGTCATGCATCGACTTAGATGCCAAGGGAAAGAGAGAGGAGAAGGACAAGGAGCAAGAGATAATTTCTATCTTACTTTCAAAGTTCTTTGTTTTCACCTTAGATGTCTTTTCCTTACCCTTCATTGGTTTATGGTAGGATGTCTTGGAGCGGATGGCCTTCGGACCACATTCCTCCCTTGTTTATTACATAGGAAAACTTCCCCATGGTGATGTTTCCCCAACTCAATTTCATGATGTTGTCTTTGAAAGCCTTGAGAAAAGTGTTGTACTTGAGAACCATTTCCCAAACTGCTCATCAACTCTTCCTAGTGCAAAGATCCTAGTATGCAATGCATTTGACACTGGCTTCCGTGGCAAAGTGGTTTCCTAGATAGGGATATACGCTTCTGTTGGCTGAATTGACTCTTGGTCAAGGATTTGTCTTGTGCGCAAGAGAGACGTCAAGAAATGGCCAAGAAAATTATGGGCTCTTCAAGTAAATGATGTAACATCCTTGTTTCAAAGTATTAATGAAATATATGCAGTTGCCTCTCTAACTTGTACATTCTTTTCATTTATGTTTTTAAGTTTAAAAAAAATCTTGAACTTGTGTTGTGAATTGCTAAGGGGTGTCTTTTTTGCTATGCCAAACTACTCATTCTAACTGGTGCTTCACTTCAGGGGTAGGAAAAGAATGGATGCATGGCTTGGTGGGTCACTTAGTGATTATGTGACTATCACATGAATGCAACAGAAGAGGTTAATAAACTTCTTTTTTTCTCACATTTTCACAAGGGTACCAGAAAATGGAATTGGAAGAAAATTTTACAAATTGCAAAGCAAAAGGGTGGTTTTTGAATCATGTTACACTTATGGTCTGATAATCTTCTTGTCGTTCTGGTTACGATATTCAAATCATGGTACATTTCTTGCTTGAAAGTGTTTATAACATTATACTTGTTGTTTTCAAGTCATAAATTAGTTAGGGTTAGAAAATCATCTTGTCATTGTGCCTATGGTTGGGAGTAGACGTTATGGTTATTCTTTTGGAAACTTGTCATGTTTAAGATTTTGATTTGTGGTCTTGTTATGCTTAAGGTTTTTCTCATCTGTACTGAATGTACCTCTCGCTCTTCAGCATCAAAATGTAGGTGGAGTGCGGTTGCTTTTGCACTCTTCCTTTGGGCGGAGAGGAATAAACGCCGGAATAGTACTCAATCTCTTACCCCTTTTAGCTTGTGGAGTTCAGCCTCTTGACACCTTGATGCATGAGCTTTATGTGCCGAGCTCACAGTGCCTCCATAGTCATGGAAGCTCCGAGATTCAATCCATTGCTGATGTGAAGCTCGTTGGGAAGATAGAAACACTAGGAGAGGAATAGTACTATCAGCTCGGATACCACTTGAAGGGTGCGTGGCGCGTGCGGAGTGAGAGGGATGAGAAGAGAAAACATAGAGTATTGGTGGAGCTCTCAGTGAGGATTGGAATGCCTCACTATTCCTTTTTGTTCTATATGATTAAAAGAATAGATAAGGTTAGTACAATCAATGTGGTGTGTGCTTGACCAGTTAGCCTTAACCCTAACACACATCAATATACCAACTTTCCATTTCATAAAAAATTTATTTGGTCACCCTCACTTTACCTGAGACAAAATTGTAATAGATACCCTTTTTACTCAAGGGAATAGTCATTATATACACATTTATTTGCTTTTGACTCAAGCTTACATCTCAATTCATCCGGCACATGCCCATAAGGAATATATCTGAAATCTTTAAAATCTGATACATATTTCTTTTCACCACAAAACTTATCTTGTATTGTCATATCATGCACTGCATTTTGTGTAGACTTTGGGGGACAAGTGCATTCAATAAGCTACTTTTGATTAGAATTCTCTAGGGTTTTTTCTCTAGCCATGTAGGTTGAGGTCCCTTTCTCTCTCTAGCTCTGTGAAAGTGAAGGAAAAAAGTATAATGGCATTAACTACCTACTTTCTCCCCTTTTCCATGCCACAATATCAAAAACGTGCATAAACCCAAGCTAA
The DNA here is from genome assembly GCF_014529385.1 of Adiantum capillus-veneris. NCBI lineage: Eukaryota > Viridiplantae > Streptophyta > Polypodiopsida > Polypodiales > Pteridaceae > Adiantum > Adiantum capillus-veneris. Next base: position 107,640,545 of record NC_140931.1, on the reverse strand, counting down.
AAAATGAATTTTTATCAAAAATCCAATTTTCACATATTTTTGTACTTAAAAGTTCCTCTCAACCTATATACGTAAGTTAAAAAAATACCTTTTTTTAACTTACACTCACTAGAAAGATAATTTTTGAATTTTTCTTTTCCCTCCAAAAAACTAACTCTCTACCTCTCCTCTCTCCTCTCTCTCCCTCCCCTCTCCTCTCCTTTCTCTCTCACCTATCTCTCTCCTACCTCTCCCCCTCTCTCTCTCTCTCTCTCTCCCCCCTTTGCTCTCCCTGTCCCCTACCTTTGTCCTACCTCTCCCCTTCCCTCTCCTCTCCTCTTCCCTAACTCTCTCCCTCTCCTCATTCCCACCCTCTCTTCTACCTCACGCTTCTTCCTTCCATTGCCTTCCTCCATTGCATCCTGAATTTTAGCAGCCATAGTGCTCAACAATATCACAAACCATGTACCCTACACACCACAAGTGTGTATATTTGCTTGCCCATAGAGTTTACATCAAAAGTGGCACACGTGGATGACCAAAGGTCATGACAACAATGACATGCTAATAGACCCATACTTTCCTTGTATGGTCATCAATGAAGCTCACATAGTACCTACATCCACCCATAGATGTAGTCTTCTCCGGATCCCATACATCTATATGTACTAAATGCAATGCATTCATGTTTACATGCTTGCATTAGGAAAAATATGAACTTTGCATGGGTTTTTTATGAATCCCTAATTTTAAGGGATTAAGATTAATTTTGTGTAGACTTTGGGGGACAAGTGCATTCAATAAGCTACTTTTGAGTAGAATTCTCTAGGGTTTTTTCTCGAGCCATGTAGGTTGAGGTCCTCTTAGAGGTCCCTGTCTCTCTCTAGCTCTGTGAAAGTGAAGGAAAAAAGTATAATGGCCTTAACTACCTACTTTCACCCCTTTCCCATGCCACAACCTCAAAAACGTGCATAAACCCAAGCTATAAAATGAATTTTAATCAAATATCCAATTTTCACATATTTTTCTACTTAAAAGTTCCTCTCAGCTTACATACATATATTAAAAAAAGACCTTTTTTTAAACTTACACTCACTAGAAAGATAATTTTTGAATTTTTCTTTTCCCTCCAAAAAAGTAACTCTCTACCTCTCCTCTCCTACCTCTCCCTCTCCCTCTCCTCTTCTTTCTCTCTCACCTATCTCTCTCCTACCTCTCCCTCTCTCTCTCTCTCTCTCTCTCTCCCCTTTGCTCTCCCTCTCCCCTAGCTTTGTCCTACCTCTCCCCTTCCCTCTCCTCTCCTCTTCCCTAACTCTCTCCCTCTCCTCGTTCCCGCCCTCTCTTCTACCTCGGTCTTCTCCCTTCCATTGCCTTCCGCCATTGCATCCTGAACTTTAGCAGCCATAGTGCTCAACAATATCACAAAGCCTGTACCCTACACACCACAAGTGTGTATATTTGCTTGGCCATAGAGTTTACATCAAAAGTGGCACACGTGGATGACCAAAGGTCTTGACAACAATGAAGTGCTACAGGTTAACACCAATGTCAACTACTGGATAACATTTGTACCCATGTGACCGCCACACCCATTTTACTTTAAGAAGTCTCTCGACGTTTGTTCAATATGTTAGGAGAGAGAAGGCATGCCTATTGGGATAATGTAAACAATAGCCTGCTATATAGTCTAATTTTTTTTCTTTCGTGTTTCTTCCTTTTAAAATGTTCAATTCAAATCTTGAACCATTTTTCATAAAAATCTCATGTGTGTGTGTGTGTGTGTATACCCAGCATACACATACACACACATGCACTCACTCATCTCCTTGGATTTCATTGTAGAGTTTGCATAACCTTTTAATCTTTGACGTAATAGAGACTAAAAACCACTTTTACTCTAAAAAAACATTCTTGGTTATATCTTCTAGGTAGGTTCTTAAAATCCATGCTTATTGGACGTAGTCTCATCATAATGTATATTTTAGCATTGTTTAGTCCAAGTTAGATGAAAATAGTTCCAAATTTGTACAACATATACTAAGAAAGTGTGTTTATTATACATCTTGCAAATGTAGAACTCATGTGTTTTTTGTTTCAACATATCTCTAAGCCGTCTTGGTACAAGGAAACCTCTTACTATGTTAGTTGAGTGGTGGTCTTCAAGCTGCTGGCATACCATGATTAACTTCTAGCAGCACAATGCTATCCTCAAGCAATTTCATTGTATAGTTCAATGTAGCTCCCACCACAACAACCATTATCTTAACCTTGAGAGATCCTTAGCAAGGAGAAAAGAAATATTTCCTCGAGAAAAACATTCTTTCCTAACAAGGAACACCCCCACCAGAGATAGTTTTATGTAATAGGTTGCCATGAGTACACTATGTCATGGAATGGATGTTGGAATTAGGGTTGCAAGGAAACACACATAGCTTGGAGAAGACGAAGGAAGCTCAAGGCATACAGTAGAGAGTGTGTTACTTAGTGTGCAATGAAAAGATGGATACCCCTAGAGTGATGGGCGTAAATACAATGCAAGGGGGAAAAAAACCTCTTAAAGAGGGAAAAGATGCCCTGGTGCTCCTAGTGTGTTCACACACTTCACTACCACATGTATATGGTAACAAATTCCCTCTGGAGTGATGCATTGAACGAGAGTTGGCACATGAGTAAAGGGAAGTTCCATGCCCTGATTAGGACATGATAAGTCCAGAAAGCGGAATAAGCTCAAAGCTTTGCAAAAATCTTCAAGCTTCTCATGAGACACTGCCTTTGTGAAAAGATCTGCAAGGTTGTCCTTTGTTGGCACATAAGCCAATATTATCTCTCCTATTGAGAGCCTCTCCCTGACATAGTGGTAATGCACCTCAATGTGCTTTGTGAAAGCATGAAAAACTGGGTTCCTTGCAACTACCAATACTCTCTGACTATCTGTGTAGATAGTGTTGGCATCTGAGACTGCAAACTCAATATCCGGCCTGGTGTTGCATACATAAACGAGGCAGCCAACAACATTTTGGTAAAGAGTGTCATCAGTAGGATCACCAGCATCATGTAGACTCAAATTCAAACTTGTTTCCTATGGGAGTGGAAATAGGTTTGCAATCCTCAAGTCCAAACTTACATAGTAATGTCTCTATGTAACTTTTCTTACACAAGGCCATACCACCATCACATTGCTTAAACTGTATACCCAAGTAATGATGCAATAGCCCCAAATCATTCATCTTGAAAGTAGCATTCAAATCAGCCTTAAATTCATCAATATTTCCCCTCATTTGGTCCAGTGATTTGCAAATCATCGACATAAAGAACCACAATGAGAAGTACATCACCTTCACACTTTACATACAATGTGTTGTTTGTTGGACTGCTACAAAATCCTTGTTTGACCAAATGAGTGTCAGCTTTCTTATACCAAGCATGAGGATATTGCTTCAACGCATACAAAGCCTTCTTACATCTCATACCAAGCACAAGGAGATTGCTTCAAACACAAAGCCTTCTTACATCTGCACACTTTGTCCTCTTGTCCTTTCTTGACAAAACCACGAGGCTGTGTTACATAAACTTCCTCAAATATGTCACCATTCAAGAAAGCAGTGACAATGTCTGATTGATGTACATCCCCACCAAAATGAGCTGCCAATGCACAGTAGTCATATGACAAGTGGGAGAAAAGGTCTTTTCATAATCTATGCCAGTTTGTCGTTCATAACTCTTTGCAACAAGTCCATCCTTATGGCGATTGATCTCACCATTAGCCTTGCATTTCAACTTAAAAACCCACTTCCTACCAATAGCCTTTTTGCCAGGAAGCAAATCACATGAAGTCCATGTGTCGTTTTCTATAAGTGCGTCATACTTTGATTGCATGACAGCCATCCAATTTTCTGAATTCTATGCTTCATCAGAAGATAGAGGGTCCTCAACATCATGTAGGCTAGACATAGCCAAAGCATAACAATTTGATGCATAAGATGCATGGCGAGATCCTGAACGAGTATGACTAGACAAAGGTGCATCCAATTTATTGTCACACCATTTTGGCATAGCTCTCGCCTACTCATTTTCTGCCCTTTCCTCATCAAGTACATCATGTACATCTGCATCAGTAATAGGCTGATCTGTAACATTTTTAGAAACCCCCATAGGCTATACATTTGCCTCATTGGAGTTTACATTCGAATTTCCACCACTGAAAAGACGCAAAAAAGTGTCATAAATGTTAGTAACCTTACATTACTATCTCTACAACATAACAGCAAGGGCTGAACAGAATCTTCCACAAACACTACATCCCATGAAACCAGAATACGCTTTGTTTGCGGATGATGTAACCTGTAACCTTTGCTTTCAACACTATAACCAACAAAAATACATATGACAACCTTATCATCCAATTTTCTACGTTGTTTTGTGGCACCAAAGCATATGTCAAACATCCAAAAACACGCATGTGATTAATAGAAGGCTTTCTATAATGCCATGCTTCATATGGAGTAATAGACTGCAAATCTTTCGTAGGACACTTGTTTAGTACATAAGTGGCACACATGATGGTCTCAAGCCAAAAATAATGTGATCAAGCTTGACTTTTGACCATACATCATGACATTTTCGTAAGTGACCTCTTTTTTCTCTCAGCAACACCATTTTGTTGAGGTGTATAAGTCACTGTACATTGGTGTTTTATCCCACAACTAGCCAAAAATGCATTAAATTCATGACATATACTCCCCCCCTCGATTGGAACGGAGGGTGCCCATAGTACATTTTGAGCTATAGCCAAAAATTGTTTGAAGCACATATAAACTTCGGACTTCTCTTTAAGTGAAAATACCCATGCATGCCTAGAGTAATCATCAATGAAAGTCACGAAGTAAAGGTAATTGCCCCAGGACGGAGTTTTCATGGGCCCACAAACATCACTATGCACAAGCTGCAACCTGCACGTTGCATCTTACCAAAAATACATCCTTCACAAACATGTTTGACATGTGCTTCAAGAGGCGGCAAAGAAGCAATCATATTAGATTTCTGCAAACGTAGCAAATTGACAAAATTCAGATGACCAAAACATGCATGCCAAAGTTTTGCATCTGAAATAGCCTTGAATCTGCAATTGCATTTGAAATTTTTTTTCCACACTTGTCATTCAAAGTGAGATTTTATAGCCCACAGAACAAAAGCCCAGATGCAAAAAATTCATCACCAAAACTCAGATCATGAACTGTACATCTGTCATCCACAAATTTGACTACAAGTCCAAGTATAGCAAGTGCGGATATAGACAAGAGATTCTTCTTGATCCCAGGTACATAAAGTGCATCAACAAGTGTGAAGGAATGCAAAGGAAAGGGCAATCTCAGCCTTAGAGACGGCCTTCTCATAAATGGGTTTGCATAGAGGACATGTTAAGATGGAGCAGGATGAGAAGAGATGGAAAATTTATCGAGATGTTCCAAAGAAGTTGTCCATTGGTGGTGTGAAAGTCTGCCTCTTCCTTTCAATGCCGACAACTAGACGAAAACACAAAAGCCAAACTGCACAAGAAAGACAAGCATTAGGATACAGCAGGTGGAAAACTGTGCACAATGCTGTAGTTGACAATGTAGAAAATGGTGCAACAAGGACTTGCAAAGAAAAGGTATGGAAAACCTTGGATGCAATATTCAAGTGCTGCAAATTGAACTCATAGATTGATGGCGACTATACAAAATTTCAAGAAGTTGTGGAGACCTTCCAGAAGACATTCATATGTCATAATAACTAATATCTGATTCTCCTGAATGATTTTCTCATGTTAAACCAATCATTTAATATGGGGAAGTACCAAGGGAGAAAAAGCTAGAATATTGGTTAAGCTGGCAGACCGGCCACAGTAGGGATCCAAAGGAGGGAAAATAGGGATCCAATAGGAGGGGCGATCTGCAAAAGAGAAATGTGCAAACAATGGGCTTCAAAGACTCTAAGGTTCAGCCCATTAAGAATTCCAAAATGCTAAGGTTCCAAAATTTAAAGGTTGTGTCCAATGGTCCAACCCTAGGGACAATTGGATGCTTTGTAGTGTGCCAAAAAGTCTTTGCAAGGTACTAAATAGGAGGGGCCAAGCCCTTTTAGTAGGGGATCAGAGAGAAACACACACACACACACACACACAAACACACACTCATGCAAGCCCGTTTACACAACTTGTGGGTTCCCTTCACCTATAAACGGGGACCTCTTCTTCCTTGGAAAGAACTCAAGCATTCAAGCCATTGATGAGAGGAATTCTTGAGGGAGTGAGTAGTAATGCCTAATTGTACTTAGCCATTAACATAAGCCCAAGCCTACACTTTCTCCTAGAGGGAGACTAGCCATTCTTGCAACAAGCTAACCTTGGAAGATCAACTCTAATCAAAGAAGGTCTTGCACTTGGTGTATCATTCAAAGTGGAATTATCCACTCTTCTTCTCTCTCACATCAATAATGGTGCCGAAGGGTTTCAAGTAAGATGTGTTCTACATTGATGTTTTCTTGATTTCTTGTTGTTTTCATTTTCATCTCTAATCCAACATATATATATATATATATATGTATCTAATCTCATCTCCTTAACCAAACCTATCTCTCTCATTCTTAGTAATTCATCCTCTCTAGGTTCTCTTGCTATAGGTACATCTTTCCCCACAGTATCCTTATTGCCTACGGGCAAGAATAGGGCTTGGGAGGGAAACTTCTTATCTCTTCACTTCTCTCATATCTACATTCCTCACATACTATCCTAGATGAATAACCCACATGATGATCATTTCTATCGCTTTCATTCTGTACGATCTATTAGAATTAACGTATGGATTAGCCGTAAAATACACTTTCAACAACGTATAGTGTTTCTCTTCGGCCCTGAAAGGCTCAATGAAATACTTCTATCACCGGATCCCATCATACTACCTCTCATAGACTATAATTTTTCTTTTGATGTAAGCGTAGTTATCTTGCTATGAACCAAGAGGATTTGTACACACAATTAATCCCAATCACTAGACAAAATATCTATATTATGGTAAGCACAAAACTACAATTCCAAAGAACAATTCGTAGCCTATTTGGTCAGCCAAGATTGAATGCCATTAACTCATCCATTAACCCTTTCATATTACCCATGATAAGATATGACCATAGCCTTGATGTTTTCATCTTCGTATTGTTTTGACATTCTCTTTTGCGTTCTTTCTTTGTGTGTGTGAATGCAAGAGAGAAAGAGTGAGTCTTCTTTGATTGCACTTCTTTCCAAACCCTAGTCTTCATGGAATCTATGGTTTAACTCCTTCATATAGTTTTTGTTGAGTTCTCTCACAAACTCTCACAGCCATAAGCCCGGTGCTTTCCTGGCAAGACCGCAAATTTCTCGACAACGTAGAGCAAGCAAGTCTTCAGTAGAAATACCTTCTTTCCATGGCATTATGGTCCAAGTCATAACTGCTTCCTCTATAGGCATAATGGGTTTTTGCCCATGCATCAATTCGAACGGCATAAATCCTGTAACAAAACTGTGTCTAGTGCGATCAACCCATAAAGCAAATGGCAAGAGTTTAGGCCAATCACCAATATGTCCTTCACACGCCTTTGTTAAATCTTTAACAATAGGCGGATGTTCTCTTTCACTTTTCCCGTTACCTTCTGGATTATATGCTGTAGTGAGAGCAAGTTTTATACCGATATGAGCAAAAAACTCTCGAGCTTCGTCTGCATCCATCTCGCCTCTATCTGCAGTAATCCTACTAACACATCCATACCTGGACATAACATCTTCAAGCAAGAATCTGCATATTGAACTGGTAGCTTTGGTGTGCAAAGCTCTGCCTTCAACCTGATTAGTAAGATCTTCCTTGGCAAGAACAATATATCTCATCTACCACACTCCTACTTGCATTGTAATAAGGTCCACCACCCACTTGTAGTGCATAGCCAGCGGATAGGTTGGATACAATCCATCTCTATGTCGCACATTAGAGTATTGTTGACATATTAAGCATGATTCCACAAATTGAACCACATTTTTGTACATACCTCTCCACCCATATCGGTCTTTAATGTTGAAAAAGGTTGCCCAAACTCCTCTTTGCCCAACCCATAGACTTTCATGAAACTCTTTAATTACCTGCTATTAAGTTGCTTTGTCACAAATAATTCGTTGTGGTACCCCTCCTGGGCGCTTTGGTTGTTTCCATAAAAGTCCATCTTTCAAGAAATAGCCATAGGCTTTTTTCCTGATCTTCTTGAATTCTTGGTCCTTCTTTTCTAGTGAGAGTGCTTAGGTAGCGGCCAATCATAAGCCACTCTCCATAATAAAACTCTTTAGAAAAGACTTCAAAAACATGAGCAATATTTCCACAATTGGCATGTAGATAAGAAGATGCGTAGAGCTTCAAGCCAACATCATCACTCATGGTCAACATCTCTTCTTCATCCTCAAACCTGGCTCTTGATAACATATCTGCACAGGGTTATCTCTACCTGCAATATGACAAAATTCAAGGTTAAGAGACTTAATATAGGCTATCCATCGTAGCATGGCAATGTCCGGAGTAGAGCAATTTGCAATCATCCCTATCAGTGGCAAGCAGTCTGTCTCTACCACAACAAAAGCTCCAATAAAGTATTCTTTATCGGTCCTTAGAGCGGTTGCAACTCCCTAAAGCTCCTTCTTAACCTGTGGATATCCTCGTTGACGAGCATTGAGCACCTTGGCTCCAAATCTCATTGCATACCTGTGTCCTTCAACATAATCTTGCCTATATCCCATCCAATACCTGTCGGGCTAGTGTCAACTGTTAAAATAACTGACCTGTCGCATTTATAATTAACTTTCCTCAAGGTCAAAGCCTCAAGAAGCATCTTCTTTAGTTTCTTAATAGTTTGTGTGTGAAATTCTTCCCAAACAAACCTCTTACCTTTTCGTAGCAATTGATACATCACCTCTACAACATGAGCAAAGTGTGGCAACCAAATACGATAGAATACACATGCGCCGAAGAATCGACGAACCTCAGTAACTGAAGAAAATGTTTCCTTCATCTTTTGGATTGCTTCGACTTTTGCTGGACTTGGTCTTCTTGCTTCAGAACTGCACATATGTCCCACAATTAAGACCTCCTTAGCACCAAAAGTTGATTTTTGACCTGAAAGTGTTCAATTAATTTCTTCAAGCCTCGTTAATATAGAATCACAGTCAGTAATATGTTGAGCAACAAATTGTGGCACCCCCTTTGGTCTTTTGCTTCATCTTTTGAGCTTTCTTCACAGACCTTAATTGGTAGGTCATCAATGAAAGGCATAGTAACATGTGGGATAAAGTCCCTTAATACCTTATTCATGCCGTTCATCATATGAGCTACTGAATTAGTAGCACCCTGTGGTAGAGTGCACATCCTTACCAAACCAAGAGGAGTACGCATTGTAGTAAGATCCCTGATCTCCAAAGCTAACTGGAATTGATCATATCCTGAATAAAGATAACCCATGGAGTAAATAGATCTACCTGTAAAGGCCTCAGCGAATTCATCCATAATTGGGCCAGTACCCACATTGCGGATTGTTACCATGTTAACTGGCTGCATATCCTGAATGAACCTTAATGTACCATTTTTCTTCGGAACAGTAAACCATCTATTAGAATACGGAGCACATGACGGCTCCAAAATTCCCATTTGAATCTTTTCATCAAGCAAATTGATAACCTTTGGCAAGTGAGCTTTAAGAACTGGAATAGGATGTAAGCTCATTGGCATGTGTGGAACAATGAAAATAACCATTGGTGAAACAACACTCAGATCCACACACCCAATCTCACTTGGTTCAAAAGCAAAAGCTTTACCATGTTTTTCGAGCATACCTTGGAAACATGTGATCTCCTCTTCATTGAGGAAACCGTCTTCTCGAACCTTCAGTTTGCTGTAGTGTCTCCTTAGTAAACTTATGCCCTATGTTCTTTGGATCTCTTAGTATAGGCTGTCGAGAAGCCTCCTTGATCATCCCATCACTTCCTTCTAGCAGCGGTGTAGCCACTGGCCTCCCTTTCTTTGCAATAGTCTTGTATTTTGTCTCAACCTGTGCTTCGATAATTTCACCTTAATCATCTTCAATATGCATAAGTGCTTCATATATACTTAGCTCATCATACATGTCCCTTGAATGGACCTTGACCACTTCAGTTCCCATTTGTAACCTGTTTTGCCTGATCTCCTCAAGCTCTGACATAGTAAGTACATAAGATACCTCTTCAAAGACTCTTGAAATCACATCATCTGATTCAAGCACATCACAACCCTGCAATTCACTTTGGTTACCTGAAACATACTGTTTTCCCCACTTTGGAAAATCATTAAATTTTCTGAAAGATACTGAACCTTCAGATGTTAACCCCAAAAACCCCGAAGAGAAAGCTTCTCTTTGCGAGAACTTCTCCTCACTTGTACCACCATAGTCCCGCTTTATAATGGCACTCCAAGAAAATCCTGTGCAAAACTGTGTTCTCTAAACTCCTTGCGTATCTTCGGCATTGAATGATCACATAGACTGTCCTTATTCCTAACATGGTCAACACATACAGTCAAGAATTGCACTGCTTTCTTACCATCTCGACTCTGAACCCTGGCATAGGCCGAGCCATCATCCAGCACTTTGGTTTCCACTCGCACAGCCGTAATGTAGGGTTGGCCCAGAATTAAAGGATAAGAGGATTGCTCCTGTATAAAGAATTTTTTCTCATCACAGACATCCCCTACAGTTACCTTAACATTGGCACAAGCACCATAGAGGTCGCCTAGAAGCATATTGGTAGCTCGAATCCGCCAACCATGGTCCACATCAATAGGCCATTTTCCCTTTTTGTGCAAGCTTTTAGCCATCAAAATGGATCTCCGATCCATGATCTATGAGTGCTAAGACCGGTTCTTCGATGTCGCCAAGCTTCACAACAGTTTCAATTGTTGCTCTTGCCCAATGAGTCCTTGAAAAGTGACTCCTTGGTATACTTTCACTATCTTCATCTTCATTGAAATGAACATGCCTTACCTCAGGTACGGTTGGATTTGACACCACCACAGACCTCGACTCTTCTTCTTCTTCAAGATTCGCCAAATACTCTTCATAGTCGTCCAAAAGTGCTTCAATGTGGCGTACCGCCTGGCTCTTCACTGACACGAGCTCCTGTTCACTTGGTATCTGCCGCTTTCTTTTGAAGATGTCAATTATCTCCTCATGAAACTCACGTTTGGCAATGCCCAAAATATCACCCACTGTGAGCTACACTTTGCTATTCAGAATGCTCTCTTCAAAAACTTTCTTTAAATCTGTAGCTAATTCAATGTCAGACTTAAGCTTATATGAGGGTCCCCTGGGTTAACCTTGCTTTTTATTCTTAGGTGCCTCCTCCATCATCACTTCAGGAGTGGGCTTAGGAGTAGGACCTTCTTCTTGCTTTCTCTTGAACCTCGTTTTCCTTTTCGATGTCCCAAGAGCTTTTTCATCTCTTTTTCGCTTTTCCTCCACCATAGCCTCATTAGCTTGAGACTTCGCAATGAATGCATATAGTGAGAGGGAATCCACTGGATCAGTCCACCCTGTGGTTTCTCGAATTGAATTCCCTAGTTGCCGCAACTTCCCATAAGTTACCTGTCTTATTTTTGTTGTCTTCAAAGCATAAGTCCATAATTGACCCTTGGTACCTGCACCATCATCATCACGCTTCCCGCAGACTTGCAACCCATATGTAGCTGCTTCTACAAGAGCAATATTATGCTGGATCTCTTCAACTATCTTCTTCATGATGCCCCTACCAAAGTTCAGGAGGAGCATCTCATCTGTTGTCCTAAGGTGTATCTTCTTGTCCTTCCAAAACACCACGTTCCTTTTATAAGCTTCGTCAAAATCATCACATTCTTTAATGTACTTGTGTTCTTCACTGTCACACCACATGCATCGGTCCCAGCCTTTGCGTGGTGGTTGTTGTCTAGGCTTAGATATAGACCCCTTTGCAGCTAGTCCGTCAAATTTAAGAGCTTTAAAATTCAAATTTAATTCTTGAATACCTTTCACCAATTTGTCAAGAACTGGCTCCTCCACTCTGGGTATTGCCGAGGTTGTTTTCTCTTTAGTTTACTCTTCCACAACATCCATGATGTCAGCCACGATCAGCTTATCGACTCTCATCTGTCGTTTCACAATCATGTTGACTACTTCAGTGACTACCTTCCAATCCGATGTTAAGCCCAATTCTCCTGTTGAATCCTCCAGCAATTGCACTAGACTCTTTTGAAGTCGAGGGTCAGCAGCCTGAATGAATAGCTCAACCTTCTGATCCCTCATCGAACGTTGCTCCGTCGAGGACAGTTTCTCGAACTTCTTCTCAAATTCCCATAATAATTCTCGTGCAGACAAATTTTTGTTCTTCTTCTGCACCCACTTCATAAAGCTTTGCCTTGTTACTCTTTGCAAATCCTCAAGGAAGCATTCCTCCTGAAGCGCCTTCTTGAAATCCTACCAATTCGGGCCTTGAACTGCCTGAATTTCTTTAATTTGACTCCTAACTTCCGGCTCTGCAATCAAATGGAACCCTTCCATTGCATTCAGATAATCAATCCATTCTCTTCGATTGTCTGCTCGTAGATATTGCAAAACTTGCTAATATCCCGGCCTTCAAATTGATGCAATTTCTCAGTAACCGTGTGCCAAGCTTTACGGATCCTTTCTTGCAAATTGTACTGCTGTTGGGAAGCCTGTTGTTGTTGCACGTAAGCAGAAAATTGCTGTATCATTTGCTGCATGGAAGCCTCTTGCGGTGTCCACATCCTTCTTCACCGCACTGCTCACCCCGGCTCATTTCACATCGGGTTCACCAAGAATGTTAGATATTTGTGTTCAAAAGGTGAGCCGGGAAGGCGTAGGGCCTCTCGTTGTGAGAGGTGTGAGTAAGACAGTTGTAGTAGACACAATGAATGTAGACAAAGCTTGAAATTAACAGCTTGAACAGGATCCTGAAGCCTGATTATCATTAACAGTACCGCTGCTTACATTATTTAAACTCCTTCCATGATTAGAGTGGCTTGGAAGCTTGGAGTAGAGTGGGCTATGGAAGCTTAGATTAGAGTGGGCTATGGAATCTTGGCTTAGGATTAGAGTGCTCCAAGATTATGGCTTCCTCCCCCCGTCGCTAATACAATAGAGTACGAAAACTTGAATATCTTCTAATTGGTGCAGAATTAGCCTCTGTGCGTGAGACGCAAAAATTTCTAGAATAAAGACTTTTTCGGCCTCCCTCATGCAAAGATGTGAAGTCTCTCACACACTTTCCCTTTTACCACTAATCACATGTCTTCCTCTACCCAAGTTGCCTTATATGTCATAAGAGCCCTTTCACATGTAAAACCTTTTCTTCAAGCATAAAATCTCTAGGCTTAGGCCTTCATAACCACATAAAGCATACACTTTCTGGATCTTCTTGCTTGTTTTCGAGCCCTGGTCACTTTTCAATAAATGTGTGAGCTTTAAATAGACTTTTTTTGCTTCTCTTTACTCTTTTTTCCATCGTGGAAGCGGAGCGGCATGACATCGGTTTCCAACCTTGCATGGAATCAACAATCCAAGGTAGCCATTTTGGATGCACAACTATCAATTGTGCTTACCTTGAAGCCCACTTCCCTGATAGAAGTCATTGATTAGTTTCAAAAAGTCAACGGGGACACGACAAAAGTTTTACTTTTAGCTCACAACAAAAAGTAAGTGTTTTTATCTCGCAATTCTTCAATATTTTGTATACTATGAATAGCAAACAAATTTCTTATTTTGTGCAAGCAGTTCACACTGGAGCCTTGTTGGACTAAGCATTTAGTGCAAGTGTTGCTACCTTGAAAATTCTGCGCATGGTTTTCATGGGAATGTCCGAAGGTACATAGTTACTTGTTTCTTGATTCTCTGATTTCGATACAACTTGTGGTCACCATATACTACGTCTGTAGGTCTGTTCAAAAACTGGTTGCTACATGGGAAGCATTGACCCAAGACAATGTTTGGAAAGATATATTGTTTTAAGTTGTAAGGTCCCGAAACAAGACAATGAGCATTCTTGTGGGTGGAGAGTTCTTGCCAATGCGAAGCTTCTTCTGTAATGCATTTATGCTGAGGAGCGTAGAAGTGTGAGTGCAATGTTTTACTTTTGTAATCCTTGCACACATTATTTCTTTGAATACATATAAAATCTAGGGAGTTTATTTGCAGGCAAGGAACTTGGCAAAGTATTCGAACGTCCATGTGGAGGCATTCAGAATGACGATGATCCAGAATATGATGAATCTTGTGGAGACACGTCCTCTAGGAGCCACTGATGTATTTGTGGTGCCACCACCATGACCACAACTTCGGCCTCCACCTCGGAGGTACAAAAAAACACCTCAATCAACTCTAGACCAAGCGCCTGGACCTATCTCCCCTCGTATTTCTGGCTAGTCAACCTCTAGTCTTTTTGTGATACCCGAGTTTACCAAGGAAGGCAAGGCCAATTCACAATCTTTTCCTCAACCCCAAACCCATCACCCAACCCCCATACCCTTTTTTGAGCCTTTACATTTCAGTCATGATAATCAAGTTCAGAGAGCTCTCCTCAGTTGTAAATAGAGCTACTAATCAATGGATTTAATTGGACATTGCAATGTAAATTATTAAACCCAATGTAAAGACAACTTGAGTCAATTTTGAAAAGATAATTGTTCTCAGACTTTATTTGCAAGAAATTCCTTGACAATGCATTTTTGCATGAATATAGATTGCAAGCTTGCTATCAACAGCTTTCTTTAATATGTGTAGTTCAAAGCAATGTCATACATTGTCTTCAATCAAGAGTTGCATTGCACTAAAAACAGTCGATCGTCCTTTATCTCTGCGCACAATGTCTTCTTCTCCTTTCTCTGAGGCACATGTACGACAGTTAATTGCATAGTTAGATTAGACCAATATTTTGTGATGATAACCAACAAGGAAATAACTAATCCAACATTAATGTTTATATACACAACATACTACCTTTCGTACGTTGCACTGGAAAATAAATTTTGGAGGCAGGGTGAGGTCAACCTTGTTCTGCAAATCATCGCACTCTTGTCGTAGTATCACATTGCCTTGAATGCTAACAACAGTTAGCAGATCAAGTCCACACCATACCTCAAGCATTCTCATAGGATTGTTCAGGTCATCAATTAAATCTTGATCCAAGTCTATGAGATGACCATTCACTCGATGCCACCTCATGTAGTGGAAGGAAGCTATGAAAATTTGAGAAGCTATTATGTACTTACACACAATAGACTTCTTATTTACCTCAAATAAGATGCCATCAGAATCATGGACATTCCAAGGTTCATCGAAAAAAATGAGACATTTCTCTATCTTGTAGAGTAGCATAGTTCCGGTCTTCTTAATCTCTTCATCATGGAAAAAGTCAATGAATACATGCATGGGCATGAAGATTGAAACACATACCAGCGACTAGCAATATTCGGTCTTAATCACTTTCGTATTTCCTGATGGAGCTTTAGTCTTAAACACTCAGAGGTTTCAAATGAAGGGACTAGCCACTCTGGACTGTCCTTGAAAGGAACTGACAGATATTCTATAGTGTTGAAACCAAGCGTAGAATCTGGAGCATTAAAAAAGTGGTCAAAGAAGAAAACCCCCCTTTGAGCCAACGCTCTTTTGGCGCTAGTGTTATAGAGTAGCTCTCCCACAGTTGCATGGAATGTATAAAAAATGACAATAATGCAATCCACTAACTGCCAGTAAGATAAATATCTAAAGCTGGCAGGTTAAACACACAATACACGAGTGAAGAGTAAAAATCTGTTATGTATATAAGAAAACTTACAATTTGGTTGGTTTGTTGAAAATCCTGTCGGCGTTTTTTGTAGATGCAAATATGAGTGCATAGATGCATGTTCAATGAGAACCTCTTTGACTGTTTTGCTTGTTTGTGACAAGCAAAACTTTTTCACCCTACCTTTATAACTGTTCACAAACTCGTTGCCCATGCGCTTTCTCTTCCCCTCGTCTATAGGAGAACCAGCTTCCAACTTTAATGGTTGCGGAAAGCCATCGACCGTTGTCCAAATCGAAGCTATTGAAAATTTTGACAGACTTAATACTTGCGGATGGTCGTCGAGGTCTTTTGTTCTTCATTAGTGATTCTTCTATGGCAAGATGAAAAACACATATGTGAGAGGTGGAGTGTTTTTGAGTGCAAACACAATACAATCAAATGCAAGAAAAATAGTAAGCTGAGTGCAAATGAATGAGAATGAGCGGGAATACTATGAAGTCTCTCCTATCAAAAAAGTGCACACAACTGCATTGAGTGTGAGTCATGGTACATTTGTCCTATATTTGGCCCTGACAAGAAAGATTAGAGCAAATCACAATGTATATTATTGTTAAGGTTTTCTAAGAAACTAAAAATTGCTTTTTGAAAATGCTGAAGTTTGAGATAAAAGCAAGGAGAATCCAAGCTACCGTTACAGTAGCCCACCATCCATTGGTCGCGTTGCATTCTCTCTCTAGAGCTAAAAGGACCAAATTTGAGTCCAAACTTTCTCTAATTACTCTGACAATCTTAGCAGCATACAGTTGTGACAAAACCCATTTTTTCATGCCAAGACAAAGCACATTGAGGTGCACTACCACTTCATTTGAGAGAGGTCTTAGCAGACGACATCGACTTGGAGTACGTAGCAATGGATGAGCAGGTTGCAAATATCTTCACGAAGGCGCTTGGAGTGGCAAAGCTACGGTGGTTTTGAGAGATACTTGGCATACAAGATATGGTTTTAAGCTTGAGGAGGCGTGTTAAGATTTCAAGCTCAACATCTATGACTCCTAGATCCACCAACAATCATGGCCATTGGTGCACTTTGGTGGATATGCATATCTTTACCAGCAGTGATACCACAACTGGACTACACCAAGTTGGTCTACCTACCGGAGTGATGGCACACTTATCTATCCACCTCACTCACTACTAGCGGTTCATACTAGAATATTGTATTGGTTCCCCTTTTATGTTGTATTCTCCCTTATTGTTACGGTATTAGCCACACATGCGGTCCTGCGAAGGTCGGGACACTGCGGATCAAGAGTATGCGGTATGCGGCGGTCGTAGCGGCACTTCTTCACAGGATATCATGGGACAGGAGTGTGTGCACCGTTCTCGATCTACGCTGGAGCAGCGGTTGTATATGGAGGGGCATACCTGTCTTTTGATGTAACTTAACCAATCTCTATGATATTAATAGCATCTACTATTGTAACTCTGTGTCTGGATTACACATGAATGAAGCAAGAGGTGTTCTGAACCTGTGTACTGTGTACTTCCCGTAATGCCTATTGCTCCAGTGCGCGCAATAGCCATTACATCAGCCGACCACGATGCGTGATGGATGGCCTGTGATGAATATGCATGCGCAGTAGGTCACAGGGTCCGCCTGACCCTGTGGTTCCAATTGTAGGAAGACGTCGGAGGAGAGGCGGTTCAGATGAATTTGTTTTTTCTTCACCGTCGCAGATTGAGAAATCTGTATCTCCATCACCAAGCCCGGTGCATGGTAGGCGGTTGCAGCAAGCGAGACGTACTCCGCGCAGTCAGTCATGTCCTCCTGTTGTACGTTCACCCTCACCCACACAGGTTGCTCCACCACCGTCTCCGGTAAGCAGTTCGGGGGTATCTCCACCACTGTCTCCACCTCGTAGTGCTTGTTAGCTTTTTCCGGGAGGAGGAGGAACATCTTGTCAAGGGGTGATGTCTCATCCTCACATTAAGTATAGTCGGTTTCGAGGTATTTCGAGTGAAGAACCTGATGCACATTTGCGCCAATTCAATAAAGCTTATGGATTGAATCATCCTGGGGTGAGGATTCCTCTCCATCAACAGTCAGTGTTTGAATCTACACTCTCAGGGAAAGCTGCAAAATGGTTGTTCGAATACCCTCATGATCATTTCCAGACGTATGCTGACGGATCCATAGCGTTTCTATGAAGGTTTCGAACGGAAAAGACAGTCCCTCAACATTTGGAGAAGCTTCGAACGCTCCGGCAGAAGTCATTGCCAGTGGAGGATTATGCTGCAAAATTTTGGATGCTTTTGCAGAGGGTACCTCAGGCACAAAGGCGGGCATCCAAAGTGCTGAATGATTATTTTTTGCGGGGGCTCAACAAGGATCTCAAAACAGCTATGGCAACAGTGGATAAGGTAACTACTCAATTGGATAATGTAATCGCTAGGGCTGTAGTAGCAAGAGAGGCTTTAGAGGATACAGAATCTCCAAAGAAGTCAAAGAAAAAAGAAAGGAAGAAATCTCATCGCAAGTCGCAAGACAGTGGTAGTGATAGTTCGGAGTCGAAATCCGCAGTATCAGATTCTTTAGACTCAGGCAACAGCGATTCGGGAAAAGAATCGGAAGAGACACCGCAGAAAAAATCCTTGCGTCACGGGAAAGGTGTTTCATTCCGATTGTCAGAATCGGCTGCGGTGGCTAAATGTCTGAAGGAACTATGGTGTACCCAATGTCGGAATCTGGGCCATGCTGCTCAGGAGTGCGCAATGAATCAGAAGTGGTGTGCTATTTGCACGACCAATACTCATAATACAGTGGAATGTTATTTCAATGGCCGGGGTCGTCGGAGTCGAGGGGACTCTTCTACCTGGCAACAACCACAGATAGGGCAGGGACAAGAGCCTGCTGTGGCGATGGCTCATGCTCATACATCAGAGACGCCTCGTGCAAGGTCAAGCAGGAGGACGGGGTCAAGGGGGAGGACGAGGTGGCCAAGATCCTAATTTCCCCAAGACATGCCTTTTCTGTTTGGAGGATGGACATTGGCGATCTGAGTGTACTGAAGCTATGGAATACGATCGGAAAGAGCAGGAACGCGTTGCAGGGAAATAGCCTAGTGTGGCTATGGTTTAGATTGAAGGACTGGAGGAGTATGATCCATTGGTTTCATTAATCACGCAATCGGGTAAAAATGTGGTTCCAACTCCCGATGTGAAGATTCCGGATTGGACGGCTCAGGAAGAAGTGCAAAAAAAAACTGTGTCCTGGTTTCCACAATCCGCACTGCCGGTGCAGTCAGCAGGACCATCGACTATGGGCCTGGAAATAAAGGAAGGAAAAATTGGAAATAAGGATGATATTAAAGAACAGGGGGATTGGAATTCAATTTGGAAAGAGGTCCTCACGTCACCAATTCAAGTACCTCTAGGTTCATTGCTGAAATTGGTCCCAAATTTCCATAATGCATTGCTGCAACAAATGACCACTGAGCTGAGGGGAGTCACCATTAGGAAAGTTGAAAGCGAGGAGGATGATTCAGCCCCGTTGCCGGCGAATAGGATCACGGATACCCGCATTCAGGAGCTTTTAGTTTGATACCATGGAACATACATTGACAAGGTACTATTGGATGGTGGAGCGGGAGTAAACATTATCACCCAAGCAACTTGTGAGCATTTTGGTCTCAGTGATTGAGAGCCTGCACCCTTTGTAGTCCGCATGGCAGATCAAAGAAGAGTGCAACCAGTGGGTTTACTTCAGGGCATTGTTTTGGATGTAGCGGGCTTATCCTTTGTTGTTTCCTTAGTAGTCTTGAATATTGAAGATCATAATCAGGATTATCACATTATGTTGGGGAGACCCTGGTTACGACAAGCGAGGGTAAAGCATAATTGGGAAGCAAATATGCTTACCGTGAAAAAGGGTAAAAGGAAAGTGCGAGTGATGTTGGGAACATGCAGACAGCCAGTTCAGGCAGCATGGTCGGTGATACTAGAAACAATTAATATGGTGGAAGGATTAGAAGAGGAACAATTTCTCAAAGCTAATCTGGATTTGGTTTCTTTATATCTTGCGGATATTTCTCTGATTCCAAAAGGGAATTCGGTGGGGGTTTCAGGAACTCCAGCAAAAATAGTGGAGCAACAACAGGTGCTTCCAAGTCTTGAATCATGGAGGACGTGATTCAGCAAGAATGAGCGTTTGGCGCAAATGGGAAAAAATACAAGGGTTAAAGAAGATGAATTAGAGAAGGTTTTTCTTGGGGAGCAAGCGGAGTCGCAGCCCATATACATTAATAAGCAGCTGGAGGTAAGTTTTAGAGATGATTTGATCAAGTTACTGACAGAGTTTAAGGATGTTTTCGCATGGGATAATGCGGATATGCAGGGATTGGATCCTAAGTTTTATCAGCATACGATCAATCTGAAACCGGATGCGGTGCTAGTGAAGCAGCACTCATACAGGATGAATCCGAATGTGGTAAAGCAAGTTAAGATGGAAATTTATCGCCAGTTGGAAGTGGGTTTTATTACCCCTATTGATAATCCGGAGTGGATTTCTCCAATTGTGGTAGTACCAGAGAAAAATAAGCAAATCCGAATTTGTGTGGATTACCGGAAATTGAATGCAGCTACTGTTCCAGATCCTTTTCCTCTTCCATTTTTGGATTCCATTTTGGTTGATGTAGCAGTACATGAGATGTATAATTTTTTGGATGGATTTAGTGGATATAATCAAATCCGAATGGCATTGCGGGATCAGCCAAAAACAACTTTTATTACCGCCTGGGGTGTGTTTGCCTGCACAGTGATGTGGTTTGGATTGTGGAATGCACCTTCCACTTTTCAAAGGGATATGTTTCAAATTTTTGGTCCTTATTTGATGGATTTTATGAGAAATTTTTTGGATGATCTCAGTGTTTTTGGAGCGCAATTAAAGCATTTGAAGCAATTACGGTTATGCTTTATGAAATATAGAGAGGTGAAATTCAGTTTGAATCCTTTAAGTGTGCATTTGCTGTTTGCAGTGGCACGCTATTGGGGCATATAATTTCTGAAGATGGTATTTCCGTGGATCCGGTTAAATTGCCGCAATTATGGAAGCGCCTCCACTGCGGAACCAGAAACAGTGCCAGATTTTCTTGCGTCAAGCTCGTTGGCATGGGAGGCATTTGCGGTTTGTCGCGCATTTAGCAATCCCGATTACTCAGGCAGCTCATGCTATAGATTTTGAATGGACACATGAATGTGACTTGGCTTTTCGGAGATTAAAACTTCAGCTATTCAAAGCTTCGATAATGCTTGCACCGAATTGGGGTCAGGATTTTCATTAGTTTGTGGATGCTTCGGATCGAGCTATTGGTAGTGTGCTGATGCAGGAACAAAGTGAAAGATGGTTCCGACCTCTCTATTATGCCAGTAGACGATTATCATCCGCAGAAAGAAATTATTCAGTAACTGAAAGAGAATGTTTAGGGATGATTTATTCAGTGAAGAAATCCCGGCACTATCTGTTGGGACGACGGTTTTTCTTCCATGGACCATTCGGCTCTTTTATACCTAGTAAGGCAACAGAATTTGACGGGAAGATTGGCCACATGGTTACTTTTGCTACAGGAATTTGACTTTGAGGTCATACATCGGCCAGGGGCTCAGCATGCGATGGCTGACTACCTATCCAGATTAGATTCCGAAGAACCGCCGACAGGTGTAGCTGATGAATTTCCGGATGCGTCTCTGTTTCTAACAGGAGTAGCTGCAGAGGATATCACAGTTCCGCAACAGGCAAGGGTCATTCCTAGCATCCCATGGACATGGTATGAGGAGATGTTTCATTTTCTCGACAGTGGCGAAATGCCATGTTTCTTGTCCAGCCATCAGAGGAAACGTATGGCTATTAGAAGTAGGAATTTTTGGATTATTATGGGAAAGCTATATTATCGTACGGTGGTAGAGGTATTACTCAGATGTGTGCTACCACAGGAGCAGGAAGCAGTATTAGAGGAAGTCCATACTGGTATTGCGGAAGGTCACTTTGCAACATTAATCACAGCTCGAAAGGTTCTCTAATCTGGATTATGGTGGCCCACATTGTTTCAGGATGAGAGAAAGTATGTGCAACAGTGTGATGTGTGTCAACCGGTTGGGGAAACCTACCAAACGGTCCAGAATGCCTTTTCAGACAGTTCTGCCCTTGGAGCCTTTTCAAAAGTGGGGTTTGGATTTTGTTGGTCCTTTTACAACTCACACAGGAAATAAGTATATCTTGACAGCCACGGATTACGCTACTAAATGGGTGGAGGCATGGCCTTTGAGAGATAACACTGCAGTTTCTGTGGCGGGATGCTAATATAAGGATATCTTTTCTAGATATGGCTACCCTATTGAGCTGGTTAGTGACAGGGGAAGTCATTTTTTGAATAAGGTGATGGAGAAAATGCTACGGTTTTATTTTGTATTACACAGGAAATCTTCTCCATATTATCCTCAAACGAATAGACAAGCAGAATCAACTAATAAGCAATTGATTCGGATTTTAACAAAGTTGGTGAATATGCATCGAACGGATTGGGATGTGAAACTTCCTTCCGCCTTATGGGCCTATCGGACAGCTTATAAAGTGGCAATAGGATTGACTCCTTTTAAGTTAGCATTTGGCATGGAGGCAATCACCCCGGTGGAGCATGTGATCCCGAGTCTGCGGATGCTGATTGCGGATCGGCTTCTTCCGGAGGATTCTATGATTTATCGATTGGATGTTTTGCAGGAACTGGACGAAGAGCGGCTGAATAGCTTTGAGGTGCTGCATGATCTGCAGTCTAGGCGGAAAAAATGGTTGGATCGCCTGAAAGCACCGAAATTTGTTCGGGGAGAGCTGGTCCTTGTCTTCAATTCTCACCTCGGGAAGATGCCAGGGAAGCTTAAATTACGGTGGTCAGGACCATTCTAGATATTTCAAGCATGCGAGCCCATCTCTTTTTATTTGGCGGATTTACGGGGGGAGGTTATTTCTGTGCCGGACAATGGTTTTAGACTGCGCCATTATGTTTCACCTACCACGATTCAGTGCCCCTTTGCTGTGGTACAAGAGCCGGAAGCCGCCCTAATCATGATTGGGGATTCTTTTGCATGCAATCTTGGAAAGTGAAAAAGGATCTATGATGGTTGCGACACTGTGGATCACCCTATTTTGGGAACTCATTGTGGAAAGCTTACTACTACATGCATACAATTCTTATTGTGTTTCTCTTGTTTAGTGTGTCGCACGCTCTTAGTTCTATACTCTCTGCTGCTTCATCTCATCGCCGCCATGATAGCTTCTCTCCTGCAATGTATTCCTTTCACTCCTGTACAGCAGCTAGCGCTTCGACGAGTGGATGCATGGCTACAAGACTTGCGGCTACGTGTGTTTGCCAACCTGGATTGGCAAGGGATCCCAGTTCACCCGCAGGCAGCAGGTTTGATTGAGCAACTCGCTGCTGGCGATATGGTGGTGCTGAATAATCAACAGATTCAGTTTGACAGCAGAAAGAGTCTCCAGGTGTTGCTGTTTGCCCAACGATGGCGTGGTGCGTGCCTCTCATGTGATCCCTGCGGCAGATGTAGAGCAAGAATTTGGTTTGAAAGTAAAAGGAGAGTATAAGCTTTCAGGGTTGTCAGATGTAGCAACCAGGGATGCGTATCGATGGTTTCTCGATGTGATTTGGCTACAAGCCAAAACCTATACCATTTCGACCTGAGCAAGAAATGTTTTGCATTCGGCCAACTTTGGGCCAGTAGCTTGGGCACCGGTTTTCAGAGAACGACTGCTGGCAGAGTGCCAAAGAGTGATGGCACAGTTGGGGAGGAATACCCCAACCAATACAAAAGTTGGCCAACTGCTCACATTGATTTTTCCTTTAAGAAAAGTTTTTCCTCTCGCCCTGCGTCCTCTCTGCCACTTTGAAGATGATCACTTGGTGGTCCAAGGGACTGTTGTTCCTCTATCGCAAACGCAAGGTTTGGAAGTGACGGATGAGAGGGAAACACCACAGCAGCATGTGGGCACCGGGGATTTGACTGGTCCATCGACAGCAGTGGTATCCTCTGGAGCCCAAGACATGGCTACTACAGGTGCAGGATCAGCAAGCCGCAAGCGCGGCAAGGAGGAACAACAATTTTCTACACCACCTCCAGCGACAACATATCTTCTTTTGGAGGATTCTGCGGTGGCTCGCTGGCGCCGCTAAATGTAGGAGAGAGTGGGCAGTGCTACTTCGTTGAGGAAGGGCTCTCCGGTTGCGGATGTTCCCGCTCAACCGGAAACTTCTGGCACTACCAATGCTGCTACCTCGACGGGAGGTACTCGTCCCGCAGTGCTACCTTGGGAGGCTACGGTAGTGACCCCCACTGACCAATTGCAAGCATGCGACACTTTTTTGAGTAGAGTTGCAAAGTCTATTCGTGCGGCCTGGCTAGCCCTTCCACAGAGGGAAGAGCCAATGAGCTGGAAGTGCAGGTAGCGGCCTATCAGACTCGCATTACCGAGTTGTCCACTTAAAATGAAGAGTTGACTGCAACAACTCTCCAACAAGGGGCATAAATACAAATGTTACGAGGGGCTAATGATGAGTTTGTGGCCTCTATTCAACAAGAACTTCTTCAGTTGAGAACGCAGCATAGCTTGGCCTCTTACTTAGCCTCGCACCCTGGTGATGTAATGATCAATATGAATGACTTGGATGCGTTGGCAGTGGAGATGCAAGAAGATCTCCTTGTTTTTATGGATAATCAACTACAAAGCTGGAGTGCACACTTAGCTGTGCTGAGGTGAGACCACAGCCACCCACTCAGGAGGTTGTGGTGCAACACCTAGAGTCATCCAACACTGACAGAGAAAATGATTCGTCAATTTCGTAAGGAGCGGCGCAGGGTCTATTTTTGGGTGAAGACCTTAGCTCATTCTTTTCTCTTAGTCTACCACCTTGCCCTCCATTTTTTTCTACTCTTAACACTAGGTTGGTAATGGGACACTTTTATGTCCTGGGACACTTTTATGTCCTGTTAAGTGACCATTTTCCTTGAATTATGTCAAGAGTTTCAAAATGGATTTTGAGGTGTTATCTATCTAGAAATTTGTCTCATGAGCTGGAAAAAACTCGACATTTTTTTGGAATATCAATTCCATCTTTAACATTGTCCTTGCACAACATTTCACAACCTAAACTGTGTGAAAAAACGGGTCCAGTTTTTGGCTTTTTTAAACTTTTTGCAACTATACCACTCTAGAATTCATGTTTGTGAGGTCTATAATGCTAGAAAACTATCTTTAGTAGTCCTCAACATGTCCTGATGCTTCTAGGGAGAAATAAATATTAAAGTTGTAAGTTATGACCAAATTACAAAAATTGTCAAATCCTGTTTTTTAGCCAATTTTAGCTCTTCTATGATTTTTTTGGTGGATTTCATGATATCCAAATGCATTTTTGATTTTGTATGTCTCATATTGTAACATAAAGCTAACATTCCTTGAGTTTTGGGGCACCTAATACCCTATTTTTCATAGTACACAACGATGGTTGATTTTTTCAATTATAGAAGAAAACGAACATTCTAGTATATCAAGTATAGCTTTTTCAATATTGTTAGTTTCTTGTGACAACTACATGCATTTTGTAGGTAGTAACCATATCTAATCATAAGGATCAAATTTGGCTAGATATTGAATAGTTTCTATGGGATTCTACAACTCATAATGTTGAACCCAGTTTTTTCATGTTTGCTGTATTTAACACTTCATCTTTGTCCCCAAGATTCCCCTTGGTAAGAGATGTATTATTATTTTGACATGCTCCATGGCTCCTTATGAACATAAAGGACAATAGGGAACTAAAAAAACATGCATATATTATTTGTATTGAGCGTGGCTATAGAAACTTTGATGATATGTTTGCAGAATGGTAAAAATTCAACTTTTTTGTACCTATATATTTTGGCAAAACAAAAAATAGTGAGTGAGAAGCAATCATATGTTCCGATCACCAACCCATTGAAGTTAACTAGGGAATTTATCTCAAGTCTTACAAAAATCCCTAATCTTATTTTTATGCAACAAAACGTAAGAAATGACTGTTTTGATGAAAATGCACTGGTCCATCAACTTTGGAGGCTTGGTGTGACCAAAAGATGAGAAATTTTACAAGTTTCTTATTTTTTCCATGTGTAGTAGGCCTTGAACTATAACCTCATGAAAGGATTTTACAAAATGAGTGGATCTACTATGGTTTTGGAGGTTTTTTTCAAAATCCTAAAAGGACACTTTTATGTCCTGTTAGGTTACCAACCTAGTGTTAATAGATACCTTTCTCGCTATTATCCTTTACATACACCTGTTGCTCCTCTGCCCACAGGCGCCTCAAACTATTTCTTTGCCAACAGAGTTTATTCCTCGGGCCCCCTGGCCGGAACATATTGAGATAGATCCACGTCTTTTGGATGAGGTCTATCGGGCACATACTACAGATTTTACGGGCTTTGGCTACATTGATATTTCCTCTTCACCAGATCAGGCTGCAGATCAACAACCGGAACCTTCCAACCACAGGGGCTGAGTGTGGGCTCGCACAATCCACCTTGCATGCGAGGTGTTATAGCATTAGCCGCACATGCGGTCTTGCGGTCCTGCGAAGGTCTGGACACTGCGGATCAGGAGTATGCGTTATGCGGCGGCCGTAGCGGCAGTTCTTCACAGGATATCATGGGACAGGAGTGTGTGCACCGTTCCCGATCTGCGCTGGAGCAGCGGTTGTATATGGAGGGGCATACTTGTCTTTTGATGTAACTTAACCAATCTCTATGATATTCATGGCATCTACTGTTGTAACTCTGTGTCTAGATTACACATGAATGAAGCAAGAGGTGTTCTGGGCCTGTGTACTGTGTACTTCCTTCTCTTGTCATTCTATATGTTGACGTTCATATAATGTCGTTACGGGTAATCATTCCTGTAACGCCTATTGCTCCTGTGCGGGCAATAGCCATTACCCTTATGTTAATCTCTAGGACTCTTTTTAGTTCCTAGCATTATCTTCGAGGAAAAAACGGTTGGGTGCATCCCCCTTCTTATTGGTGGATATAGTTCTTGTGTACATGCAAATATAGATGTAGTAGTTTTGTTCACAATGTGAAAATACTTGTGTGAATGCATGGCTTGGAGCTATTTGGGTTTTGACAATCTTAGAATTGGGTAATACATACATTTATTTTGTCTTTGGGTCTCGTGTGGAGACGGCAGGAAGTAACGCTTGGCCTTAAAGCCTAGAAGCTTGTATGCAATGGGACACTCCCCCTTGAGCTTGATTTGAATTGATGCCATCTTTGAGATTTTAAAAAAAGTATCAACAGCATCAGGATGGTCTTTTAGGCCCAATTTGAGGTGGTGAGTAGGATCATTTCAGCACATGAAAAACACTCTTTATAATAAGAGCTCAAGGATTTTTTGATGGGAATCCCAAAATAGGTTTGTATGTCCTTGTTGTAAGTTGTGCTCTTTTATAAAGCCAAACAAGCACTTTTAAAGACAAAATCTACCTTCCCACCTTTTGAATTCTCGAACAATTTAAAGCTTGACTTCCACCTAAAAATGCTTTGGGCATTACATGCTTTCAATTGCACACACACAAAACTTTGAAGTCTTCCCTCTGGAAAAACTAAAGATTGAGCTTAAAAGCTTATAATTCAATCAAGGCATTAATTGCTAGCATATCTTAGTTCAAAATTTGTGTAGATGTGTTCGATCAAAAGTTAATGCCGATGATTACGTACAAACATAAGTGTGTCCCTTCAATTTGTTGGTGCAGCTTCTAATTGAATGGATCCAAAATGTGTATTCGTGGCCTTCGATGGAGTAGCTCTAATCCAACGCAACCTAAATGTAAATGCAACCTACACACATAGGCTAATTAATTTCAAATTAGCACAAAGGGTAGTGGATCAAGGAGAAAATCCAAGAACGTGCTTGAAAGGGCGGTGGTAATGCGTGTGCTAGTCTCCACCCAACCGTGATATCTTATAGCCTCCCCCTAGCGTACACACTATCCGGTTGTGCTGGTGGACTTGCCCATAGGACCCATGTCCTTACATTTACCCCCCCCCCCCCTTTGGAGAATCATTTTCATCCTCAAAAACGAACATTGGAAAATGTTTCGTAAGTGCTACCAACACCCGTCGTCTAACATGATGTCTGGTGCAAAGATCATGAGAATCCAAAATCTTTTCGGGCTCATGAGGAATGCTTGGCAATTTGATAAGATCGACTAGCACACCTATCTCAATGACATTATCATTCTGTCCTAGCTGTTTTCGTAAACGGCTAACATAAAAAACAGGATGAACTCATGAGTGCTCTGGGAGAGATAACTTATAGGCCACTTGACCTATACGTTTGAGAATGGTAAACATTCCACAAAAGAGTGGTGAAATTTTAACAACTTTTCCATCTTCAAACTTTCTGAATGCTTTGAAACTTTGAGGAAAACCTTGTCCCCTTCTTTGAAAGTAGCAAGAGATGATGCTCATGTGCGTACTTCTTATATCAATCTTGAGCATGCTTAACATTTTGTCGAGAAACTCGAAGCATGTCAAAATGGTCTTGGAGAAAATCCTTCGCTTGTTGTATCTTCTCCTTAGCCAACCCCACCATAATGGGTGATCTAGGTTGAAATCCATATAAAAACATAAATGGACTAAACCTTGTAGTCACATGCTTTGAACTATTATAATAAAATTCCAATACAGGTAAGTAGTCTTCCCAATTGGTTTGCTTCTCGCTAACGTACACTCATAGCATATTTTATAGCACTTAATTTAATTCTTTTGGTTTGACATCCGTTTCTGGATGATGAGCCATGCGTAGATTATGTTTGGTTTCCAACTTTTGGAACACAACTCCCTAGAAGTGATTATCGAACTTTTGATCTATTTCACTAATGATACTAGCCGCACAGATCGAGAGTTTATATATATTATCTACAAATTATAGCCGTGCTAATTTTGGTGTCTTAATCGTAGTCTTAGTGGGGATGAATCGACCCATCTTTGTGAGACGGTCTACAATTACCCAAATGGCATCATGGCCACGATTTGTAGTAGGTAGTCCTACTACAAAATCCATAGAGATACTCTCCCACTTACCTTGTGGAATCTCTAAAGGATGTAAAATGCCACCTACCTTGAGGCACTCTGCCTTATTAACTTGGCACTGTTGGCAGTTTAGTACGTACTCTTGAACATCATGATGTAAGTCCGGTCAATAAAATTGTCGTCGAACTAAGGCATACGTCTTACCAATACCTGGATGACCAGCACTTGGACTATCATGACACTCAAATAAGATTTTGTGCCTAGTGTCTAAGTCCTTTGGCACACATACTCTACCCTTGTGGAGTAAGTAGCCATCATCAATGGAAAAATTCTTCCATCGCTTAAGCTCTTCCTGAGTAGGGGTGGAGCTCTGTGTGTTGGAGTTTTTATCTTCGTGTGCAGAGACGTGTTGATCTGGCTGTTTAGAGACATGTGAGTGTGACGGATCCCTTTTTAAAATTTCACTCCACACTTTAGCATATGATTGATCTTGTGCACACTTGCCACGTAATGACTCTAAAAATCCACTCTTTATTTCCGTGAAAGCAAGTGAATTAATCTGAGGAATCCGATTTAGTGCATCCACTACTACATTATATCTCCCCTTGTGATATCGTAGCTTACAATCATAATCTTGAAGGATTTCGGCCCATCTAGCTTTACGGCCCTTCAAGTCCGTTTGAGTAGTAAACCATTTGATACTCTCATGGTCAAGAACTACTTCAAACTCGACACCATATAAATAGTGTTACCACTTTTGTAAAGCATGAATTATGACATAGATCTCTCTCTCATAGACATAATAATTCTATTGAGCTCTATCTAACTTTTTACTTTCAAAGTCTATAGGTATTCCCTCTTGGATAAGTACCGCACCAATTGCTTTATCATTAGCATCAGTCTCTACCACAACAGCTTAAGTGGGTCGATGATTGCTAGGATGGGAGCAATGGCTTCGAAACTGCATTTTTGGGCTTCTTCCCAAGAAAAGGTCTTACCTTTTTCTTTAAGTTGATCCATCATAGGAACAATAATTTTGGCATAGTCACGGATATACTATCGATAAAATCCAGCCATGCCTTAAAATATTTGAAGCTCCTCAGTCATGTTGGGATGTGGCCATTGAAGAATGGCAGCAACCTTGTCTGTGTCCATCTTGATGCCAGAATAAGAGATCACATGATCGAGGTAATGTATCTTTGTTTTAAAGAAATCGCACTTGCTTTGCTTAGCATACAACGTGTGAGCTCGTAGTTGTTCAAACACCAGAGATTTCAAAATGACGTGATCACACTATAATTTCAGGTTAATAACAATAGAAATGCAAAATAACAAATATTATGCTAATTGACATTCATCTTTTTTGACCTGCAAGGAGACTTGGAGATCGGCTCGAGGCCCGCCGGGCTAAGTAGTTGGACCGCCGGGCCCGCCGTGGCTATATAAAGGCAACGCCAGTGCTTGTCTTTTTTACAAGAGAGGTACACTTCTGTACCAAACTTTCTGGCAGCTTTCCACATTCTCAAAGCAGTGTAGCAGTAATTTTTTAATCCCTTCCTTATTTTATTGATGTTTTTTTGAGTTTTTTGCGTTAAAACTTAAAGGTATAAAATTTCATTTATCAAATCATCGTACGTGGATGCACTGACATATGGTTGCAATTGCGGCTGGGTGTGTCATTGCAAAAGCATACGATAATTATGTTTTATATTGCTCCCAGTCATTCATGCTTCGGAACA
Source organism: Adiantum capillus-veneris (assembly GCF_014529385.1). Classification (NCBI taxonomy): domain Eukaryota; kingdom Viridiplantae; phylum Streptophyta; class Polypodiopsida; order Polypodiales; family Pteridaceae; genus Adiantum; species Adiantum capillus-veneris. Next base: position 107,609,846 of record NC_140931.1, on the reverse strand, counting down.
TGGTTGCAATTGCGACTAAGTGTGTTGCTGCTAGAATGACAGGAGCATCTATTTGAAAGAAGTCACCGTGCGTGGATGCACTGGCACATGGTTGCAATTGCGGCTAGGTGTGTCATTGCAAAAGCGTAGGGTGACTATGTTTTATGTTGCTCCGAGTCATTCATGCTTCGCCACATGGTTGCAAATGCGACTAGGTGTGTTGTTGCTAGAATGACAGGAGCATCTATTTGAAAGAAGTCACCATGCGTGAATGCACTGACACATGGTTGCAATTGCGACTAGGTGTGTCATTGCAAAAACGCAAGATGACTATGTTTTATGTTGCTTCCTATCATTCATGCTTCAGCACATGGTTGCAATTGTGACTAGGTGTGTTGCTGCTAGATTGACAATAGCATCTAATGCATGAATGTGTGCTCAAGTAATTTCATAATGTTTCATATGCTTGAATCTTGAAAGACGACATCGTGCGTGGATGCACTTTCACATGGTTGCAATTGCGACTAGGTGTGTCATTGCAAAACCGTAGGATGACTATGTTTTATGTTGCTCCCAGTCATTCATGCCTTGGCACATGGTTGCAATTGCGACTAGGTGTGTTGCTGCTAGAATGACAGGAGAATCTGTTTGAAAGAAGTCACCGTGCGTGGATGCACTGGCACATGGTTGCAATTGCGGCTAGGTGTGTCATTGCAAAAGCGTAGGGTGACTATGTTTTATGTTGCTCCCAGTCATTCATGCTTTGGCACATGGTTGCAATTGCGACTAGGTGTGTTGCTGCTAGAATGACAGGAGCATCTGTTTGAAAGAAGTCACCGTGCGTGGATGCACTGGCAAATGGTTGCAATTGAGGCTAGGTGTGTCATTGCAAAAGCGTAGGGTGACTATGTTTTATGTTGCTCCCAGTCCTTCATGCTTCGGTACATGGTTGCAATTGCGACTAGGTGTGTTGGTGCTAGAATGATAGGAGCATATTTTTGAAAGAAGTCAACGTACATGGATGCACTGGCACATGGTTTCAATTGCGACTAGGTGTGTCATTGCAAAAGTGTAGGGTGACTATGTTTTATGTTGCTCCCAATCATTCATGCTTCGGCACATGGTTGCAATTGCGACTAGGTGTGTTGCTGCTAGAATGACAAGAGCATCTGTTTGTAATTTGTTGTACGGTGAGGCATTGGCACATGGTTGCAATTGTGATTAGGTGTGTCACTACAAAAGCGTACGAGATCTATGGTCTATACTGCACTTTTTCTTTCACGTAGAAAAGATCCAAATGCAGTGGAACATAGTTATATTTCACAATGTGTTGTTTGCAATAATACCATTGTAGGCAAAATGGATCCTTCTGCTACTTCAATGATAGACTTCAAAAAGAAAATTAGACAATTGTTGATTACAATCGTCAGTGCACTAGATCCCGACGATATAGCGTAGATTGTTGCAGATGAGTCTAGATTGCAATCATTATACAGTGAGATTGCCCGCAAAATGTTGTTGTTATATCCAAACAAAACAACCGAATCAATAATCTCATTACTGAGTAGTTGGGTGGGAAATTTGCCCAAGGTGGCCTCTGATTTGAGAGAGGAATGCCCTCAAGAAGTAGACAAGGGTAAGCTAGAGCATTGAAACGCGAGATGGAGAGCTGAAAAGGAGAGGTCAAGGCGAGCATCTCACATAGACACACAGTTTGGCCTAAGCAAGAAAATGCTAATGGCTATCACCAGAGTTATGGGGAGCAGCCAAGCTGGAGAACCGTTTATTGAGGAGGCTGCCATTGAGGGAACATCCAGTTCTACTGCTTCACCAGTCACCTGGAGAGCAGTATATACATTTTTGAATGTAGTATGACTTTGGGAATTCCAAATAAGTCCATTAAGAAGATCAAGAAACTTGGGTCAGGGGCTTATGGCACAGGGTGGCAAGTTCAAATCAAAGGGATCAGTTTCCTTCCTGCAACGAATACTTATTGTGCCAAGGAGTTCAAAGGACAGGCCAAGCATCAGTGGAAAAGCTTTGCATCAGAAAGTGGGGTAGATCTCAACCATAGAGGGATTGTGAGAAGTATTGCCCACTCTGTAACTTTGCCATTGTTTCTGATATTCCCCTATTTCAATGGGGGAACTTTAGGTGATCTTATGGAGATAGTGCCCCTTCCACATGGCTCTTTCATGACGCTTGTAGCGCATCAAGAGGGGAAAGGAAAGATCCCTGAAGACTTTAAATGGGAGCAGCCCTCTGAAGACAAGAAAACACGTATTAAGAGCATGTGCAATCATGCTCCCTCGTTGATCCATTCCTTGGTGAAGGCATTGCAATTCGCACATGACGAGGGAGTGATCCACAATGATGTCCATCCATGGAACATCATGTTGGACTTTACCAAGGATCTCACTCCCCGTATTGGAATAATTGATTGGGGATTGGCTCTGCGTGTTGGCTTAGAGACACAAAAGACCAACAATACGGATGAAAACTGGAAAAAGCTTCATCCTTGGCGAGCTCCTGAGTTACTAGATGGCAAGAATTTATGCCCAAGGACCAAGGCCACAGATGTGTACGCCATAGGATGGGTGATATGGCAATTTTGTAAGTTTTGTGAAGAGTTCTCTGACTACTACAACACAGATTGGTTCAAACATAAGGTTTCAGTAGAGGTACAAGCCATATCTAGGATTGTTGTGGAAGGTTGGGTGAGGAAGAAATCCACAGACAGAAAGACCTTGGCACTTTTGGACGAAGAATTAGAAAGATTTGAAGCCCAGCCAGAACAATGCTTACGCCCTCCCTCTGAAATGAGTGTAGCCTTTTTTTGATGGATATATGATGTACTTTATGAAGCAGGGTTTTCTGAGACTTTTGACTCATAAAAGAACTTTTAAAAATTGGGTATTATGCCCCATGGATGATGTATGAGTAATAAAAACACTTTGTTATATCTCAATAGACAACAAATTTTCTATGAGTTTTGTTTTTTCTCTTAAGTTTCAAGCAAAAAGCCACGTGGAGTCACTGATTGTCATTCATTGATTTAAAAAATGGTGGTTACTCTTATATCAATTGATTTTCATAAGATGGTGGTTATTCTAATATCAATTGATTGTCGTTAAATGGTGGTTAAAATTATATCAATTGATTGTCGTAAAATGGTGGTTAAAATTATATCAATTGATTGTCGTAAAATGGTGGTTACTCTTATAGAAATTGATTATCATTAAGTTTGTATGCCGTAACTGAAGTATAGTGTTTAATCAGGATATGGATAATGATAATCAAAGGGCTAAGCGCGCTTTTGAGCGTCTCAGATCCATGTGTCAAGGCGGTGGAGTGAACGACACCACTCGAATTGCAGCTCGTTGCTCCCAGTGGGCCAACCCATTGGGTACACAATGGAAAGAGGTGAACACTAGGATTGACTGAGAAATGGTCAAATCCATATGGCCAGGCGTTGTAGATGACAACATCAAGAAAGGCCGACTCAAGCTATCACAATGCATTAATGGAGACATACGAGACAATGGAGAGAACATATATCTCGATGTTATGGGTCATCCTATGCATCATATGGATTGTCCATTGTGGTTTGCCAAGATTTTATACATGCATTATGTCTTGGGTGAAGCAGTGGACTTTAGCTCAAGGACACCTCACATGACGGTTGAGGACATTCGCAGTACTGCAATCACCGTCACACGGCAAGAGATGTCATTGGCACTAGAAGGTGCATCAATGGAAGTTCACCAAGTTAAGGAGGAGCTTCAAACTCAACTCAGGCAAGCATCACAAGCTACACAAGGATCTCATGCAGAAGAAACCCTAAATAGAGACTTGCAAAGGGAGGTGAAGGTGCTATCTCACCACGTAAAAGAGTTAGAGGTGACTATAAAAAAACAAAATGCTGCCACATTGATTGAGCAACCAACATCTATTGAGGCCCCTCCAGCTTCTGGTGAGCATGGTGGTCCTTGCCCCATATGTAGATCATTCTTTCATGAGTGGTGTGGTCACTTCAGCTTTCCATGCGGACATATGTATCATATATCATGCTTGATGCAAAGCATGATGAATAACTTTCATTGTGCTATATGTAAGTTTTGAGATATCAAAAAAGCTATATGCAATGTTCAAAATGTCTGAAGACTATAATAAGCTTAAAGGTCAGCGTGAACAGGAGAATGAAGATATTCTCACAAATATTTCACTATCACTTGGATAGTTTTTGTGACATTTGAAAACATTTACTCGTTGTCTTGCGAGAATTTATTAGTGAATTGTGAATTGTCTTCACTTCAGCTTCAATTATGGTATGTGATAATGCAAAGATTTGTTAATAGTGATTTGTGGCCTTGTAAAGGTTTTTAAGGGCTTCGTTTATTATTAAGCAAATGTCTAAACCTTAAACTAAATATAAAAAAAAACTTATAAGATAAACAGTTTCTGAACTTAAACAGAAGTCACTCAATGGATTCAATAATCTATTAATTAAACCACTGTCGTTGCTGCGACGGGTCAAAGTTGGTTCAATTTCCAAATTCTCTTCAATCTCTTCTAAAGTACATGTAGTTTCTACTTCATGAGATTCCCCTTGCAACTCACTGTCTTCGTCCACCTCATCATTGGTTACATCATAAGTCCAGCGCGGCATCTCCTCTTTGTAGTTCTCAGCTTGCACTCTTGCCAATAGCCGATGGTTGCAGTACATATACACCAATTTTTCAGCTCTTGAATTTAGAAAGCGGCTTCTGATGGTGGAATGTACATATTTATATGTACTCCAGTTTCTCTCAAAACTTGAATTGGATGCACATTGGGCTAGGATTCTAACAGCTATGCGTTTAAGGGTGGGTGCACTACCACCATTCATCATCCACCACTTCCACGCTGGTTGCTCCGTGGCAAGTTCTGCATAAATTTTGTACCAAACTTACCCTCTTTTAGTTTAAACTTCGTAAGATCAGTAACAGCTGATGCATGCTTATCAGGATCATCATAAAACCTTCCTATCACATCATAAAAGTCTTCCAGCACCTCCTCATCAAGTTTGTCTATTTTCCATTGCCCAATACTCTAGATCCAATAAGAAAGCTACGTTGTGTAGTGGACTATGTGCTCGAACCCATCGACCATGCACATACTTTCTCAAAATTTCTCTCCTCTTTTGAGTGAATGGTGTCTTCCAAGGCTTCACAATTGGCTCCTAGGGCTCCTCTGGATTTGCAAGGCTTTCTTGAACAGTCCACCAAGCCATCCACACCTTACCTATGTTAGGCAAGGCAGAATCCAGTTGGCGTAATGCGAGCATAATTGGCATCATGACATTGTGCACATCCACCACATCATCCCAGAAGTGGCGATCAGCTAGTAGATCTCTGATCACCCCTATTTTGCTTTTTATCTTCTCCCTTTGACCAGCCTCCCATTTTGAAAAAGTGGCACAAACAAATGACTCCATCACAGCATTCTTATTTTTTATTAGTGATTCTACCTTATAGTAGTTGGTACAAAATCTAGTTTCGCACGGCAGTTTTAACATAGTAGACATCTCTGACGGTACATGTCAAGAACCCTCTGACGCTTCAAAACAAACTTGACTATTAAGCGAGCATTGTCTACTATCCATTTGAACCACTCTCTGTCCTCCCTCTTGTACCAATCTTGCAATACCAAGTTCAAGCTGTGTGTACTGCAACCAGCATTATATAGGTGAGAGAAGCGACTTTCAAGTATCCTACCTGCAGCCCTGCAATTTTTGGCATTGTCCATGATTACTTGGACAACATTTTCTTTTCCAAGTTCCTCAACTGCGTCACCAATGATGTCAGCTATAAAACTGCCAGACTTTATTTGACCAGAGCTATCCACATCTTTGATAAAACATTCACCACGAGGACATACAAGCATGATGTTGATCAATGGCCACCTTTGAACATTGGACCAACCATGACTAACTATGGTGTATCCAGATTGTTCTGTTGCATTTAATATTACCCTTTGAATATCCTGTTGTGTGCTTGTGTAACATTTATCCAACAGTTGGTTTCTCATATGGTGATATGTTGGAGGGGTAAATCCAGCACCACACTCCCCAATGCGTTTCCAAGATGACTTCCATGCATCACGGGTGACAATGGCCAATGAATCCCCAGTGAAATAGACGGCCTTAGCTAGTGCAAGTTGTGCTTCTTCTAAGGCAAGTGTTTTGAAGCTCGTCTGTAAGCTAACCTGTCTACTTTTTGACGATCCTACCTGAACGTCAGGAGATCCATGGTTTGGAGGTGTAGTTCCATTGATATGAGAATTTGGTTCCCTGCTTTGAGTGCTTCCATTGGTGGGCGTTACACCCAATGATCCCTCATACTGGTTTGATCTTATCGATACCGGGGTGTGATGGTCGAAAGTAGAGAGTTTTGATCTTTTACTCGTGGAAATTAGCTTACCAATTAAAGATTTTAAGCGCATAGCTGCTTCTTCTACACCTAAGCCCTTGCACTTTCCTCCTTGGATTTTGGTATTGCCACCTAGCAAATGATCCCTTATTCTTGGTTCTCCTCCATATTTATCTTCGCCACAAAAGTTACATTTCCAATCTTGATACTTATTTAAATTTGTGGCAAAATTCCACTCGGGTCCTGGAATTTTTTCACCTGCCTTTCGCTTGCCCTGCGAAGTGGTGCCCTGCGAACCAGGACCGGACTTGGAATCGAGGTAGGAGGTCTCCTCAAGGAAGCCATGCTTGAGACACCAACATCACCGCTCACATTCCCGGTGGAAGACATACTTATTGGATGCTTGCAATACCAATAAACATAGCTCAGTATGCTATCTCTTCTTTCAAGTATTATTCAAACCAAACATTAGTGTTATAATCAATATCACACACAAGTGTAGTAGTGAAGCTTGAAGGGAATAAACCTCAATCTACTCAAACATGAGCAAGAAAATACAACGGTGAGTCAAATATGTGATCAGTCCATCCCAAAAGTAGAGATATCGACCCAAAGATTCACCTTCCTACCCCTTTCATGAATCAGTCCAGTCCAAAAAAGAACTAATGACCCATGATTGGAGCTCTAATAGAAATAGTAAGCAAATACAATGGTGAATCAAACATGTGATCAGTCCATCCCAAAAGTAGAGATATCGACCCAAAGATTCACCTTCCTACCTCCTTTCATGAATCAGTCCAGTCCAAAAAAGAACTAATGACCCATGATTAGAGCTCTAATCGGAATAGCAAGCAAATACAACGTTGAATCAAACATGTGATCAGTCCATCCCAAAAGTAGAGATATCGACCCAAAGATTCACCTTTCTATCTCTTTTCAAGAATCAGTTCAGTCCAAAAAATAACTAATGACCCATGATAGAAGTTCTAATCAATATAGCAATCAATTTAGCAAATATAACGGTGAACAAAACATGAGATTAGTCCATCCCAAATGTAGAGATACTGACCCAAAGATTCACCTTTCTACCTCCTTTTAAGAATCACTTCAGTCCAAAAAAGAACTAATGATCCATGATCAGAGTTTCATTAAGTTTTAATTTTTTTTAAAGACTATTCATTTTTTTACCTTTAGTTTTTCTTCTAAATTTTAAAGGATGACCAAATTTAGAGGAAGCGGTGATGTGATGTGATGTCTACTACAGGGTTATATAGAGCCGCCAAATATGGAGGGGGTACATGACGGGGCCGGCGGGATTCTTGCTTTGCCCGCCGGGCCCACCGGGTTTTGTAATAAGCCCGTTGGGCCTGCTGGGGTTTGTAGGTTGCCCCGCCGGTTCTACGTTTTCTACTGGTTTTCATAGGTCATGACATTAGATATGTTATTAACATGAAAAAAATAGTGATAATAACAACAATAATTAACATTTAACAAAATGCGTCATCGCGTAATTAAAATCCCTTTCAAACACTAATCATAGGTGTTCTATGTGTTCATCTTCAGTCTTACTGTAAATGAGAATGTCATCAAGGAAAAACACAACAAATTTTCCAAGATAGGGACGTAAGACACTATCCATGAGTGTCATAATGGAGCTGGAGCATTGGTTAGACCAAAAGACATAACCAAAAATTCAAAATGCCTGAACCGTGTTCTGAAGGCAGTTCTGGAGATATCTTGTAGTAGAATATGCACCTGGTGGTATCCTGAACAAAGATCTATCTTTGTATAGTATCTTGCCCCGTGGAGTTGATCAAACAACTCATCCAATCGAGGCAAAGGATACTTGTACTTGATTGTTATTGCATTTAATCCGCGATAATCTACGCACATGCGCATAGTACCATCTTTCTTTTGCACCAATAGAATTGGTGATGCCCAAGGTGAAGTGTATCACCATATACATGTGGTAGTGATGTGTGTGAATACACTAGGATCGCTGGGGCATTTTTTCCCTCTTTAGGAGGTTTTTTCCCCTGACATTGTATATATGTCCATCACTCTAGGGCTATCTATCTTTCATTGCACACTAAGCAACACACTCTCTAATGTGTGCCTTGAGCTTTATTTGTCTTCTCCAAGATGGGTGCGTTTCTGTGCAACCCTAATTCCAACAATTGGTATCAGATCAGGTTATGTCCTCCGAGGCTTAATCGCCACAACTGCTCCAGCAGATGCCTACTCACTTTCTCCGATTACACTGAGGTTTGGCGAGCGTTCGTAGGTCGACATATATTTTGAGTAAGCTCCTAGAGCTAAGTCTGCTCACATTTCTGGTTTGGGCTCATTCGGCCTCCGTTTCCACTACAAACAGCACTACATAGGCAATTTTTTCATTTTGTACAAAATTTCTGTCAGTGCTGATTTTTGCAGAACATGTGCCTTACAGTCTTCTACGGTTTGTGCTAGCACGTGCTGTTTCCACTCCATTTCTCCTATTTTTGAGCATCTTTCACATCAAGTGCAACATTTACCATTGCTGACAACAATACAGATGTCTTCAAGATGTTTGCTACTGAGGACAGGTTGGATCGGGACAATTACCCTATGTGGTCTTATATGATGCAACACATTCTTGTGTCAAAGGGCGTCTATAATATTGTGTAGGGCATTGATGTACATCCTGGTTCTGAGGATGTAGGCGATGTTGAGGATGTTGCAGGTCTTGCTGCTATAAGAGTTGTTTTGCCTACGGCAGAACAAGATCGTTGGATGTAAAGGATGCGTAGGCTCATGCATTGATTGCATTGTCTGTTAAGTGCACCATTGTTCCTCACATCCGTTCAGCAAAATCTCCAAAATAGGCTTGGGATATTTTGGCTAGTCTTTATGCAAGTCACAATGAGGCTAAAATTGCTTTGCTACGTAAAGAGATGGAGTCAAAGATTATGCATGAGGAAGATGATATGGACACTTTCCTTGCTAGTGCGGATATCAATGAGCAACTTATTTCTGCAGGTTAAGTCATTTCAGAAAATTCCCTTGTGCAGACTGTTCTTGATGCCTTACCAAATTCTTACCAGACTTTTGCTAGTACTTGGAGACTTATGACCCAAGGAAATCTTGAAGTTGTCAAGTTTGATGCATTATGCACATTGCTGTTGTAAGAGTCACTTTCTAGAAAAAACAGGACTAGGAAGCGTGGAGTTGAACAGGCTGCTTCTCAGAGAAAGGGTGGTAACAACAATACAGCCACTTCTTATGGTTCTGCTGCAAGTGGAAAAAATTTCTGTTTCTAATGCTTCTGCTAGCAGCAATTTGTCTGGAAATTCTGGTGATAAGGGAAAAAAGAAAATGCATTGCCATTTTGTAAATCTAATGACTTGATCACTTGATCAAGTCGTGTCCTAAGTTGAAGGCCAAAGAGGCTAAGAAGAAAGAGGGTGGTTCCACTCCAAATGCTGGTTCCACTACAAATGTAGCCATTGTTGAGTCTTTTGTGAAAGGAGACTGTGTTGCTGATGTTGATGCAGAATGGGCTTTTAGTGCAGAGTGCACTTACAATCCTGATGTCCATGATGCATGCTTGTCAGATGCTGCAGATTCTTATGTGTGGTATTTTGACAGTGGTGCTACAAATCACATTACCTCACATCATGAATTGTTTACCTCTCTCGAGTCTGTCCCTCGTGGGAATTCAGTCACTTGTGCCAACAATGCCTCTTATCCAGTTTAGGGAGTTGAAAAGATTGTGCTTACTGCTGCAAATGGCAGTTCCTTCACACTTGTTGATGCACTTTATGTACCTGGGATCAAGAAGAATCTCTTGTCTGTATCCGCACTTGCTAGACTTGGACTTGTAGTCAAATTTGTGGATGACAGATGTACAATTTTTGATCTTATTTTTGGTGATGAAATTGTTGCATCTAGCCTTTTGTGTTGTGGACTGTATAAGCTCACTTTGTATGACAAGTGTGGACAAAATTTTGCAAATGCTATTGCAAATTCAAGGGCTATTTCAGCTGAAAAACTTTGGCATGCACGTTTTGGTCATCTGAATTTTGTCAGTTTGTTGCGTTTGTAGAAATATGATATGGTTGCTTCGTTGCCGCCTCTTGAAGCACCTATCGAACATGTTTGTGAAGGCTATATTTTGGGTAAGATGCAACATTCTAAGTTTCTAAAGGATGGTTCAGTTCGGGCCACATGCAGGTTGCAGCTTGTGCATAGTGATGCTTGTGGACCCATGCAAACTCCGTCCTTGGGCAATTATCTTTACTTCGTGACTTTCATTGATGATTACTCCAAGCATGCATGGGTATTTCCTCTTAAAGCGAAGTCCAAAGTTTTTATGTGCTTCAAACAATTTCTGGCTATGGTTGAAAATGTCTCGAAATGTACTATGGGCACCCTCCGTTCCGATCGAGGGGGAGCATATGTCTCATGAATTCAATGCATTTCTGGCTAGTCATGGGATAAAACACCAATGTACACTGCCTTATACATCTGAGCAAAATGGTGTTGCAGAGAGGAAAAACAGGTCCCTTACGGAAATGACACAATGTATGGTCAAAAGTCAAGCTTTGCTGCATTCTTTTTGGTTTGAGACCATCATGTGTGCCAGTTATGTACTAAACAGGTGTCCTACAAAAGCTTTTTAGTCTATTACTCCATATGAATCGTGGCATGATAGAAAGCCTTCTATTGAGCACATGCATTGAGTGGCATAAAATGGTAACCATCTTTTTGCAACATTTGTTAGCCTACTCAACGTCCTCTTCCTCATATGTGTATATATTTTTCTATGCTATTAAGTTATCTAGAGTAAATTCCCCCTCTTCGTTTAACCTTTGTGGCGACACATACATTATACTCTTCCCAAAAATGTCACCTTAGTCATATATTTATATTACCACCCTTTTCTTTTTTGCTTTGTAAATAGAATAAGCATACAATAACCAACTATATACCCCCAAACTTTCTTACCTCTTGTGAATTAGTAGTAGAAAAATAATATATCCATCTTCCACCCCTTATAGATAAATTCCCATGGAAATCAACTCTCCACTTGTCTTTACCAAAGATTATGGTCCCTCTCTACAAGTCTTCTATGCCCCCTACATAGGTGGCCCAATATCTCTTAAGAATATACATATAGTTTCTCTCCTTTCAAAAAGACTCCAATTGTATATTCTTTTCACAAGCAAATAATATTGGGCCCTCCTCTATTTGTTTAAGCATCATAGCCTTTTGAAAAAGCATGATTCCCCTTGGATGCATACAAGCAAAGGGCCCATACAAGAAGACTTTGAAGCAAAAGGTTCCCTAGCCTAGTGTGGACCTTCCAAACCGAATTCCTTGGTGCATGGGCGTGAAGAATAGTCCAAATTCATATCAAACATGTTGAGAAGGTCAATTTTGCCTTTTGAAGCATGTCATTCCGAGCTACAGGTAAAAAGTTATGGTCAAAATAGTATAAATCTGTCAGATTCGCAGCAAAAGGAAACTGTAAATCAAGTAAATCAAGAGAGTGAGATCTTATTTTTCACCTACTCATCTTCTAGAAGAGCAATGAGTGTTCAAGGTCACTTGCATGTGATGGGACCAACCTAAAGATGCTTTCTAAATGCCAAGACAGACAAGTTGAGATACCCCGCAGGAGCCACCCGTAGGGCCTCATGGTGGGGCCCACCTACATTATGCACCTCTATGGAGCCTTCACGGTCTAAAATGATATTTTTGGTGAATAAATAGTCCCTTTTATGTCCAATATTCAATGAGTGGTCAAAGGTGTTGAGCTTATATGTGAAGCTACTCAATATATGGCTTCTCTATATATGGCACCCAGGTCCCCTCTATATATACATCATCTCATGTGTGTATTCTACACACTTTGGGGTTCTACTTCTGTGTTCTCTCCTTCTCTCTCAACATGGTATTAGAGAAGTACGTTTTTGTTTTCTATTTTTCTCCTGATAAAAATCGATTTTGCAAAAACTATTCGCGAGAGGGATCGGAATCGATGTGGTCTACAACTTTGCACAAGGAAGTTTTTTCAAATTCTGCACCGATTTTGAGTTATCGTTCACGGACTGCGTACATACCTGAAAAACAGCTTTTGCGTTTTGTTTTTGGATTTTGTGCTAATTGGAAACGATTTTGCAGAAACTACCTGTTGGAGAGACCGGAATCGATGTGGTCTACAACTTTGCAGAAGGAAGTTTTTTCAAATTCTGCACCGATTTTGAGTTATCGTTCGCGGACTGCGTACATACCTGAAAAGCAACTTCCGCTTTTTATTTTTGATTTTTGTGCTAATTGGAAACGATTTTGCAGAAACTACCCGCAAGAGACCGGAATCGATGTGGTCTACAACTTTGCAGAAGAAAGTGTTTTCAAATTCTGCACGGATTTTGAGTTATCGTTCGCGGACTGCGTATATACCTAAAAAGCAACTTTTGCTTTTTGTTTTTTATTTTTCTGCTTATTGAAAACGATTTTGCAGAAACTACTCAGGTAAGAGACCGGAATCGATGTGGTCTACAACTTTGCAGAAGAAACTACCCGCGATGGGGATTGGAATCGATGTGGTCTATAACTTTGCAGAAGAAAGTTTCTCTAAATTCTGCACCGATTTTGGGTTATCGTCTCGGATTGCGAATATGTTTGAAAATCAAAATTTTACTTTTTGCTTTTGATTTTTCTCATAATTGAAAACTTCTCAATTATATTTTTCTTCATCAATCATATGTTTGTTATTGACGTAACTTTGTTGCAGAAGCCAGTTACACATCGTTCCGATTCAGTCGAGCCGTTGATGATCGTCCAAATTCTATCAAGCTACTGTTGGTACATGATCTTTTGTTATATGATATACTCGTTCATTGATTCTCGTATAATTATTCTTTTAGAGATATAGTTTACGTCGCTTTATTGATAATTTCTCATTGATACCATAGTGATTTTGATGGTACCATGATGATGTTTTGTTAATACTTTGGTCATGGTGATTTTCGTTGATACCATGATGATATGTCACTGATAGCATAGCATGGTTATTTTCGGTGGTGCCATGATGATATTTTGTTTATACCATGGTTATTCTCGGTGATTCCATGATGATATTTCGTTGATTCCATGGTGATTTTTGTTGATACCATGATGATGTTTTGTTGATACCATGGTTATTCTCGGTGATACCATGATGTTGTTTCGTTGATACCATGGTTATTCTCGGTGATGCCATGATGATGTTTCGTTGATACCATGGTTATTCTCGGTGATGCCATGATGTTGTTTCGTTGATACAATGATTATTCTCGGTGATATCATGATGCTTCTCGTTGATACCATGATCATTTATTCATTTTTATTGATATAATGATGATATTTTGTTAATACTTTGATGGTATTCATTGATCACTACATTGATAAATGTTGTTTTATGTAGTATATACACATATCATTTGTATCACGTAATCACACATTTTGTACTTTTACGTTTATACTTTATGTACCATATGTTGTCGTGTGTATATATGTCGTCAAAAGAGTGGCGTCGCGAACCATGTCTTATGGCATTGTGAACGTAATTATTTCATTAACGATGCTAATAATTTTCATGACATTTTTTATTTTTTTTGGAGTCTATGATCTATGTAGGATTGATCAAAGAATTGATTTTATGAAGACAAACTTGGTGACAATAAAAGATTTATGAAGATATGTTTGGTGATGCCATATTGATGACAACATGAAGACATGTTTGGTGATGCGATATTGATGACAAGCTACACAACAGATTCACGGAGACACTTTTGATTACAAGCTAATCGATAGCTTTTACACCTCTTTATTGAACCTTTGTATTCATTATTGTATTTGATAGGATAGGAGTAATGTAACTCCTCATAAAACATTCAATGTAAAAGGAGTGATGTAGCTCCTCGTCAACATTTGTATATTCAATGATTTTTATAATATAACGGTGGGTGTATATAGAGCTGTGGGTTTTTCCCTTGATCCCCCAAGGGTTTTTTCATCCACAGTTAGGGACCCTTATTTGAGCGGGGGTGTTGAGCTTATATGTGAAGCTACTCAATATATGGCACCCAGGTCCCCTCTATATATACATCATCTCATGTGTGTATTCTACACACTTTGGGGTTCTACTTCTGTGTTCTCTCCTTCTCTCTCAACTGTTGAGCTTATATGTGAAGCTCAACAAAAGGACACTTAATTAGGTCTAATCACTTACTCTAATTAAGTGTAGCATAATCCCACTCCTACACAACTATAAATAGCCCCCCTTGGAGAGACTCACGGACACACACACCTATATTTTCAACTTTTTGTTGTTTCTTGATCAATAGTAGAGAAAACCCCAACCCTCCCTCTTTCACATCCTCCCTCCTAACCCTCCTCTTTGGAGGAAGTGCAACTCTATTCTCCACTCTCTCCATTCTACAATCTCTTACTCCATCAACCCAATAAATCATTTGTAGCCCCTCAATAACTTGTAAATACATCATGATCTCTCTCATGGTTATGTTAATGATCATGAAATCATCTTCAAAAACTTTCAAGTGTCGCAATTTGTGATGGTTAGCCAGCGTCTGTCCTCCCCTTAAAAGGTGTGCGAGAAATCAAGTAAGTGTTCTATTCTCAATTTACCATTGGTTTGTTTCTCCACACTTATTCAATTTGGTCTAAATAAATTTCTCACTCCAACTCTCTTTTGCTTCATTACATATGCATGTGGCTACCTCTCATGGTGATTTTATTTGTGTCACGGCATTGCATAGATGGAGATGAGCTCTCTATGCAAAGTGTGTTAGTTTGATGTAAGTGATTCTCTTGTGTGTTTGAGAGGCAAGTCTTGCGCGCATGATTTTTTTGATGAGTGCTTGAGAGAGGAAGAGTTTGGATGTATTATGGGTATTCTTATGGGGAGAAGGTGAATGCTATTCCACAAATTGCATATTTCATTTTGATGCATGGCATTGGGTTGCATAATCGTTGATGGTGTTCAAGTGTCCAAAGTGTATATAGAGTAAGGGGGTTTTCAAAGTGTGTTGCTTGGGTGGGTGAGTGCAAGTGTTATTTTTTTTTATTGGTTTCCTTCTCCACTCCCAAAAGAAGGTGGTGCCCCAAGTAGTGTGCGTACCTCTTTACGAACATTTTGTGAGGGTAGGCCCATTGGTTTGGGTTTAGAGGCCCCATTTCAAAAAGCTCGCCCTCATAAAGTGGTGCCCCCACTGAGGAACATATTTCCAAGTTACCTTCAAATTCTTTAGTGATGAACAATGGAGTTCCCATCTATCCATTTCATTTTGCACAACACATCAGAGTAAATGTTCACATAGATAGAAAAGTCTTTTTCCAGCAACGCATTGTTTTTATGTTTGGTGCAGAAAGACTTAGAGAAATACTGGCATCACCCAATCCAATTATACTTCCAATCATCAATTATGAAACTTCTTTTGATGTTCACGTTTTCATTTTGTTTTAAAGGGAGGAACAAGGAGTGGTGAAGGGGTGCTCAAGGGCCATATGAAGGAACGAGGTCTTCAAACCAACAACGAGGAGTAGCACATGAATCACGATCAAAATAATGAACCTTTTAGGCCTATTGCTCGGCAATCCATTCATATAATCATTGCAACTAAGTTTAGGTTTCTGTCTATCATAAGGAGGATATTTGGATCCACTCGCCTCAATGAAATCAATGCTTCAATTAATCCATTTATTCTACCTATAATAAAGTACGAATTAACAATGGATGTGTACATCTTCATTTTAATGTAATCAGATTTATAGTGTCAATAATCTTGTGCGGCCTGTAAGAGAAAAGTTTCTTTAAAAAAAGAGATTTAAAAAATTCTAAACAAAATGTCAAGTTCTTTTCCCACGTTCTATGCAAGAAGTGGGGAAGATGCGCAAGAGTTTCTTGACAACTTGGAGATGGCACATCTCATATCCGGGAGAGATGAAGAGGAAGTAAAGCTATGAGCCTTCCCGTTGGTTCTAAAAGCAGAAGCTAAAGCATGGTATGAGACCTTGCAACCCCAAATCAAGTCCAATTGGGAGAGACTGCGAGCAAGCTTCCTCTCCAAGTTCGGGCAAGGTGATACTTCTGAAGGACTATGGAAATGTCTTATTGGGCATAAGCAGGTATCACTTGAAGACTATCCCTCTTATGAAGCAACCTTTGTCAATCTATGGGGTAGGTGGGAGGCTACATTAGAAAATCATGGTGGTGCACCTAACTTTCTAAAAAAAAAGAGATTCATGGTTGGCTTGTATCCACTTTTAAAGGCTAAAGTAGAGCTAAAATTCCCATCCACCTTCGAAGAAGCACGTGAGGTAGCCATCATCAAGTTTAGAAAACTACACTTCCAAGCACATAGAGCAAGGGGTTTGAATGAAGTGAGTGAGAGGGAGTCTTCACAAACCATGGAAGCACCAATTAGGGCCCCTTTTGCACAATCTTCACAAATAGGAGATAACTCTCAACAAGAGGTTTTACAAAGGCTAACTCAACAGCTTGAGAACCTCACTCTGAATCTAGTACAAGGCCTACCTCAACAACGACAACCAAGAGAAGGGAATCGCAATCAACGAAGACAAGCTCAAGAGTTGCGATGTTGGAATTGCAATGAAATGGGCCATGGCATGTACAATTGTCCACATCCAAGGCGACTTCCGGGAGACATATATCCCCCTAGACCGCCTCCTCTCACTGTGCAACAAGAACAAGCTCAAGGCCCACAAATCCTTCAACGACCACCACCACCAGCAAATATACCTCCCGTCCCACATGAGGAGGAATAAAGAGGAGTCAACATCATCAAGCTAGAATAGGTAATAGATGAGCATACTCTAAACTTTGATGTTATGCCGGCAGAAAAACGCACAAGAGCACATGATAAGGATGAAGACATGAGAAGTGAAGGAACAAATTCAGCCAGAAGGGACAAGAAGAAGAAGTCAAAGATGGAAGAAGCTGAAAGTAGCAGGAAGAAAAGATCAAGGCGAAGGGAAATTGGTATCAACGACTTCCCATTGGGAAAGGAGCTAGAGCCCTACAACATCTTGGAGGATTTACAAACCCAAAAGCCAAACATTTCATGGCCTCAACTTCTACACCTATCAGCCAAAGTAAGAAGGCAATGGCCAAAGTTGGTAAGTACAAGAATTCCAAAAAAGAAAGAAAATCTTTCCATTAAGGTTGTGGCCTCAAAGCTACAAAAAGATGTGGAACCCATTGTGGATGCTTACATAAGGGGTAAAAAGGTGTCTAATGTATATGTTGATGGTGGAGCTCAAATGTGTGTGATCACGGAAAAATCAATGAACAAGTTAGGGCTTGAAATTACAAAGTCCTCTAATTGTCAAGCTAGGCTAGCCAACAACTCAAGTGTGAAGTGTTTGGGGATCATTGAAAATGTAAAAGTCTCTGTATGTAACATAGATGCACGAGTGGATATGTATGTCATGCCAGCTAAGGGGGAGGGCTATCCCATCATCCTAGGGAGGCCTTGGCTCATTGCTGTGAATGTAGATCAAAAATGGGGAAGTGGTCGTTTGATTCTTAAGAAGGGTCAACCGGTGGTGTATGATTGGCGAGAAGGAAAGCAACTAGATATCAACTATGAAACCACGGCAGATGAAGAGAGCGAGGAGGAGAGTCCCTACTCAAGTGATGAGGAAGCATCAACCAGTGCATCAACCAGTGAAGAGGAGTCTTCTTTGGAGGTAATGGGAATTGTATTCAACGCCAACACTCAAGATGTTCCAGTAGAAGAAAAGCCAACAGACAATCACACACGAGGGGATGAAAGATGCCACCACCTTGAAGAATGATTTGAGAAGATGCTTGCAAAAGATCTTACTTGTGAGGAGAAGAGGTCCTACATCAATATGTTAAGGAGGTATCCCAATTTGTTTATCACTGACTACTCACAAATAAGAGGTGTAGATGTAATAGAGCATCGAATTGAATTGAAACCAGGGACCAAACCCGTGGCTCAAAAGTTAAGGCGACTAGGATCTGTGCAACAAAAGGCTCTCCTACAGGAAGTGAATCGACTCTTGAAAGCTGGCTTCATCTATCTAGTATCCAACTCCGAATGGGTATCACCTATTGTAGTCACTCCCAAGAAGAATGGTAAGTGGAGGGTCTGCGTGGATTACAAACCCCTCAACGCTGCGACAAAGAGGGGCCACTTCCCTCTCCCTTTCCAAGATGAAATTTTGAATGAAGTAGCAGGTCACGAATGCTACATTGTGTGTGATGGGTATTCAGGATATTTTCAAATTAGAATAACAGAAGAGGACCAACCAAAAACCACCTTCATCACACCTTGGGGATGTTTTGCATTCAGAGTAATGCCTTTTGGGCTCACCAATGCTCCTAGCACCTTCATACAATCCACTTGGCTATTTTTCCTTAATTTATTGCATGTGACATTCAAGCAAGGTCCGCTTCTAATCTATAACTTCTTAATTTGAGGCATGGGGCATACATAAAATATGTAGCATATGCTCTATTGACTCATAGGAAGGTTGGTTTCAAGGTGCACTTATCCATGCTAGCCTATCTTGGAGAAATGATGGAGCTTGCTTCTCTCCTTGTTTCAATGGAGACTAGCTTGGACAAGTGGTGGACCTTTGCTTCTCTCTATGTTTCAATAGAGTTAGCTTGGACAAGTGGTGATCTTGGAACAAAACCCCCATGTAAAACATATCATGGGTATTCCAAGTGATTAGAAAGATTACCATTTAAGATATAACCTTATAGGTTGGACAACTAGATCTTGGCTTGGAGAAATGGTGGACCTTTGATTCTCTCCATGTTTCAATGGAGTCTATCTTGGAGAAATGGTGGAGCTTGCTTCTGTCCATGTTTCAATGGAGCCTAGCTTGAACAGTTGGTGGACCTTTGCTTCTCTCTATGTTTCAATAGAGTTAGCTTAGACACGTGGTGGATCTTCAAACTAAACCAACTACTATCAATGTTGCCTAGCTTGGACAAGTGGTGGAGTGTTTCTCTACTCCATGTTTCAATGGATCTTAGCTTGGACAAGTGTTGGACCTTAAAACAAAAACCCCATGTACAACATAGAATGGATTTTCTAGATTTCAATGGAGTCTAGCTTTAACAAATGGTGGAGCTTATCTTCATCCATGTTTCAATGAAACTAGCTTGGACAAGTGGTGGACCTTGTAACAAACCCCCCTATGTACAACATATCATTGGTTTTCTAAGTGATGGGAAGGAATACCATTCAAGATATAAACTTATAGCTTGGATAAGTAGTTGACTTTAAAACCAAATTCATCATAATACAATGAAATACAAGTCAGCCAATTCCTAAATCTTGAGACCAAACCTCCCATGCTATTAGAGATAATATATTGGATAAGTGGTGGACCTTCTATTATTTTCCCATGCCTAGTTTAGACAACCGGTACACTTCGCAGCTATAAAGGTTGGACGAGTTGTGGAGCCTTGTTTCTATCCATGTTTTAATGGATCCTAGCTTGGACAAGTGGTGGACCTTGGAAAAAAGCTTCCATGTACAACACATATGAGGTTTTCCATGTTTTAATGGAACCTATCTTGGACAAATGGTGAAGCTTGCTTCTCTCCATGTTGATTTTGGAACTACCTTAGACAAGTGGTGGAGATTTTCTTTTCTACTCTTCATAATACAATGAAGTATATGTTGGTTACATGGTGAATCTTAAGGCCAAACCTCCCATTTTACTAGAGATGATAGGTTGGACAAGTGGATCAACCTTCTATCATTTCTCCATGACTATATTGGACAATTAGTAGACATAACATCTCTCTATGTTGTCTAGAGATGAGCTTGGACAAGTGATGGACCCTGCTTCTCTCTTCCCTTGGTTTACTAGTTTGAAGACTCAGTATATATACTTTCTTAGATCTAGCTTGAACAAGTGGTGGACCTTGTATCCACAATCTTAATTCATTACAAAAAAGTATATGAAAAAATAACATAGGAATCTTGGTTTGAAGGTCAAGCAATTAGGTTCCAAATGCACATAATAATATATTTTCCACCCATATTAAAAGAAAGTTAAATATGTTATTACCAAATTGAAAAAGGTAACGTCCAAGAATTATATCTTTCCATCTTTTCAAATCTAAATCTTCATCAAGCCGACATGCATGTATACATCAACTTTCAAGCCATTCAAGAATACATGCACTTAGATTCCATAGTTTTCTTTTCAAAGTCTTTTAGGTTCTAAAACTCTTTCACATAAAGTATGTAATGACAAAATTCTTGAAGCAACCATTTGTGCCCAAGAAAAAGATCCCTCTCACATATTTAAAGTCCATGAATTCTCTGATCCACACTTACAAGTTTTAATTTGACATCAAACATCAATTCTTTCATAGTTCCAAATAAATGCAACCTCGATATGAATTGACAAAAAATGAATTTCTTTTACTATATGACCCAACATAGGCCCCAATCAAATAAAAAATGAGTCCCCAAAAATTTGGGTGCACTCTAGCAATACATCAGAGTCCCCTTACAATAGGATGCACTCCAATAGTACATTGAAGTCCCCTTAGAGTAGGGTGCACTCCATTCAAGTGTTCATAAAATTGACACACCTTTAAAAAAAAAAAAAAAAGACTATATCAAATTATACAAATGTTGAAAGATACACACTAGAATAAAAAAAACATGTTTCAATGGAGCCTATCTAGGAGAAACAGTGGAGGTTCCTTCTCTCTATGTTTCAATGAGCCTAGCTTGGACAAGTGGTGGACCTTTCTTTCTCTATATGTTTTAATAGAGTTAGCTTGGACAAGTGGTGGACCTTGGAATGAAACCCCCATGTAAAACATATCATGGGCATTTCAAGTGGTGAGAAAGGATACTATTTAAAATATAACCTTATAGGTTGGACAAGTGGTGGACCTTAACACATATTTCTTCTTAATATAATGACATAGAGTGTACAAGTGGTGAATCTTGAGACCAAACCACTCTTGCTACTAGGGATCCTAGCTTGGACAAGTGGTGGACCTTGGAAAAAAGTTCCCCTGTACAACATAGCTGAGTTTTTTCATGTTTTAATGGAAGAGAGATTCGACAAATGGTGGAGCTTGCTTATCTCCATGTGGATTTTAGAACTAGCTTGGACAAGTGGTGGAGCTTTGCTTTTTTACTCTTCATAATACAATGATGTATAGGTTGGTTACATGGTGAATCTTAAGGCCAAACCTCCCATCTTACTAGAGATGATAGGTTGGACAAGTGGTCAACCTTCTATCATTTCTCCATGCCTATAATTAGACAATTAGTAGAACTAGCATCTTTCTATGTTGTCTAGAGCTGAGCTTGGACAAGTAGTGGACCTTGCTACTCTCTTCCCTTGGATTATTATTTTGAAGACTCATTATATATACTTGATTAGATCTATATAATTACTCATTAGTTAGGTTACAAGTGGGTATGTAATTTGTTAGCCTCAAGGGACTTTGAATATTGAATAGTAAGAAAGTCAAGTGCTGGTTTGAAGATCTTTTGCTTATCTAAACTAGACTCTAACTCAATAATAAGTTTCATAAGTTCCACGAATTGTCCTATCTAGGCTCCAAAAGAGTCTTAATTGGTTTGTGCTAGATTCTAACTTCCTTGATGGGGTAGAATCCTAGAAAAATGAGGCACTATAAGTTTTACCTTAGCTCAAATGGATTTTTCACTTAAACTCGACTGCAATTTGGCTATCTAGTCTTTGTCTCGATGGAGTTTAACACTAGATACATAGTAGTGATATTTAAGCTTCATGTCTCTTCACTTGATCGAGATATGAGACCATACTTTCAAGGTCACCACTTGTCTTACCTAAAGACCAATGTGAGACATGGGAGCAAGAAAGCCATCCGATATTGTTTTAAGGACTATTACATAGGCAATCAATAACTTAAGTAAAGCAAAAAGACTTGGATCTTTCACAATTAATAACTTAAGTAAAGCCAAAAAGACTTGGATCTTTGACAGTTTTTTTCAAACTAAAAAAGCACAATCTCATGCTAACAAAACTATAAATCACAATTGAAAGGTTTGAACAAGAAAAAGATCAACAATCTTAATAAGAAGGATACTTTTAATTTCATTTGATGATTACAAACTAAAAGAAAGTCTCTCAAGAAATTGATAAACAAAAAATGTAGGTGACTGCTTCATTATATTGAGCAAAAATATCAAAATCTCTATTGATTGAGCTCCATCTAGTAGTATCCTTTGTAAGATCCTGCAGGAAGGAATAAAAAGAAAGATTTGTTAGATACCATGCACATGAGTGTTCAAGCATGTGTATCAAGAATATATGACATGTCACTAGTACCTTAGGGTTGCTTTCTATCCAGCCTTAGAAGATTGTTCTCAGCTTTCACCTTATTTATATAAGCCTTTGCTGTGGTTGCCTTCAAAACTCCTTTTGTGTTACAACCCAGTTGCCTAGCTAAAGTGGTCAATTGTGACGCCTTCATGCTTTCAATGGGTGTACGCTCCTTTGCCAAGATCTCTTGTATTTGGGCTCTTCTCATTTCATTGGGGTGGCTTGTGTCACTTGCATCTTCAATGATAGTTTCATCTCTGTCACCTTTTGCAGGTGGTATTCTTCTTGTAAAGAACACCTTAGCTGACCAAACATCATTTTTCTGCTTCCAATACTCCATGATTTGTTTGTATTCAGTATCATTTGTCACTATAGGTTGTCCATAACGATTAGAAGCAATTAAATCATGCACATCCCTTCTCTCATCAAGCTGAATCAAGTATGGCAGTAGCTCCTCCAAGAGCATATTGTCAACCATCTTCTCAGCATCAAATTGTGGTGGAAAAATGCAATTTTTTGCTGGTGAAATACATCCCTTGTAAGGAGAGTCATCAATAAGCACTGTTCTTTGTGGATCACATTCAAACCCCATGGCAATTTCGGCTAGAGGCTTGAACATTGCCTCAACGTTTGTATTGTCGGGTCTAAACAATTTTTGAGTTTGAGCGGTGTAGCAAACATCTTGCGACCAAATTGCAAAGAAAGGCAATGTATCCTCAGCTAAGTTGTTTAGTGCTGCAAGGATTTGATACACATTATTCCTAGTAGTTGTCGACCAAATTGCAACATTAAACCTCTATAAAATAGTCTTCAAGAATTGGATGCAACCTGGCCTGAGTATAATATATCTTTTTGAATCCATTTGCACTGAGTTGTGGTGTGAGGATGGTTGAGGGGAACGTTTCAACAATAGACCATTTAAATCCAATATAATTGTAAGCATGGATTTCTCAACATCTACGCTACATGACGTAGTACCAATTGGCAATAGCTCGTGAGTGGACTTTTCAGTCTCTTTTGATGTATGTTGCATTTTTGAAGCATCGATTTCTTGGTTCTCATTATTGGAAGCTTGCTCAAGTTGCACAACACTAGACTCTAGTATAGAAATATCATCCATCTTGGGCACTTTAGAAACCATAGAATCTATGGATTCTATAGTTGTTGACTGAACCATAGGAGCATACTCCATCCCAGTTTGTGAATCTAAGAAAACACACACACAAATGGTATCTCAAAACCACTAGAATTTTATTCACCATATTTATATGTAGAACTCCTAGTAAGAAATTTATTTAAGGTAAAGTCGTTGTTAGAATCCTTGCAACCATTTTCAGCATTCGTACACCAAACACCACTTGTCTAAAATACAATCTACTAACTCAACATTTTCCATCCTACACTTTATTAAAGATGAGTACTTAAAGTGAAAACTAAAAGCCACCCTTGTTGAGGAAACATGGATACAAGGTCCACCAAATGTCCAACCTAGACTACAAGCAAATAATTAGAGATTTGTCTTAGATTTGGATTCAAAGGCCACCACTTATTCAAGTAAGATAACTCCACTTGTTTAAGACAATAATGTTTGAAGCCCCACCACTTGTCCAACCTAGACATTGATTAAATTTTGGTAATATTTATCACAAATCTAGAGTAGAATCAAGATTCTATGGCCAAGGTAGTCAAATATGTTAGACAACACACAAAGCATAAGAGCACTCTAGATTCTCGTTGAGCATAAAATAAACAATAATCAAATGTTATATTCACTTGAGATTTCATCCATGAAAAATGAAAATGATGCATGTACTTGAGATTTCCATCCATGTACAATACATTACAATGTCAAGTAAAGTTATAGTCAGCAAACAACTCTTCTCCTACTTCAACTTGACAAATAGTCTCAATGCATACATGGCCATATTCTTCTGACTTGATGTGTGAAGAGGTGCATTAATGCCAAGGTGGCAAATTTGGATCAAATGTATAGCGTACGTTGGGACAGACATTTGTACTGTGAGAACTATTTATATAGCCCGACACGTTTTCTTCTTCTACACAACCAATAATGTATGATTGATCTTCCTCTTCTTCTATGTTTGGATCCTCTAGAAGAAAATATTTATAAGCTCTCGAAAATATTTTGCATATATTTTTCCAGTCTTGAAATCTATACTTATGCCCTCCATAGTTTAGAATAGTCAAACCACTTTCCAGGGTAGTATGCACAAATAGCCCATAACCAGCTCCTTCAATACATGAAAGTCGCACTTCAAAATCCACACCGTTAATATGGAAAATTACATCTTTGGGAATAGGAAAAGTTGGTGTCCCGAAAGGATCTTCATGCCAATCATAGTGTGAAATACATCTAGTTTTTATATCACTTAACTCCTTTGTGTCTGCAAAAAGAAGAAAATATTATGCATAAAATAATGACAATATCAAAGAAAGATATCATTATTTTATAGTCCAATAGGTCCATTGTATGGAAGACTTAGAGTGCCTCTTACATGGTGCCTCCAAGGTTTCCAAAAAATAAAATCATTGGAAAAAAAAGGCCACTGTGTCTCCAATCTATTGCCCATTTGAAGCATAGAGAGAACCAAGGTCCACCACTTGTCCAAGCTAGACATGGAGCATTGACACAAGATCCAACACTTATCCAAGAACCCTATAGTATATGTGGTAACATGGGATGCATTGATGCAACAAAAGTAGTCTAGCCTCCTCATCCATCTCTTTTTTCTTGTAGCCTAGAGGGATTAGGTTCAAGGTCTATCACTAGTCAAAAACTACACATAGAACATTGATACAAGATTCCACCACATGTGAAACCTATCATCTCTAGTAGCATGGATGGTTTGATATCAAGGTTCATCGCGTGTCCTACCTATACTCTATTGTAGCATATAGATTCTGGTTTGGTGGTACTACACTTGTCCAAACTTGGCTTGTTGTTGATATCTGGAGGTAATCAAGGGTCCTCCACTTGTCCAAGTTAGGCATATAAAACAATTGCAAGGTACACCATGTGTACAACATATGATTGATTATACCATGCATGGTCTTATTTCATGGGCAACCATCTTCTCTCCAACATGTGTCCAACCTCGGCTCCATTGAAGGATGGAGAGAAGCAAGGTCCACCACTTATCAAAGCTATTATTTTCTCCCAGTGCTTTCAAAACCCATAATACGTTGTACATGTGGGGGGGGGGGATTCTTGTTTCAAGGTCCACCACTTGGCTAAGATTGGATCCATTGAAACATAAAGAGAAGCAAGCTCTACCATTTGTCCAAGCTAGGAGCCATTGAAACATGAAAACCCCATAATATGTTGTATATGGGGGGTGTTTTTCAAGGTCTACCAGTTGTCTAAGCTATGGTCCATTGGAACATGGAGAGAAGCGAAGCTCCACCACTTTTCTAAGCTAGGATCCATTGAAACATGGAGAGAAGCAATCTCCATTGTTTGTCTAAGCTAGGATCCATTAGAACATGGAGAAAACAAGCTCCACCACTTGCCTATTATTGCATAGAGATTCTGGTTTGAAGGTCCACCACTTGTCCAACCTTGCCTTCATGTATGGAGATAATCAAGAGTGCAATGCTTCTCTAAGCTAGGGACATAAAAGAGTTTCAAGGTCCACTACATATACGATCTATGATGGGTTGTAGCATGGGAGGTTTCATTTTAAGGTTGACCACTTCTCCAGCTCCGCTTGTCCAACCTCAGATCCATTGAAGAATGGAGAATAAAGGTGTACCAACTCTCCAAAATAGGCAAGACAATCTCTATAAAACCCATGAATTGTTAATATATGCTATGCTGTGGAGTTTTGTTTGAAGTTCCACTCCTTATCCAAGCTACAATCCATTGAATCATGGAACTAAGTAAGATATATCTCTAGTCCAAGATAGGATCCATTGAAACATAGAGAGAATCAAGGTCCACCACTTGTCCAAGCTATGCATGGGTAATTGATTTAAGGACCACTACGTTTTCACCTATACTATGCTCTATCATGGATGGTTTCATATCCCACCAATTTTCCAACCTATTTAGTAGGTTGTATTATGGGGGTTTGGTTTCAAGGTACTTCACTTGTCTAAGGTGGGTTCCATTGAACCATGGAGAGAAACAATGTCTACCACTTGTCCGAAATATGCTCCTTTAAAACATAAAAACAAGGTCCACCACTTGTCCAAGCTAAAGTTTCTCTCCATTGAAGCATGGAGAGAAACAAGGTCTATCACCTGTCCAAAATATGCTCCATTGAAACATAAAAGCAAGGTCCACCACTTGTCCAAGCTAATATAACAAATGGGTGTTGGTTACAAGGTGTACCACACTTGTCTAAACTAGTCTTCATGAAAGGTCTACCACATGTCCAAGCTATATGAGCTTGTTTTGAAGGTCTACCACACCTCTTGAAATTAGGATCCATGTAAGGTCCACCTTTTGTCAAGCTATGCCTTTAATGAGTACTAAAACTAAGTAAATTGCAGTACTTAAATACCTTTCCAAGCTCATTAAGATTTTGATCTCTAAGGCCGGCCACCACCACATGTCTAATCTATGCTCTAATTGATTACTTATGCTAGTTCTCAAAGTCCAAACATAAGCTCCCTTCTAGCAAGGTTAGTTTAAATTTAGGCTCCAACACCTGTCTAAGCTAGGTTCAATTTATGAAGCATCACCATTTAACCATGCGACGATCTAATGTATCATATCAAGGGGGTATTGATAAAAGGTCCAAAACTTATTGAGTTCAAGCTCTTAAGTAATTAAGTCTTTGTGAGTATTAAATGTTATAGTTTTAGTCTAAAGATCCACCATTCAAAAACTCAAGTAATTTACTATTTACATTCAAACCTTGAATGCTTGAGATAAAAAATACAAACTCAATCAATACTATATAAAGCAAAATCTAACATTAAGAGTATCAAATCAGTAACAAGAAACACTAACATGCACAAGAAACTCAAAACATACGTGTCTCCATTTCCAAAAAGTCCTCCATTGACAGAGGATGTTGTTGTTGTTCTTCTTCTTCTCTTTGTGGAGAGCACTCCTCTCTAACAGGCACAATGTCGCCTGATTGCGAAGTGGATTGTTGAAGTCCAGCCCATTTTTCTATATCTTCATGAGACTTAACAAAGTCTAGCAGCATGGTCTCCACGCTTTTTGCCTCCTCCACACTATCAATTAAGCAGATAACTTATTTTTTCTGTTGTATTCCTTCTTGTGCAACCAAGGAGCCATCACCAAAAACATCAACAAGCTTGCGGTCTTCAAAACAATATGTACGAATGTAGTGCTTGACCAAAGCTCTTTTTTTGGCCTCCAAATATTGCAAATCTGACATATCGTTATCTGCTACTTGAAGAAGAGAACAATCAATTGGCATGGGATGTTCCTCTGATCTTCTTCTCAGGTCTTCAAATGCATTGCCTTGTCCCAAGAAGGCAATAAATGTTAGGAATTGAATTGCTCCTTTGCAAGGAGGTGATGGAAAGTGATGCAATGCACCACAACAATGGTAGCTCAGATTATCTCCCATGGCGTGAAAGGCACATTGCAATTTTGTGAAGTTAGTGAAATCCACAAATGCAAGAAAGACAAATCCAGGATCTGTTGACCCTCCAGCAATAGCCAAGATCCCATCCAAAGCATTGTTAAATGTCTCCTCACTCCACTTCAAATTGCCTCCAACGTTTTTTGTCATATCTAAAACACATAAGCCAATAGGCACTTTATCATTGAAGTGGCGCATCAAGTAGAGATTGCCTTCCATTTGTAGGCTCACCACATAGATTGACCATGGCAAATCTCTAGGCTCAGTTTTCTCCTTTTGAAGGTGAATTTCCCATTGCATGTATTTTATTGCTCCATCTGGAAAAGCCATTTTCTTTGTTCCACGCGTCAAACTAGATCTGATCCATTCCTCGCATAGCATTAAAATTGTTTTATAAACAACATCATTGATGTTATACATTTTGACCACCTCCTCCCAGTCTTTACATGGTGAAGACTCATTCAAATTGTTGAAGCCTTCAAGAACTGCATCTTGAATCAATTTGTCTTGCTTCAACTGCTTGATTCGATCATACATGTCAGTTGCATCACCATCCTTTGCACTCTTTGACAGTAAAATCTTCTCATCTCGAATCTCTTCTTGAATAGTCTTTACCTCTGATTCCTCAAGGCCACAAAGGTATCTAAATACAGTTGTTGGGGGTTTCTTATTGTCCTCTTCTAGATTTTCAATGATTTTTATCCAGCAATCATAAATTAAATCAGAGTACGTGACCATGTGTGCCTATTTAGCAATCCAACTTGCTGCTGCACTCATTCTTGCCAATCGAAGAAAAGCCTAAAAATAAATAGAGAAATAATTAAACTATTGAGCAAGATTTGTTAATTAAACACTATCAAAAAGACAAAGAAAATAACTTACATCCCATTCGGCACGAGATGCATGTCCCTCTGCAATTCCACTTGCTGCCTTTGGTGGTCATCCTGAGAAGATCCATTGACTCCGTAAATGTCTCAATATTTGGCTGTAAGGCTGCTTGACATACAATGCCTGAGCCTCCTCATTTGCAATGGCAGATATAGCAGTTGCAACAAATGGAGGAGCATTCACAACAATGCGAGCCTTTCTAAATTTATACACGCTAATCAGTCTTTCAAAGATCTCTTTGTTGTTTTGTTCATTGTGAAGCAAAACTTTTGCAGCATAGATTGAATGCTGCCCATCAAGAATCCAATAATGATAATCTTTAATTTTTTGCTCCTCTACCTCTTCTACTGCCAAAGGAGTCCCCTTCTTTGATTTTGCATTTCGAACAGGCATCAAATATGCACATGCTGCAGGCTTGGTCGTACTCCGTGAAAATCCAAATAACACACTTTCAGCGTGTTTTTTATCCATAATACGTGCATTATAGTGATCAGGAGCAAGCCAACAATTTTGAATAGGGATATCAAATTCCCTATATTGGAAAGGAAAATAATTTATGTACTTATTCATTCCACCTGTATCTTTTTCTTGTCCTTTCATGGCCTCAGCTTCTAAAACATCTGGATCCACAATTCTCATCTTTGACATTGAACCCTC
This sequence comes from Adiantum capillus-veneris, assembly GCF_014529385.1. Classification (NCBI taxonomy): domain Eukaryota; kingdom Viridiplantae; phylum Streptophyta; class Polypodiopsida; order Polypodiales; family Pteridaceae; genus Adiantum; species Adiantum capillus-veneris. Next base: position 107,579,935 of record NC_140931.1, on the reverse strand, counting down.
TATTGATGAGGATGCCAAAGATGCCTTGTCTACATCCAAAATGGAACTAGTTCGCTTAGCTTCTACTTTCTGCACTTTTGCTTGCTTCTTTGTGGATGGTGGTCGTGAAGCTTTCACCTTTTTTCGTTGTAGTGTGGCAATGATGGAGCTTTGAAGTTGATTTGCTGTGATATTTGGATTTGATTCTGCAAACTTAGATCCTCGAGAAAACATTGTCTCTTCTTTGTTTCTAGACATGCGCTCCAATGTATATGCTCCTGGAGATAGTTGAAATTCTAGATTCATTGGAACTAGAATGTCAATGCATTCCACCTCTGGATGACTATCAACTACAGAGACGGATGCTTCCACAACTTGTCCAACATCTTCAAACAAGATGTCATTCTCCTTTTTGGCAATAAATAGATGCACCTTATGAAATTGTGCACCCTCTATACCATGTATGTCCAAATACCATTTCCTAAGATCATTGCAAGTATAGTCAACTGAGACAAAAACCCTTGCAACCTGTTTTTTTGGAGCCATCTTTCCTGAAACAAAAAAAACCAAATGTTATTTTAACATATACTTTTTTGTAATGGATTAAGTTTGTGTGAATACAAGTTCCACCACTTGTTCAAGCTAGATCTAAGCAAGTATACATAGTGATCATTTAAGCTAGTAAACTAAGGGAAGGGAGAAGTAAGGTCCACCACTTGTCCAAGCTCAGCTCTAGACAACATGGAGAGATTCGAGGTCTACTAATTGTCTAATATAGGCTAACTATATTGAAACATAGAGAGAAGCAAAGTTCCACCACTTGTCCAATCTAGGGTCCATTGAAACATGGAGAGAAGGATGCTCCACCATTTGTCCAAAATAGGCTCCATTGAAACATGAAGAGAAGCAAGATGCACCATGTCTTTGAGTTGCTAGGCTCCATTGAAATACCTTAAACCCATGATATTTTGTATATGTGGGGTTTAAATTCAAGGTCCACCACTTGTCCAACCTATTATCCCTAGTAGCATGAGTGGTTTGGTCTCAAGATTCACCACTTTTCCACTCTATGTCATTATATTAAGAAGATCTGGGTGTTAAGGTCCACCACTTGTCCAACCTATAAGGCTATATCTTAAATGGTATTATTTACCACCACTTGGAATGCACATGATGGGTTTTACATAGGGGTATGGTTCCAAGGTCCACCACTTGTCCAAGCTAACTCTATTGAAACATACAGAGAATCAAAGGTCCCCCACTTGTCCAAGCTAAGCTCCATTGAAACATGGAGAGAAGGATGCTCCACCATTTGTCCAAGCCAGGTTCGATTGAAACATGAAGAGAAGCAAGGTGCACCATGTCTCCAAAATGCTAGGCTCCATTGAAATATCTTAAACCCATGATATTTCGTACATGGGGGGTTTACATTCAAGGTCCACCACTTGTCCAACCTATTATCACTAGTAGCATGAGTGGTTTGATGTCAAGATTCACCACTTTTCCACTCTATGTCATTATATTAAGAAGATCTGGGTGTTAAGGTCCACCACTTGTCCAACCTATAAGGCTATATCTTAAAGGGTATTCTTTCTCACCACTTGGAATGACCATGATAGGTTTTACATGGGGGTTTGGTTCCAAGTTCCACCACTTGTCCAAGCCAGCTCTATTGAAACATAGAGAAGGATGCTCCACCATTTGTCCAAGATACGCTCCATTGAAACATGAAGAGAAGCAAGCTACACCATGTCTCCAAGATGCTAGGCTCCATTGAAATACCTCAAACCCATGATATTTTGTACATGGGGGGTTTACATTCAAGGTCCACCACTTTTCCAACCTATTATCTCTAGTAGCATGAGTGGTTTGGTCTCAAGATTCACCATTTTTCCACTCTATGTCATTCTATTAAGAATATCTGGGTGCTAAGGTCCACCACTTGTCCAACCTATAAGACTATATCTTAAACTTTATTCTTTCTCACCACTTGGAGTTACCAAGATAGGTTTTACATGGGAGTTTGGTTCCAAGGCCCACCACTTGTCCAAGCTAACTCTATTGAAACATAGAGAGAAGCAAAGGTCCACCACTTGTCCAAGCTAGGCTCCATTGAAACGTGGAGAGAAGGATGCTCCACCATTTGTCCAAGATAGGCTCCATTGAAACATGAAGAGAAACAATCTGCACCATGTCTCCAAGATGCTAGGCTCCATTGAAATACCTTAAACCCATGATATTTCGTACATGGGGGGTTTACATTCAAGGTCCACCACTTGTCCAACCTATTATTCTTAGTAGCATGAGTGGTTTGGTCTCAAGATTCACCACTTTTCCACTCTATGTCGTTATATTATGAAGATCTAGGTTTTAAGGTCGACCACTTGTCCAACCTATAAGGCTAGATCTTAAAGGGTATTATTTCTCACCACTTGGAATGACCATGATATGTTTTACATGGGAGTTTGGTTTCAAGGTCCACCACTTGTCCAAGCTAACTCTATGGAAACATAGAGAGAAGCAAAGGTCCACCACTTGTCCAAGCTAAGCTCCATTGAAACATGGAGAGAAGGATGCTCCACCATTTGTCGAAGCTAACTCTATTGAAGCATGGAAGGTTTACATTCAAGGTCCACCAGTTGTGCAACCTATTAACGCTAGTAGAATGAGGGGTTTGATCTCAAGATTCACCACTTTTTCACTCTGTGTCATTATATTAAGAATATTTGGGTATTAAGGTCCACCACTTCTCCAACCTATAAGACTATATCTTAATGGTTATTCTTCCTGACCACTTGGAGTGACCATGAAAGGTTTTACATGGGGGTTTGCTTCCAAGGTCCACCACTTGTCCAAGCTAACTCTATTGAAACATAGAGAGAAGCAAAGGTCCCCCACTTGTCTAAGCTAGGGTCCATTGAAACATGGAGAGAAGGATGCTCCACCATTTGTCCAAGATAGACTCCATTGAAACATAAAGAGAAGCAAGCTGCACCATGTCTCCAAGATGCTAGCCTCCATCGAAATACCTTAAACCCACGTTATTTTGTACATGGGGAGTTTGCATTCAAGATCAACAATTTGTCCAACCTATTTTCGCTAGTAGCATGAGTGGTTTTCTCTCAAGATCCACCACTTTTCCACTCTCTGTCATTATATTAAGAATATTTGGGTGTTAAGGTCCAGCACTTGTCCAACCTATAAGACTATATCTTAATGGTTATTCTTTCTCACCCCTTGGAGTGACCATGATAGGTTTTACATGGGGGTTTGGTTTCAAGGTCCACCACTTGTCCAAGTTAACTCTATTGAAACATAGAGAGAAGCAAAGGTCCACCACTTGTCTAAGCTAGGGTCCATTGAAACATGGAGAGGCGGATGCTCCTCCATTTGTCCAAGATAGGGTCCATTGAAACATGAGTAGAAGCAAGGTGCACCATGTCTCCAAGATGCTAGGCTCCATCGAAAAACATTAAACCCACGATATGTCGTAGATGAGGGGTTTACATTCAAGGTCCAACACTTGTCCAAGCTATTATTGGTAGTAGCCTGATTGGTTTGGTCTCAAGATTCACCACTTTTCCACTCTATGTCATTATATTAAGAATAGTCGCGTGTTAAGGTCCACCACTTGTCCAACCTATAAGGCTACATCTTAAAGGTTATTCTTTATTACCACTTGGAGTGACCATGATAGGTTTTACATTGGGGTTTGGTTCCAAGGTCCACCACTTGTCATAGCTAACTCTATTGAAACATAGAGAAAAGCAAAGGTCCACCCCTTGTCTAAGCTAGGGTCCATTGAAACATGGAGAGAAGGATGCTCCACCATTTGTCCAAGGTAAGCTCCATTGAAACATGAGGAGAATCAAGGTGCACCATGTCTCCAAGATGCTAGGCTCCATCGAAAAACATTAAACCCACGATATGTCGTAGATGAGGGGTTTACATTCAAGGTCCACCACTTGTCCAAGCTATTATTGCTAGTAGCGTGAGTGGTTTGGTCTCAAGATTCACCAGTTTTATTAAGAATAGGTGGGTGTTAAGGTCCACCACTTGTCCAACCTATAAGGCTACATCTTAAAGGTTATTCTTTCTTACTACTTGGAGTGACCATGATAGGTTTTACATGGGGGTTTGGTTCCAAGGTCCACCACTTGTCCAAGCTAACTCTATTGAAACATATAGAGAAGCAAAGGTCCACCCCTTGTCTAAGCTAGGGTCCATTGAAACATGGAGAGAAGGATGCTCCACCATTTGTCCAAGGTAAGCTCCATTGAAACATGAGGAGAATCAAGGTGCACCATGTCTTCAAGATGCTAGGCTCCATCGAAAAACATTAAACCCACGATATGTCGTAGAAGAGGGGTTTACATTCAAGGTCCAACACTTGTCCAAGCTATTATTGCTAGTAGCCTGAGTGGTTTGGTCTCAAGATTCACCACTTTTATTAAGAATATTCTCGTGTTAAGGTCCACCACTTGTCCAACCTATAAGGCTACATCTTAAAGGTTATTCTTTATTACCACTTGGAGTGACCATGATAGGTTTTACATGGGGGTTTGGTTCCAAGGTCCACCACTTGTCCAAGCTAACTCTATTGAAACATAGAGAGAAACAAAGGTCCACCACTTGTCCAAGCTAGGGTCCATTGAAACATGGAGAGAAGGATGCTCCACCATTTGTCCAAGATAGGATCCAATGAAACATGACGAGAAGCAAGCTGCACCATGTCTCCAAGATGCTAGGCTCCATTGAAATACATTAAATCCACGATATTTCGTAGATGAGGGGTTTACATTCAAGGTCCACCTCTTGTCCAAGCTATTATTGCTAGTAGCGTGAGTGGTTTGGTCTCAAGATTCACCACTTTTATTAAGAATAGGGGGGTGTTAAGGTCCACCACTTGTCCAACCCATAAAGCTGCATCTTAAAGGTTATTCTTTCTTGCTACTTGGAGTGACCATGATAGCTTTTACATGGGGGTTTGGTTCCAAGGTCCACCACTTGTCCAAGCTAACTCTATTGAAACATAGAGAGAAGCAAAGGTCCACCCCTTGTCTAAGCTAGGGTCCATTGAAACATAAAGAGAAGGATGCTCCACCATTTGTCCAAGGTAGGCTCCATTGAAGCATGAGGAGAATCAAGGTGCACCATGTCTCCAAGATGCTAGGCTCCATCGAAAAACATTAAACCCACGATATGTCGTAGATGAGGGGTTTACATTCAAGGTCCACCACTTGTCCAAGCTATTATTGCTAGTAGCGTGAGTGGTTTGGTCTCAAGATTCACCACTTTTATTAAGAATAGGTGGGTGTTAAGGTCCACCACTTGTCCAACCTATAACGCTACATCTTAAAGGTTATTCTTTCTTACTACTTGGAGTGACCATGATAGGTTTTACATGGGGGTTTGGTTCCAAGATCCACCACTTGTCCAAGCTAACTCTATTGAAACATATAGAGAAGAAAAGGTCCACCCCTTGTCTAAGCTAGGGTCCATTGAAACATGGAGAGAAGGATGCTCCACCATTTGTCCAAGGTAAGCTCCATTGAAACATGAGGAGAATCAAGGTGCACCATGTCTCCAAGATGCTAGGCTCCATCGAAAAACATTAAACCCACGATATGTCGTAGAAGAGGGGTTTACATTCAAGGTCCAACACTTGTCCAAGCTATTATTGGTCGTGGCTTGATTGGTTTGGTCTCAAGATTCACCACTTTTCCACTCTATGTCATTATATTAAGAATAGTCGCGTGTTAAGGTCCACCACTTGTCCAAGCTATAAGGCTACATCTTAAAGGTTTTTCTTTATTACCACTTGGAGTGACCATGATAGGTTTTACATTGGGGTTTGGTTCCAAGGTCCACCACTTGTCCAAGCTAACTCTATTGAAACATAGAGAGAAGCAAAGGTCCACCCCTTGTCTAAGCTAGGGTCCATTGAAACATGGAGAGAAGGATGCTCCACCATTTGTCCAAGGTAAGCTCCATTGAAACATGAGGAGAATCAAGGTGCGCAATGTCTCCAAGATGCTAGGCTCCATCGAAAAACATTAAACCCACGATATGTCGTAGAAGAGGGGTTTACATTCAAGGTCCAACACTTGTCCAAGCTATTATTGGTCGTGGCTTGATTGGTTTGGTCTCAAGATTCACCACTTTTCCACTCTATGTCATTATATTAAGAATAGTCGTGTGTTAAGGTCCACCACTTGTCCAACCTATAAGGCTACATCTTAAATGTTATTCTTTATTACCACTTGGAGTGACCATGATAGGTTTTACATTGGGGTTTGGTTCCAAGGTCCACCACTTGTCCAAGCTAACTCTATTGAAATATAGAGAGAAGCAAAGGTCCACCCCTTGTCTAAGCTAGGGTCCATTGAAACATGGAGAGAAGGATGCTCGACCATTTGTCCAAGGTAAGCTCCAATGAAACATGACGAGAAGCAAGCTGCACCATGTCTCCAAGATGCTAGGCTCCATCGAAAAACATTAAACCCACGATATGTCGTAGATGAGGGGTTTACATTCAAGGTCCACCACTTGTCCAAGCTATTATTGCTAGTAGCGTGAGTGGTTTGGTCTCAAGATTCACCACTTTTATTAAGAATAGGTGGGTGTTAAGGTCCACCACTTGTCCAACCTATAAGGCTACATCTTAAAGGTTATTCTTTCTTACTACTTGGAGTGACCATTATAGGTTTTACATGGGGGTTTGGTTCCAAGGTCCACCACTTGTCCAAGCTAACTCTATTGAAACATATAGAGAAGAAAAGGTCCACCCCTTGTCTAAGCTAGGGTCCATTGAAACATGGAGAGAAGGATGCTCCACCATTTGTCCAAGGTAAGCTCCATTGAAACATGAGGAGAATCAAGGTGCACCATGTCTCCAAGATGCTAGGCTCCATCGAAAAACATTAAACCCACGATATGTCGTAGAAGAGGGGTTTACATTCAAGGTCCAACACTTGTCCAAGCTATTATTGGTCGTGGCTTGATTGGTTTGGTCTCAAGATTCACCACTTTTCCACTCTATGTCATTATATTAAGAATAGTCGCGTGTTAAGGTCCACCACTTGTCCAACCTATAAGGCTACATCTTAAAGGTTTTTCTTTATTACCACTTGGAGTGACCATGATAGGTTTTACATTGGGGTTTGGTTCCAAGGTCCACCACTTGTCCAAGCTAACTCTATTGAAACATAGAGAGAAGCAAAGGTCCACCCCCTGTCTAAGCTAGGGTCCATTGAAACATGGAGAGAAGGATGCTCGACCATTTGTCCAAGGTAAGCTCCATTGAAACATGAGGAGAATCAAGGTGCACCATGTCTCCAAGATGCTAGGCTCCATCGAAAAACATTAAACCCATGATATGTCGTAGAAGAGGGGTTTACATTCAAGGTCCAACACTTGTCCAAGTTATTATTGCTAGTAGCCTGAGTGGTTTGGTCTCAAGATTCACCACTTTTATTAAGAATATGCGCGTGTTAAGGTCCACCACTTGTCCATCCTATAAGGCTACATCTTAAAGGTTATTATTTATTACCACTTGGAGTGACCATGATAGGTTTTACATGGGGGTTGGCTCCAAGGTCCACCACTTGTCCAAGCTAACTCCATTGAAACATTGAGAGAAACAAAGGATTGCTCCAAGCCCATTTGGAGAGAAGGATGCTCCACGATAGGCTCCATTGAAACATGACGAGAAGCAAGCTGCACCATGTCTCCAAGATGCTAGGGTCCATCGAAATACATTAAACCCACGATATTTCGTAGATGAGGGGTTTACATTCAAGGTCCACCACTTGTCCAAGCTATTATTGCTAGTAGCGTGAGTGGTTTGGTCTCAAGATTCACCACTTTTATTAAGAATATGTGGGTGTTAAGGTCCACCACTTGTCCAACCTATAAGGCTACATCTTAAAGGTTATTCTTTCTTACTACTTGGAGTGACCATGATAGGTTTTACATGGGGGTTTGGTTCCAAGGTCCACCACTTGTCCAAGCTAACTCTATTGAAACATAGAGAAAGCAAAGGTCCACCCCTTGTCTAAGCTAGGGTCCATTGAAACATGGAGAGAAGGATGCTCCACCATTTGTCCAAGGTAGGCTCCATTGAAACATGAGGAGAATCAAGGTGCACCATGTCTCCAAGATGCTAGGCTCCATCGAAAAACATTAAACCCACGATATGTCGTAGATGAGGGTTTACATTCAAGGTCCAACACTTGTCCAAGCTATTATTGCTAGTAGCCTGAGTGGTTTGGTCTCAAGATTCACCACTTTTCCACTCTATGTCATTATATTAAGAATATGCGCGTGTTAAGGTCCACCACTTGTCCAACCTATAAGGCTACATCTTAAAGGTTATTCTTTATTACCACTTGGAGTGACCATGATAGGTTTTACATGGGGGTTTGGTTCCAAGGTCCACCACTTGTCCAAGCTAACTCTATTGAAACATAGAGAGAAACAAAGGTCCACCACTTGTCCAAGCTAGGGTCCATTGAAACATGGAGAGAAGGATGCTCCACCATTTGTCCAAGATAGGCTCCATTGAAACATGACGAGAAGCAAGCTGCACCATGTCTCCAAGATGCTAGGCTCCATCGAAATACATTAAACCCACGATATTTCGTAGATGAGGGGTTTACATTCAAGGTCCACCACTTGTCCAAGCTATTATTGCTAGTAGCCTGAGTGGTTTGGTCTCAAGATTCACCACTTTTTTATTAAGAATATGTGGGTGTTAAGGTCCACCACTTGTCCAACCTATAAGGCTACATCTTAAAGGTTATTCTTTATTACTACTTGGAGTGACCATGATAGGTTTTACATGGGGGTTTGGTTCCAAGGTCCACCACTTGTCCAAGCTAACTCTATTGAAACATAGAGAGAAGCAAAGGTCCACCACTTGTCTAAGCTAGGGTCCATTGAAACATGGAGAGAAGGATGCTCCACCATTTGTCCAAGGTAGGCTCCATTGAAACATGAGGAGAAGCAAGGTGCACCATGTCACCAAGATGCTAGGCTCCATCGCAAAACATTAAACCCACGATATGTCGTAGATGAGGGGTGTACATTCAAGGTCCACCACTTGTCCAAGCTATTATTGCTAGTAGCCTGAGTGGTTTGGTCTCAAGATTCACCACTTTTCCACTCTATGTCATTATATTAAGAATATGCGCGTGTTAAGGTCCACCACTTGTCCAACCTATAAGGTTACATCTTAAAGGTTATTCTTTATTACCACTTGGAGTGACCATGATAGGTTTTACATGGGGGTTTGCTTCCAAGGTCCACCCCTTGTCTAAGCTAGGGTCCATTGAAACATGGAGAGAAGGATGCTCCACCATTTGTCCAAGGTAGGCTCCATTGAAACATGAGGAGAAGCAAGGTGCACCATGTCTCCAAGATGCTAGGCTCCATCGAAAAACATTAAACCCACGATATGTCGTAGATGAGGGGTGTACATTCAAGGTCCACCACTTGTCCAAGCTATTATTGCTAGTAGCCTGAGTGGTTTGGTCTCAAGATTCACCACTTTTATTAAGAATATGCGCGTGTTAAGGTCCACCACTTGTCCAACCTATAAGGCTACATCTTAAAGGTTATTCTTTATTACCACTTGGAGTGACCATGATAGGTTTTACATGGGGTTTGGTTCCAAGGTCCACCACTTGTCCAAGCTAACTCTATTGAAACATAGAGAGAAACAAAGGTCCACCACTTGTCCAAGCTAGGGTCCATTGAAACATGGAGAGAAGGATGCTCCACCATTTGTCCAAGATAGGCTCCATTGAAACATGACGAGAAGCAAGCTGCACCATGTCTCCAAGATGCTAGGCTCCATCGAAATACATTAAACCCACGATATTTCGTAGATGAGGGGTTTACATTCAAGGTCCACCACTTGTCCAAGCTATTATTGCTAGTAGCCTGAGTGGTTTGGTCTCAAGATTCACCACTTTTATTAAGAATATGTGGGTGTTAAGGTCCACCACTTGTCCAACCTATAAGGCTACATCTTAAAGGTTATTCTTTCTTACTACTTGGAGTGACCATGATAGGTTTTACATGGGGGTTTGGTTCCAAGGTCCACCACTTGTCCAAGCTAACTCTATTGAAACATAGAGAGAAGCAAAGGTCCACCCCTTGTCTAAGCTAGGGTCCATTGAAACATGGAGAGAAGGATGCTCCACCATTTGTCCAAGGTAGGCTCCATTGAAACATGAGGAGAAGCAAGGTGCACCATGTCTCCAAGATGCTAGGCTCCATCGAAAAACATTAAACCCACGATATGTCGTAGATGAGGGTTTACATTCAAGGTCCACCACTTGTCCAAGCTATTATTGCTAGTAGCCTGAGTGGTTTGGTCTCAAGATTCACCACTTTTACTCTATGTCATTATATTAAGAATATGCGCGTGTTAAGGTCCACCACTTGTCCAACCTATAAGGCTACATCTTAAAGGTTATTCTTTATTACCACTTGGAGTGACCATGATAGGTTTTACATGGGGGTTTGGTTCCAAGGTCCACCACTTGTCCAAGCTAACTCTATTGAAACATAGAGAGAAGCAAAGGTCCACCACTTGTCCAAGCTAGGGTCCATTGAAACATGGAGAGAAGGATGCTCCACCATTTGTCCAAGATAGGCTCCATTGAAACATGACGAGAAGCAAGCTGCACCATGTCTCCAAGATGCTAGGCTCCATCGAAATACATTAAACCCACGATATTTCGTAGATGAGGGGTTTACATTCAAGGTCCACCACTTGTCCAAGCTATTATTGCTAGTAGCCTGAGTGGTTTGGTCTCAAGATTCACCACTTTTATTAAGAATATGTGGGTGTTAAGGTCCACCACTTGTCCAACCTATAAGGCTACATCTTAAAGGTTATTCTTTCTTACTACTTGGAGTGACCATGATAGGTTTTACATGGGGGTTTGGTTCCAAGGTCCACCACTTGTCCAAGCTAACTCTATTGAAACATAGAGAGAAGCAAAGGTCCACCCCTTGTCTAAGCTAGGGTCCATTGAAACATGGAGAGAAGGATGCTCCACCGTTTGTCCAAGGTAGGCTCCATTGAAGCATGAGGAGAAGCAAGGTGCACCATGTCTCCAAGATGCTAGGCTCCATCGAAAAACATTAAACCCACGATATGTCGTAGATGAGGGGTTTACATTCAAGGTCCACCACTTGTCCAAGCTATTATTGCTAGTAGCCTGAGTGGTTTGGTCTCAAGATTCACCACTTTTATTAAGAATATGTGGGTGTTAAGGTCCACCACTTGTCCAACCTATAAGGCTACATCTTAAAGGTTATTCTTTCTTACTACTTGGAGTGACCATGATAGGTTTTACATGGGGGTTTGGTTCCAAGGTCCACCACTTGTCCAAGCTAACTCTATTGAAACATAGAGAGAAACAAAGGTCCACCACTTGTCCAAGCTAGGGTCCATTGAAACATGGAGAGAAGGATGCTCCACCATTTGTCCAAGATAGGATCCATTGAAACATGACGAGAAGCAAGCTGCACCATGTCTCCAAGATGCTAGGGTCCATCGAAATACATTAAACCCACGATATTCGTAGATGAGGGGTTTACATTCAAGGTCCACCACTTGTCCAAGCTATTATTGCTAGTAGCCTGAGTGGTTTGGTCTCAAGATTCACCACTTTTATTAAGAATATGTGGGTGTTAAGGTCCACCACTTGTCCAACCTATAAGGCTACATCTTAAAGGTTATTCTTTCTTACTACTTGGAGTGACCATGATAGGTTTTACATGGGGTTTGGTTCCAAGGTCCACCACTTGTCCAAGCTAACTCTATTGAAACATAGAGAGAAGCAAAGGTCCACCCCTTGTCTAAGCTAGGGTCCATTGAAACATGGAGAGAAGGATGCTCCACCATTTGTCCAAGGTAGGCTCCATTGAAACATGAGAATAGGCAAGGTGCACCATGTCTCCAAGATGCTAGGCTCCATCGAAAAAGACTTAACCCACGATATGTCGTAGATGAGGGGTTTACATTCAAGGTCCAACACTTGTCCAAGTTATTATTGGTAGTAGCCTGAGTGGTTTTGTCTCAAGATTCACCACATTTTCACTCTATGTCATTATATTAAGAATATGCGCGTGTTAAGGTCCACCACTTGTCCAACCTATAAGGCTACATCTTAAAGGTTATTCTTTATTACCACTTGGAGTGACCGTGATAGGTTTTACATTGGGGTTTGGTTCCAAGGTCCACCACTTGTCCAAGCTAACCCTATTGAAACATAGAGAGATACAAAGGTCCACCCCTTGTCCAAGCTAGGGTCCATTGAAACATGGAGAGAAGGATGCTCCACCATTTTTCCAAGATAGGCTCCATTGAAACATGACGAGAAGCAAGCTGCACCATGTCTCCAAGATGCTAGGCTCCATCGAAATACATTAAACCCACGATATTTCGTAGATGAGGGGTTTACATTCAAGGTCCACCACTTGTCCAAGCTATTATTGCTAGTAGCCTGAGTGGTTTGGTCTCAAGATTCACCACTTTTATTAAGAATATGTGGGTGTTAAGGTCCACCACTTGTCCAACCTATAAGGCTACATCTTAAAGGTTATTCTTTCTTACTACTTGGAGTGACCATGATAGGTTTTACATGGGGGTTTGGTTCCAAGGTCCACCACTTGTCCAAGCTAACTCTATTGAAACATAGAGAGAAGCAAAGGTCCACCCCTTGTCTAAGCTAGGGTCCATTGAAACATGGAGAGAAGGATGCTCCACCATTTGTCCAAGGTAGGCTCCATTGAAACATGAGGAGAAGCAAGGTGCACCATGTCTCCAAGATGCTAGGCTCCATCGAAAAACATTAAACCCACGATATTCGTAGATGAGGGTTTACATTCAAGGTCCACACTTGTCCAAGCTATTATTGCTAGTAGCCTGAGTGGTTTGGTCTCAAGATTCACCACTTTTCACTCTATGTCATTATATTAAGAATATGCGCGTGTTAAGGTCCACCACTTGTCCAACCTATAAGGCTACATCTTAAAGGTTATTCTTTCTTACCACTTGGAGTGACCATGATAGGTTTTACATGGGGGTTTGGTTCCAAGGTCCACCACTTGTCCAAGCTAACTCTATTGAAACATAGAGAGAAACAAAGGTCCACCACTTGTCCAAGCTAGGGTCCATTGAAACATGGAGAGAAGGATGCTCCACCATTTGTCCAAGATAGGCTCCATTGAAACATGACGAGAAGCAAGGCACCATGTCTCCAAGATGCTAGGCTCCATCGAAAAACATTAAACCCACGATATGTCGTAGATGAGGGGTTTACATTCAAGGTCCACCACTTGTCCAAGCTATTATTGCTAGTAGCCTGAGTGGTTTGGTCTCAAGATTCACCACTTTTATTAAGAATATGTGGGTGTTAAGGTCCACCACTTGTCCAACCTATAAGGCTACATCTTAAAGGTTATTCTTTCTTACTACTTGGAGTGACCATGATAGGTTTTACATGGGGGTTTGGTTCCAAGGTCCACCACTTGTCCAAGCTAACTCTATTGAAACATAGAGAGAAGCAAAGGTCCACCCCTTGTCTAAGCTAGGGTCCATTGAAACATGGAGAGAAGGATGCTCCACCATTTGTCCAAGGTAGGCTCCATTGAAACATGAGAAGAGCAAGGTGCACCATGTCTCCAAGATGCTAGGCTCCATCGAAAAACATTAAACCCACGATATGTCGTAGATGAGGGGTTTACATTCAAGGTCCACCACTTGTCCAAGCTATTATTGCTAGTAGCCTGAGTGGTTTGGTCTCAAGATTCACCACTTTTCACTCTATGTCATTATATTAGAATATGCCGTGTTAAGGTCCACCACTTGTCCAACCTATAAGGCTACATCTTAAAGGTTATTCTTTCTTACCACTTGGAGTGACCATGATAGGTTTTGGGTTTGGGGTTTGGTTCCAAGGTCCACCACTTGTCCAAGCTAACTCTATTGAAACATAGAGAGAACAAAGGTCCACCACTTGTCCAAGCTAGGGTCCATTGAAACATGGAGAGAAGGATGCTCCACCATTTGTCCAAGATAGGCTCCATTGAAACATGACGAGAAGCAAGCTGCACCATGTCTCCAAGATGCTAGGCTCCATCGAAATACATTAAACCCACGATATTCGTAGATGAGGGTTTACATTCAAGGTCCACCACTTGTCCAAGCTATTATTGCTAGTAGCCTGAGTGGTTTGGTCTCAAGATTCACCACTTTTATTATGAATAATGTGGGTGTTAAGGTCCACCACTTGTCCAACCTATAAGGCTACATCTTAAAGGTTATTCTTTCTTACCACTTGGAGTGACCATGATAGGTTTTACATGGGGGTTTGGTTCCAAGGTCCACCACTTGTCCAAGCTAACTCTATTGAAACATAGAGAGAAGCAAAGGTCCACCCTTGTCCAAGCTAGGGTCCATTGAAACATGGAGAGAAGGATGCTCCACCATTTGTCCAAGATAGGCTCCATTGAAACATGAGGAGAAGCAAGCTGCACCATGTCTCCAAGATGCTAGGCTCCATCGAAATACATTAAACCCACGATATTTCGTAGATGAGGGGTTTACATTCAAGGTCCACCACTTGTCCAAGCTATTATTGCTAGTAGCCTGAGTGGTTTGGTCTCAAGATTCACCACTTTTATTAAGAATATGTGGTGTTAAGGTCCACCACTTGTCCAACCTATAAGGCTACATCTTAAAGGTTATTCTTTCTTACTACTTGGAGTGACCATGATAGGTTTTACATGGGGGTTTGGTTCCAAGGTCCACCACTTGTCCAAGCTAACTCTATTGAAACATAGAGAGAAGCAAAGGTCCACCCTTGTCCAAGCTAGGGTCCATTGAAACATGGAGAGAAGGATGCTCCACCATTTGTCCAAGGTAGGCTCCATTGAAACATGAGGAGAAGCAAGGTGCACCATGTCTCCAAGATGCTAGGCTCCATCGAAAAACATTAAACCCACGATATGTCGTAGAAGAGGGGTTTACATTCAAGGTCCAACACTTGTCCAAGCTATTATTGCTAGTAGCCTGAGTGGTTTGGTCTCAAGATTCACCACTTTTATTAAGAATATGCGCGTGTTAAGGTCCACCACTTGTCCAAACTATAAGGCTACATCTTAAAGGTTATTCTTTATTACCACTTGGAGTGACCATGATAGGTTTTACATGGGGGTTTGGCTCCAAGGTCCACCACTTGTCCAAGCTTACTCTATTGAAACATAGAGAGAAACAAAGGTCCACATTTTGTCCAAGCTAGGGCCCATTGAAACATGGAGAGAAGGATGCTCCACCATTTGTCCAAGATAGGATCCAATGAAACATGACGAGAAGCAAGCTGCACCATGTCTCCAAGATGCTAGGGTCCATCGAAATACATTAAACCCACGATATTTCGTAGATGCGGGGTTTACATTCAAGGTCCACCACTTGTCCAAGCTATTATTGCTAGTAGCCTGAGTGGTTTGGTCTCAATATTCACCACTTTTATTAAGAATATGTGGGTGTTAAGGTCCACCACTTGTCCAACCTATAAGGCTACATCTTAAAGGTTATTCTTTCTTACTACTTGGAGTGACCATGATAGGTTTTACATGGGGGTTTGGTTCCAAGGTCCACCACTTGTCCAAGCTAACTCTATTGAAACATAGAGAGAAGCAAAGGTCCACCCCTTGTCTAAGCTAGGGTCCATTGAAACATGGAGAGAAGGATGCTCCACCATTTGTCCAAGGTAGGCTCCATTGAAACATGAGGAGAAGCAAGGTGCACCATGTCTCCAAGATGCTAGGCTCCATCGAAAAACATTAAACCCACGATATGTCGTAGATGAGGGGTTTACATTCAAGGTCCACCACTTGTCCAAGCTATTATTGCTAGTAGCCTGAGTGGTTTGGTCTCAAGATTCACCACTTTTCCACTCTATGTCATTATATTAAGAATATGCGCGTGTTAAGGTCCACCACTTGTCCAACCTATAAGGCTACATCTTAAAGGTTATTCTTTATTACCACTTGGAGTGACCATGATAGGTTTTACATGGGGGTTTGGTTCCAAGGTCCACCACTTGTCCAAGCTAACTCTATTGAAACATAGAGAGAAACAAAGGTCCACCACTTGTCCAAGCTAGGGTCCATTGAAACATGGAGAGAAGGATGCTCCACCATTTGTCCAAGATAGGCTCCATTGAAACATGACGAGAAGCAAGCTGCACCATGTCTCCAAGATGCTAGGCTCCATCGAAATACATTAAACCCACGATATTTCGTAGATGAGGGGTTTACATTCAAGGTCCACCACTTGTCCAAGCTATTATTGCTAGTAGCCTGAGTGGTTTGGTCTCAAGATTCACCACTTTTATTAAGAATATGTGGGTGTTAAGGTCCACCACTTGTCCAACCTATAAGGCTACATCTTAAAGGTTATTCTTTCTTACTACTTGGAGTGACCATGATAGGTTTTACATGGGGGTTTGGTTCCAAGGTCCACCACTTGTCCAAGCTAACTCTATTGAAACATAGAGAGAAGCAAAGGTCCACCCCTTGTCTAAGCTAGGGTCCATTGAAACATGGAGAGAAGGATGCTCCACCATTTGTCCAAGGTAGGCTCCATTGAAACATGAGGAGAAGCAAGGTGCACCATGTCTCCAAGATGCTAGGCTCCATCGAAAAACATTAAACCACGATATGTCGTAGATGAGGGGTTTACATTCAAGGTCCACCACTTGTCCAAGCTATTATTGCTAGTAGCCTGAGTGGTTTGGTCTCAAGATTCACCACTTTTATTAAGAATATTGTGGGTGTTAAGGTCCACCACTTGTCCAACCTATAAGGCTACATCTTAAAGGTTATTCTTTATTACCACTTGGAGTGACCATGATAGGTTTTACATGGCGGGTTTGGTTCCAAGGTCCACCACTTGTCCAAGCTAACTCTATTGAAACATAGAGAGAACAAAGGTCCACCACTTGTCCAAGCTAGGGTCCATTGAAACATGGAGAGAAGGATGCTCCACCATTTGTCCAAGGTAGGCTCCATTGAAACATGAGAGAAGCAAGGTGCACCCATGTCTCCAAGATGCTAGGCTCCATCGAAAAACATTAAACCCACGATATGTCGTAGATGAGGGGTTTACATTCAAGGTCCACCACTTGTCCAAGCTATTATTGCTAGTAGCCTGAGTGGTTTGGTCTCAAGATTCACCACTTTTATTAAGAATATGTGGGTGTTAAGGTCCACCACTTGTCCAACCTATAAGGCTACATCTTAAAGGTTATTCTTTCTTACCACTTGGAGTGACCATGATAGGTTTTACATGGGGGTTTGGTTCCAAGGTCCACCACTTGTCCAAGCTAACTCTATTGAAACATAGAGAGAAGCAAAGGTCCACCCCTTGTCCAAGCTAGGGTCCATTGAAACATGGAGAGAAGGATGCTCCACCATTTGTCCAAGGTAGGCTCCATTGAAACATGAGAAGAAGCAAGGTGCACCATGTCTCCAAGATGCTAGGCTCCATCGAAAAACATTAACCCACGATATGTCGTAGATGAGGGGTTTACATTCAAGGTCCAACACTTGTCCAAGCTATTATTGCTAGTAGCCTGAGTGGTTTGGTCTCAAGATTCACCACTTTTCCACTCTATGTCATTATATTAAGAATATGCGCGTGTTAAGGTCCACCACTTGTCCAACCTATAAGGCTACATCTTAAAGGTTATTCTTTATTACCACTTGGAGTGACCATGATAGGTTTTACATGGGGGTTTGGTTCCAAGGTCCACCACTTGTCCAAGCTAACTCTATTGAAACATAGAGAGAACAAAGGTCCACCCTTGTCCAAGCTAGGGTCCATTGAAACATGGAGAGAAGGATGCTCCACCATTTGTCCAAGATAGGCTCCATTGAAACATGACGAGAAGCAAGCTGCACCATGTCTCCAAGATGCTAGGCTCCATCGAAATACATTAAACCCACGATATTTCGTAGATGAGGGGTTTACATTCAAGGTCCACCACTTGTCCAAGCTATTATTGCTAGTAGCCTGAGTGGTTTGGTCTCAAGATTCACCACTTTTATTAAGAATATGTGGGTGTTAAGGTCCACCACTTGTCCAACCTATAAGGCTACATCTTAAAGGTTATTCTTTCTTACTACTTGGAGTGACCATGATAGGTTTTACATGGGGGTTTGGTTCCAAGGTCCACCACTTGTCCAAGCTAACTCTATTGAAACATAGAGAGAAGCAAAGGTCCACCCACTTGTCTAAGCTAGGGTCCATTGAAACATGGAGAGAAGGATGCTCCACCATTTGTCCAAGGTAGGCTCCATTGAAACATGAGGAGAAGCAAGGTGCACCATGTCTCCAAGATGCTAGGCTCCATCGAAAAACATTAAACCCACGATATGTCGTAGATGAGGGGTTTACATTCAAGGTCCACCACTTGTCCAAGCTATTATTGGTAGTAGCCTGAGTGGTTTGGTCTCAAGATTCACCACTTTTCCACTCTATGTCATTATATTAAGAATATGCGCGTGTTAAGGTCCACCACTTGTCCAACCTATAAGGCTACATCTTAAAGGTTATTCTTTATTACCACTTGGAGTGACCATGATAGGTTTTACATGGGGGTTTGGTTCCAAGGTCCACCACTTGTCCAAGCTAACTCTATTGAAACATAGAGAGAAACAAAGGTCCACCACTTGTCAAGCTAGGGTCCATTGAAACATGGAGAGAAGGATGCTCCACCATTTGTCCAAGATAGGCTCCATTGAAACATGACGAGAAGCAAGCTGCACCATGTCTCCAAGATGCTAGGCTCCATCGAAATACATTAAACCCACGATATGTCGTAGATGAGGGGTTTACATTCAAGGTCCACCACTTGTCCAAGCTATTATTGCTAGTAGCCTGAGTGGTTTGGTCTCAAGATTCACCACTTTTATTAAGAATATGTGGGTGTTAAGGTCCACCACTTGTCCAACCTATAAGGCTACATCTTAAAGGTTATTCTTTCTTACTACTTGGAGTGACCATGATAGGTTTTACATGGGGGTTTGGTTCCAAGGTCCACCACTTGTCCAAGCTAACTCTATTGAAACATAGAGAGAAGCAAAGGTCCACCCCTTGTCTAAGCTAGGGTCCATTGAAACATGGAGAGAAGGATGCTCCACCATTTGTCCAAGGTAGGCTCCATTGAAACATGAGAAGAAGCAAGGTGCACCATGTCTCCAAGATGCTAGGCTCCATCGAAAAACATTAAACCCACGATATGTCGTAGATGAGGGGTTTACATTCAAGGTCCAACACTTGTCCAAGCTATTATTGGTAGTAGCTGAGTGGTTTGGTCTCAAGATTCACCACTTTTCACTCTATGTCATTATATTAAGAATATGCGCGTGTTAAGGTCCACCACTTGTCCAACCTATAAGGCTACATCTTAAAGGTTATTCTTTATTACCACTTGGAGTGACCATGATAGTTTTACATGGGGGTTTGGTTCCAAGGTCCACCACTTGTCCAAGCTAACTCTATTGAAACATAGAGAGAAACAAAGGTCCACCCCTTGTCCAAGCTAGGGTCCATTGAAACATGGAGAGAAGGATGCTCCACCATTTGTCCAAGATAGGCTCCATTGAAACATGACGAGAAGCAAGCTGCACCATGTCTCCAAGATGCTAGGCTCCATCGAAATACATTAAACCCACGATATTTCGTAGATGAGGGGTTTACATTCAAGGTCCACCACTTGTCCAAGCTATTATTGCTAGTAGCCTGAGTGGTTTGGTCTCAAGATTCACCACTTTTATTAAGAATATGTGGGTGTTAAGGTCCACCACTTGTCCAACCTATAAGGCTACATCTTAAAGGTTATTCTTTCTTACTACTTGGAGTGACCATGATAGGTTTTACATGGGGGTTTGGTTCCAAGGTCCACCACTTGTCCAAGCTAACTCTATTGAAACATAGAGAGAGCAAAGGTCCACCCCTTGTCTAAGCTAGGGTCCATTGAAACATGGAGAGAAGGATGCTCCACCATTTGTCCAAGGTAGGCTCCATTGAAACATGAGAGAGAAGCAAGGTGCACCATGTCTCCAAGATGCTAGGCTCCATCGAAAACATTAAACCCACGATATGTCGTAGATGAGGGGTTTACATTCAAGGTCCACCACTTGTCCAAGCTATTATTGGTAGTAGCCTGAGTGGTTTGGTCTCAAGATTCACCACTTTTCCACTCTATGTCATTATATTAAGAATATGCGCGTGTTAAGGTCCACCACTTGTCCAACCTATAAGGCTACATCTTAAAGGTTATTCTTTATTACCACTTGGAGTGACCATGATAGGTTTTACATGGGGGTTTGGTTCCAAGGTCCACCACTTGTCCAAGCTAACTCTATTGAAACATAGAGAGAAGCAAAGGTCCACCCTTGTCCAAGCTAGGGTCCATTGAAACATGGAGAGAAGGATGCTCCACCATTTGTCCAAGATAGGCTCCATTGAAACATGACGAGAAGCAAGCTGCACCATGTCTCCAAGATGCTAGGCTCCATCGAAATACATTAAACCCACGATATTTCGTAGATGAGGGGTTTACATTCAAGGTCCACCACTTGTCCAAGCTATTATTGCTAGTAGCCTGAGTGGTTTGGTCTCAAGATTCACCACTTTTATTAAGAATATGTGGGTGTTAAGGTCCACCACTTGTCCAACCTATAAGGCTACATCTTAAAGGTTATTCTTTCTTACTACTTGGAGTGACCATGATAGGTTTTACATGGGGGTTTGGTTCCAAGGTCCACCACTTGTCCAAGCTAACTCTATTGAAACATAGAGAGAAGCAAAGGTCCACCCCTTGTCTAAGCTAGGGTCCATTGAAACATGGAGAGAAGGATGCTCCACCATTTGTCCAAGGTAGGCTCCATTGAAACATGAGGAGAAGCAAGGTGCACCATGTCTCCAAGATGCTAGGCTCCATCGAAAACATTAAACCCACGATATGTCGTAGATGAGGGGTTTACATTCAAGGTCCAACACTTGTCCAAGCTATTATTGGTAGTAGCCTGAGTGGTTTGGTCTCAAGATTCACCACTTTTCCACTCTATGTCATTATATTAATATATGCGCGTGTTAAGGTCCACCACTTGTCCAACCTATAAGGCTACATCTTAAAGGTTATTCTTTATTACCACTTGGAGTGACCATGATAGGTTTTACATGGGGGTTTGGTTCCAAGGTCCACCACTTGTCCAAGCTAACTCTATTGAAACAT
Organism: Adiantum capillus-veneris; assembly: GCF_014529385.1. Lineage (NCBI taxonomy): Eukaryota > Viridiplantae > Streptophyta > Polypodiopsida > Polypodiales > Pteridaceae > Adiantum > Adiantum capillus-veneris. The sequence goes on along the minus strand of NC_140931.1, from coordinate 107,558,627 downwards.
AGAGAGAAACAAAGGTCCACCCTTGTCCAAGCTAGGGTCCATTGAAACATGGAGAGAAGGATGCTCCACCATTTGTCCAAGATAGGCTCCATTGAAACATGACGAGAAGCAAGCTGCACCATGTCTCCAAGATGCTAGGCTCCATCGAAATACATTAAACCCACGATATTTCGTAGATGAGGGGTTTACATTCAAGGTCCACCACTTGTCCAAGCTATTATTGCTAGTAGCCTGAGTGGTTTGGTCTCAAGATTCACCACTTTTATTAAGAATATGTGGGTGTTAAGGTCCACCACTTGTCCAACCTATAAGGCTACATCTTAAAGGTTATTCTTTCTTACTACTTGGAGTGACCATGATAGGTTTTACATGGGGGTTTGGTTCCAAGGTCCACCACTTGTCCAAGCTAACTCTATTGAAACATAGAGAGAAGCAAAGGTCCACCCTTGTCTAAGCTAGGGTCCATTGAAACATGGAGAGAAGGATGCTCCACCATTTGTCCAAGGTAGGCTCCATTGAAACATGAGAAGAAGCAAGGTGCACCATGTCTCCAAGATGCTAGGCTCCATCGAAAAACATTAAACCCACGATATGTCGTAGATGAGGGGTTTACATTCAAGGTCCACCACTTGTCCAAGCTATTATTGCTAGTAGCCTGAGTGGTTTGGTCTCAAGATTCACCACTTTTATTAAGAATATGTGGGTGTTAAGGTCCACCACTTGTCCAACCTATAAGGCTACATCTTAAAGGTTATTCTTTCTTACTACTTGGAGTGACCATGATAGGTTTTACATGGGGGTTTGGTTCCAAGGTCCACCACTTGTCCAAGCTAACTCTATTGAAACATAGAGAGAAGCAAAGGTCCACCCTTGTCTAAGCTAGGGTCCATTGAAACATGGAGAGAAGGATGCTCCACCATTTGTCCAAGGTAGGCTCCATTGAAACATGAGGAGAAGCAAGGTGCACCATGTCTCCAAGATGCTAGGCTCCATCGAAAACATTAAACCCACGATATGTCGTAGATGAGGGGTTTACATTCAAGGTCCAACACTTGTCCAAGCTATTATTGGTAGTAGCCTGAGTGGTTTGGTCTCAAGATTCACCACTTTTCCACTCTATGTCATTATATTAAGAATATGCGCGTGTTAAGGTCCACCACTTGTCCAACCTATAAGGCTACATCTTAAAGGTTATTCTTTATTACCACTTGGAGTGACCATGATAGGTTTTACATGGGGGTTTGGTTCCAAGGTCCACCACTTGTCCAAGCTAACTCTATTGAAACATAGAGAGAAACAAAGGTCCACCACTTGTCCAAGCTAGGGTCCATTGAAACATGGAGAGAAGGATGCTCCACCATTTGTCCAAGATAGGCTCCATTGAAACATGACGAGAAGCAAGCTGCACCATGTCTCCAAGATGCTAGGCTCCATCGAAATACATTAAACCCACGATATTTCGTAGATGAGGGGTTTACATTCAAGGTCCACCACTTGTCCAAGCTATTATTGCTAGTAGCCTGAGTGGTTTGGTCTCAAGATTCACCACTTTTATTAAGAATATGTGGGTGTTAAGGTCCACCACTTGTCCAACCTATAAGGCTACATCTTAAAGGTTATTCTTTCTTACTACTTGGAGTGACCATGATAGGTTTTACATGGGGGTTTGGTTCCAAGGTCCACCACTTGTCCAAGCTAACTCTATTGAAACATAGAGAGAAGCAAAGGTCCACCCCTTGTCTAAGCTAGGGTCCATTGAAACATGGAGAGAAGGATGCTCCACCATTTGTCCAAGGTAGGCTCCATTGAAACATGAGGAGAAGCAAGGTGCACCATGTCTCCAAGATGCTAGGCTCCATCGAAAACATTAAACCCACGATATGTCGTAGATGAGGGGTTTACATTCAAGGTCCACCACTTGTCCAAGCTATTATTGGTAGTAGCCTGAGTGGTTTGGTCTCAAGATTCACCACTTTTCCACTCTATGTCATTATATTAAGAATATGCGCGTGTTAAGGTCCACCACTTGTCCAACCTATAAGGCTACATCTTAAAGGTTATTCTTTATTACCACTTGGAGTGACCATGATAGGTTTTACATGGGGGTTTGGTTCCAAGGTCCACCACTTGTCCAAGCTAACTCTATTGAAACATAGAGAGAAGCAAAGGTCCACCCCTTGTCTAAGCTAGGGTCCATTGAAACATGGAGAGAAGGATGCTCCACCATTTGTCCAGGTAGGCTCCATTGAAACATGAGGAGAAGCAAGGTGCACCATGTCTCCAAGATGCTAGGCTCCATCGAAAAACATTAAACCCACGATATGTCGTAGATGAGGGGTTTACATTCAAGGTCCAACACTTGTCCAAGCTATTATTGCTAGTAGCCTGAGTGGTTTGGTCTCAAGATTCACCACTTTTATTAAGAATATGCGGTGTTAAGGTCCACCACTTGTCCAACCTATAAGGCTACATCTTAAAGGTTATTCTTTATTACCACTTGGAGTGACCATGATAGGTTTTACATGGGGGTTTGGTTCCAAGGTCCACCACTTGTCCAAGCTAACTCTATTGAAACATAGAGAGAAACAAAGGTCCACCACTTGTCCAAGCTAGGGTCCATTGAAACATGGAGAGAAGGATGCTCCACCATTTGTCCAAGATAGGCTCCATTGAAACATGACGAGAAGCAAGCTGCACCATGTCTCCAAGATGCTAGGCTCCATCGAAAACATTAAACCCACGATATTTCGTAGATGAGGGGTTTACATTCAAGGTCCACCACTTGTCCAAGCTATTATTGCTAGTAGCGTGAGTGGTTTGGTCTCAAGATTCACCACTTTTATTAAGAATATGTGGGTGTTAAGGTCCACCACTTGTCCAACCTATAAGGCTACATCTTAAAGGTTATTCTTTATTAGTACTTGGAGTGACCATGATAGGTTTTACATGGGGGTTTGGTTCCAAGGTCCACCACTTGTCCAAGCTAACTCTATTGAAAGATAGAGAGAAACAAAGGTCCACCACTTGTCCAAGCTAGGGTCCATTGAAACATGGAGAGTAGGATGCTCCACCATTTGTCCTAGATAGGCTCCATTGAAACATGACGAGAAGCAAGCTGCACCATGTCTCCAAGATCGTAGGCTCCATCGAAATACATTAAACCCACGATATTGTCGTAGATGAGGGGTTTACATTCAAGGTCCACCACTTGTCCAAGCTATTATTGCTAGTAGCCTGAGTGGTTTGGTCTCAAGATTCACCACTTTTATTAAGAATATGTGGGTGTTAAGGTCCACCACTTGTCCAACCTATAAGGCTACATCTTAAAGGTTATTCTTTCTTACTACTTGGAGTGACCATGATAGGTTTTACATGGGGGTTTGGTTCCAAGGTCCACCACTTGTCCAAGCTAACTCTATTGAAACATAGAGAGAAGCAAAGGTCCACCCCTTGTCTAAGCTAGGGTCCATTGAAACATGGAGAGAAGGATGCTCCACCATTTGTCCAAGGTAGGCTCCATTGAAACATGAGGAGAAGCAAGGTGCACCATGTCTCCAAGATGCTAGGCTCCATCAAAAAAATTAAAACCCACGATATGTCGTAGATGAGGGGTTTACATTCAAGGTCCAACACTTGTCCAAGCTATTATTGTAGTAGCCTGAGTGGTTTGGTCTCAAGATTCACCACTTTTCACTCTATGTCATTATATTAAGAATATGCGCGTGTTAAGGTCCACCACTTGTCCAACCTATAAGGCTACATCTTAAAGGTTATTCTTTATTACCACTTGGAGTGACCATGATAGGTTTTACATGGGGGTTTGGTTCCAAGGTCCACCACTTGTCCAAGCTAACTCTATTGAAACATAGAGAGAAACAAAGGTCCACCCTTGTCAAGCTAGGGTCCATTGAAACATGGAGAGAAGGATGCTCCACCATTTGTCCAAGATAGGCTCCATTGAAACATGACGAGAAGCAAGCTGCACCATGTCTCCAAGATGCTAGGCTCCATCGAAATACATTAAACCCACGATATTTCGTAGATGAGGGGTTTACATTCAAGGTCCACCACTTGTCCAAGCTATTATTGCTAGTAGCCTGAGTGGTTTGGTCTCAAGATTCACCACTTTTATTAAGAATATGTGGGTGTTAAGGTCCACCACTTGTCCAACCTATAAGGCTACATCTTAAAGGTTATTCTTTCTTACTACTTGGAGTGACCATGATAGGTTTTACATGGGGGTTTGGTTCCAAGGTCCACCACTTGTCCAAGCTAACTCTATTGAAACATAGAGAGAAGCAAAGGTCCACCCCTTGTCTAAGCTAGGGTCCATTGAAACATGGAGAGAAGGATGCTCCACCATTTGTCCAAGGTAGGCTCCATTGAAACATGAAGAAGAAGCAAGGTGCACCATGTCTCCAAGATGCTAGGCTCCATCGAAAATACATTAACCCACGATATGTCGTAGATGAGGGGTTTACATTCAAGGTCCAACACTTGTCCAAGCTATTATTGGTAGTAGCCTGAGTGGTTTGGTCTCAAGATTCACCACTTTTCCACTCTATGTCATTATATTAAGAATATGCGCGTGTTAAGGTCCACCACTTGTCCAACCTATAAGGCTACATCTTAAAGGTTATTCTTTATTACCACTTGGAGTGACCATGATAGGTTTTACATGGGGGTTTGGTTCCAAGGTCCACCACTTGTCCAAGCTAACTGTATTGAAACATAGAGAGAAGCAAAGGTCCACCCCTTGTCCAAGCTAGGGTCCATTGAAACATGGAGAGAAGGATGCTCCACCATTTGTCCAAGATAGGCTCCATTGAAACATGACGAGAAGCAAGCTGCACCATGTCTCCAAGATGCTAGGCTCCATCGAAATACATTAAACCCACGATATTTCGTAGATGAGGGGTTTACATTCAAGGTCCACCACTTGTCCAAGCTATTATTGCTAGTAGCCTGAGTGGTTTGGTCTCAAGATTCACCACTTTTATTAAGAATATGTGGGTGTTAAGGTCCACCACTTGTCCAACCTATAAGGCTACATCTTAAAGGTTATTCTTTCTTACTACTTGGAGTGACCATGATAGGTTTTACATGGGGGTTTGGTTCCAAGGTCCACCACTTGTCCAAGCTAACTCTATTGAAACATAGAGAGAAGCAAAGGTCCACCCTTGTCCAAGCTAGGGTCCATTGAAACATGGAGAGAAGGATGCTCCACCATTTGTCCAAGGTAGGCTCCATTGAAACATGACGAGAAGCAAGCTGCACCATGTCTCCAAGATGCTAGGCTCCATCGAAAAACATTAAACCCACGATATTTCATAGATGAGGGGTTTACATTCAAGGTCCACCACTTGTCCAAGCTATTATTGCTAGTAGCCTGAGTGGTTTGGTCTCAAGATTCACCACTTTTCCACTCTATGTGATTATATTAAGAATATGCGCGTGTTAAGGTCCACCACTTGTCGAACCTATAAGGCTACATCTTAAAGGTTATTCTTTATTACCACTTGGAGTGACCATGATAGGTTTTACATGGGGGTTTGGTTTCAAGGTCCACCACTTGTCCAAGCTAACTCTATTGAAACATAGAGAGAAACGAAGGTCCACCACTTGTCCAAGCTAGGGTCCATTGAAACATGGAGAGTAGGATGCTCCACCATTTGTCCAAGATAGGCTCCATTGAAACATGACGAGAAGCAAGCTGCACCATGTCTCCAAGATCCTAGGCTCCATCGAAATATATTAAACCCACCATATGTCGTAGATAAGGGGTTTACATTCAAGGTCCAACACTTGTCCAAGATATTATTGCTAGTAGCCTGAGTGGTTTGGTCTCAAGATTCACCACTTTTATTAAGAATATGTGGGTGTTAAGGTCCACCACTTGTCCAACCTATAAGGCTACATATTAAAGGTTATTCTTTCTTACTACTTGGAGTGACCATGATAGGTTTTACATGGGGGTTTGGTTCCAAGGTCCACCACTTGTCCAAGCTAACTCTATTGAAACATACAGAGAAGCAAAGGTCCACCCCTTGTCTAAGCTAGTGTCCATTGAAACATGGAGAGAAGGATGCTCCACCATTAGTCCAAGGTAGGCTCCATTGAAACATGAGGACAAGCAAGGTGCACCATGTCTCCAAGATGCTAGGCTCCATCGAAAAACATTAAACCACGATATGTCGTAGATGAGGGGTTTACATTCAAGGTCCAACACTTGTCCAAGCTATTATTGGTAGTAGCCTGAGTGGTTTGGTCTCAAGATTCACCACTTTTCCACTCTATGTCATTATATTAAGAATATGCGGTGTTAAGGTCCACCACTTGTCCAACCTATAAGGCTACATCTTAAAGGTTATTCTTTATTACCACTTGGAGTGACCATGATAGGTTTTACATGGGGGTTTGGTTCCAAGGTCCACCACTTGTCCAAGCTAACTCTATTGAAACATAGAGAGAAGCAAAGGTCCACCCTTGTCCAAGCTAGGGTCCATTGAAACATGGAGAGAAGGATGCTCCACCATTTGTCCAAGATAGGCTCCATTGAAACATGACGAGAAGCAAGCTGCACCATGTCTCCAAGATGCTAGGCTCCATCGAAATACATTAAACCCACGATATTTCGTAGATGAGGGGTTTACATTCAAGGTCCACCACTTGTCCAAGCTATTATTGCTAGTAGCCTGAGTGGTTTGGTCTCAAGATTCACCACTTTTATAAGAATATGTGGGTGTTAAGGTCCACCACTTGTCCAACCTATAAGGCTACATCTTAAAGGTTATTCTTTCTTACTACTTGGAGTGACCATGATAGGTTTTACATGGGGGTTTGGTTCCAAGGTCCACCACTTGTCCAAGCTAACTCTATTGAAACATAGAGAGAAGCAAAGGTCCACCCCTTGTCTAAGCTAGGGTCCATTGAAACATGGAGAGAAGGATGCTCCACCATTTGTCCAAGGTAGGCTCCATTGAAACATGAGGAGAAGCAAGGTGCACCATGTCTCCAAGATGCTAGGCTCCATCGAAAAACATTAAACCCACGATATGTCGTAGATTAGGGGTTTACATTCAAGGTCCAACACTTGTCCAAGTTATTATTGGTAGTAGCGTGAGTGGTTTGGTCTCAAGATTCATCACTTTTCCACCCTATGTCATTATATTAAGAATATGCGCGTGTTAAGGTCCACCACTCGTCCAACCTATAAGGCTACATCTTAAAGGTTATTCTTTATTACCACTTGGAGTGGCCATGATAGGTTTTACATGGGGGTTTGGTTCCAAGGTCCACCACATGTCCAAGCTAACTCTATTGAAACATAGAGAGAAGCAAAGGTCCACCCCTTGACCAAGCTAGGGTCCATTGAAACATGGAGAGAAGGATGCTCCACCATTTGTCCAAGATAGGCTCCATTGAAACATGATGAGAAGCAAGCTGCACCGTGTCTCCAAGATGCTAGGCTCCATTGAAATACATTAACCCCACGATATTTCGTAGATGAGGGGTTTACATTCAAGGTCCACCACTTGTCCAAGCTATTATTGCTAGTAGCCTGAGTGGTTTGGTCTCAAGATTCACCACTTTTATTAAGAATATGTGGGTGTTAAGGTCCACCACTTGTCCAACCTATAAGGCTACATCTTAAAGGTTATTCTTTCTTACTACTTGGAGTGACCATGATAGGTTTTACATGGGGGTTTGGTTCCAAGGTCCACCACTTGTCCAAGCTAACTCTATTGAAACATAGAGAGAAGCAAAGGTCCACCCCTTGTCCAAGCTAGGGTCCATTGAAACATGGAGAGAAGGATGCTCCACCATTTGTCTAAGATAGGCTCCATTGAAACATGACGAGAAGCAAGGTGCACCATGTCTCCAAGATGCTAGGCTCCATCCAAATACATTAAACCCACGATATTTCATAGATGAGGGGTTTACATTCAAGGTCCACCACTTGTCCAAGCTATTATTGCTAGTAGCCTGAGTGGTTTGGTCTCAAGATTCACCACTTTTCCACTCTATGTGATTATATTAAGAATATGCGCGTGTTAAGGTCCACCACTTGTCGAACCTATAAGGCTACATCTTAAAGGTTATTCTTTATTACCACTTGGAGTGACCATGATAGGTTTTACATGGGGGTTTGGTTTCAAGGTCCACCACTTGTCCAAGCTAACTCTATTGAAACATAGAGAGAAACGAAGGTCCACCACTTGTCCAAGCTAGGGTCCATTGAAACATGGAGAGAAGGATGCTCCACCATTTGTCCAAGATAGGCTCCATTGAAACATGACGAGAAGCAAGCTGCACCATGTCTCCAAGATGCTAGGCTCCATCGAAATACATTAAACCCACGATATGTCGTAGTAGATGAGGGGTTTACATTCAAGGTCCACCACTTGTCCAAGCTATTATTGCTAGTAGCCTGAGTGGTTTGGTCTCAAGATTCACCACTTTTATTAAGAATATGTGGGTGTTAAGGTCCACCACTTGTCCAACCTATAAGGCTACATCTTAAAGGTTATTCTTTCTTACTACTTGGAGTGACCATGATAGGTTTTACATGGGGGTTTGGTTCCAAGGTCCACCACTTGTCCAAGCTAACTCTATTGAAACATAGAGAGAAGCAAAGGTCCACCCCTTGTCTAAGCTAGGGTCCATTGAAACATGGAGAGAAGGATGCTCCACCATTTGTCCAAGGTAGGCTCCATTGAAACATGAGGAGAAGCAAGGTGCACCATGTCTCCAAGATGCTAGGCTCCATCGAAAAACATTAAACCCACGATATCGTAGATGAGGGGTTTACATTCAAGGTCCAACACTTGTCCAAGCTATTATTGCTAGTAGCCTGAGTGGTTTGGTCTCAAGATTCACCACTTTTCCACTCTATGTCATTATATTAAGAATATGCGCGTGTTAAGGTCCACCACTTGTCCAACCTATAAGGCTACATGTTAAAGGTTATTCTTTATTACCACTTGGAGTGACCATGATAGGTTTTACATGGGGGTTTGGTTCCAAGGTCCACTACTTGTCCAAGCTAACTCTATTAAAACATAGAGAGAAGCAAAGGTCCACCCCTTGTCTAAGCTAGGGTCTATTGAAAGATGGAGAGAAGGATGCTCCACCATTTGTCCAAGGTAGGCTCCATTGAAACATGACGAGAAGCAAGCTGCACCATGTCTCCAAGATGCTAGGCTCCATCGAAATACATTAAACCCACGATATTTCGTAGATGAGGGGTTTACATTCAAGGTCCACCACCTGTCCAAGCTATTATTGCTAGTAGCCTGAGTGGTTTGGTCTCAAGATTCACCACTTTTATTAAGAATATGTGGGTGTTAAGGTCCACCACTTGTCCAACCTATAAGGCTACATCTTAAAGGTTATTCTTTCTTACTACTTGGAGTGACCATGATAGGTTTTACATGGGGGTTTGGTTCCAAGGTCCACCACTTGTCCAAGCTAACTCTATTGAAACATAGAGAGAAGCAAAGGTCCACCCCTTGTCCAAGCTAGGGTCCATTGAAACATGGAGAGAAGGATGCTCCACCATTAGTCCAAGGTAGGCTCCATTGAAACATGAGGACAAGCAAGGTGCACCATGTCTCCAAGATGCTAGGCTCCATCGAAAAACATTAAACCCACGATATGTCGTAGATGAGGGGTTTACATTCAAGGTCCAACACTTGTCCAAGCTATTATTGCTAGTAGCCTGAGTGGTTTGGTCTCAAGAATCACCACTTTTCCACTCTATGTCATTATATTAAGAATATGCGCGTGTTAAGGTCCACCACTTGTCCAACCTATAAGGCTACATCTTAAAGGTTATTCTTTATTACCACTTGGAGTGACCGTGATAGGTTTTACATTGGGGTTTGGTTCCAAGGTCCACCACTTGTCCAAGCTAACCCTATTGAAACATAGAGAGATACAAAGGTCCACCCTTTGTCCAAGCTAGGGTCCATTGAAACATGGAGAGAAGGATGCTCCACCATTTGTCCAAGATAGGCTCCATTGAAACATGACGAGAAGCAAGCTGCACCATGTCTCCAAGATGCTAGGCTCCATCGAAATACATTAAACCACGATATTTCGTAGATGAGGGGTTTACATTCAAGGTCCACCACTTGTCCAAGCTATTATTGCTAGTAGCCTGAGTGGTTTGGTCTCAAGATTCACCACTTTTATTAAGAATATGTGGGTGTTAAGGTCCACCACTTGTCCAACCTATAAGGCTACATCTTAAAGGTTATTCTTTCTTACTACTTGGAGTGACCATGATAGGTTTTACATGGGGGTTTGGTTCCAAGGTCCACCACTTGTCCAAGCTAACTCTATTGAAACATAGAGAGAAGCAAAGGTCCACCCCTTGTCTAAGCTAGGGTCCATTGAAACATGGAGAGAAGGATGCTCCACCATTTGTCCAAGGTAGGCTCCATTGAAACATGAGGAGAAGCAAGGTGCACCATGTCTCCAAGATGCTAGGCTCCATCGAAAAACATTAAACCCACGATATGTCGTAGATGGGGGTTTACATTCAAGGTCCAACACTTGTCCAAGCTATTATTGGTAGTAGCCTGAGTGGTTTGGTCTCAAGATTCACCACTTTTCCACTCTATGTCATTATATTAAGAATATGCGCGTGTTAAGGTCCACCACTTGTCCAACCTATAAGGCTACATCTTAAAGGTTATTCTTTATTACCACTTGGAGTGACCATGATAGGTTTTACATGGGGGTTTGGTTCCAAGGTCCACCACTTGTCCAAGCTAACTGTATTGAAACATAAGAGAGAGCAAGGATTCCACCTTTGTCCAAGATAGGCTCCATTGAAACATGACGAGAAGCAAGCTGCACCATGTCTCCAAGATGCTAGGCTCCATCGAAATACATTAAACCCACGATATTCGTAGATGAGGGGTTTACATTCAAGGTCCACCACTTGTCCAAGCTATTATTGCTAGTAGCCTGAGTGGTTTGGTCTCAAGATTCACCACTTTTATTAAGAATATGTGGGTGTTAAGGTCCACCACTTGTCCAACCTATAAGGCTACATCTTAAAGGTTATTCTTTCTTACTACTTGGAGTGACCATGATAGGTTTTACATGGGGGTTTGGTTCCAAGGTCCACCACTTGTCCAAGCTAACTCTATTGAAACATAGAGAGAAGCAAAGGTCCACCCCTTGTCCAAGCTAGGGTCCATTGAAACATGGAGAGAAGGATGCTCCACCATTTGTCCAAGGTAGGCTCCATTGAAACATGAGGAGAAGCAAGGTGCACCATGTCTCCAAGATGCTAGGCTCCATCGAAAAACATTAAACCCACGATATGTCGTAGATGAGGGGTTTACATTCAAGGTCCAACACTTGTCCAAGCTATTATTGCTAGTAGCCTGAGTGGTTTGGTCTCAAGATTCACCACTTTTCCACTCTATGTCATTATATTAAGAATATGCGCGTGTTAAGGTCCACCACTTGTCCAACCTATAAGGCTACATCTTAAAGGTTATTCTTTATTACCACTTGGAGTGACCATGATAGGTTTTACATGGGGGTTTGGTTCCAAGGTCCACCACTTGTCCAAGCTAACTCTATTGAAACATAGAGAGAAACAAAGGTCCACCCTTGTCCAAGCTAGGGTCCATTGAAACATGGAGAGAAGGATGCTCCACCATTTGTCCAAGATAGGCTCCATTGAAACATGACGAGAAGCAAGCTGCACCATGTCTCCAAGATGCTAGGCTCCATCGAAATACATTAAACCCACGATATTTCGTAGATGAGGGGTTTACATTCAAGGTCCACCACTTGTCCAAGCTATTATTGCTAGTAGCCTGAGTGGTTTGGTCTCAAGATTCACCACTTTTATTAAGAATATGTGGGTGTTAAGGTCCACCACTTGTCCAACCTATAAGGCTACATCTTAAAGGTTATTCTTTCTTACTACTTGGAGTGACCATGATAGGTTTTACATGGGGGTTTGGTTCCAAGGTCCACCACTTGTCCAAGCTAACTCTATTGAAACATAGAGAGAAGCAAAGGTCCACCCCTTGTCTAAGCTAGGGTCCATTGAAACATGGAGAGAAGGATGCTCCACCATTTGTCCAAGGTAGGCTCCATTGAAACATGAGGAGAAGCAAGGTGCACCATGTCTCCAAGATGCTAGGCTCCATCGAAAAACATTAAACCCACGATATGTCATAGATGAGGGGTTTACATTCAAGGTCCAACACTTGTCCAAGCTATTATTGGTAGTAGCCTGAGTGGTTTGGTCTCAAGATTCACCACTTTTCCACTCTATGTCATTATATTAAGAATATGCGCGTGTTAAGGTCCACCACTTGTCCAACCTATAAGGCTACATCTTAAAGGTTATTCTTTATTACCACTTGGAGTGACCATGATAGGTTTTACATGGGGGTTTGGTTCCAAGCTCCACCACTTGTCCAAGCTAGGGTCCATTGAAACATGGAGAGAAGGATGCTCCACCATTTGTCCAAGATAGGCTCCATTGAAACATGACGAGAAGCAAGCTGCACCATGTCCCCAAGATGCTAGGCTCCATCGAAATACATTAAACCCACGATATGTCGTAGATGAGGGGTTTACATTCAAGGTCCACCACTTGTCCAAGCTATTATTGCTAGTAGCCTGAGTGGTTTGGTCTCAAGATTCACCACTTTTATTAAGAATATGTGGGTGTTTAAGGTCCACCACTTGTCCAAGGTAACTCTATCGAAACATAGAGAGAAAGCAAAGGTCCACCCTTGTCTAAGCTAGGGTCCATTGAAACATGGAGAGAAGGATGCTCCACCATTTGTCCAAGGTAGGCTCCATTGAAACATGAGGAGAAGCAAGGTGCACCATGTCTCCAAGATGCTAGGCTCCATCGAAATACATTAAACCCACGATATTTCGTAGATGAGGGGTTTACATTCAAGGTCCACCACTTGTCCAAGCTATTATTGCTAGTAGCCTGAGTGGTTTGGTCTCAAGATTCACCACTTTTATTAAGAATATGTGGGTGTTAAGGTCCACCACTTGTCCAACCTATAAGGCTACATCTTAAAGGTTATTCTTTCTTACTACTTGGAGTGACCATGATAGGTTTTACATGGGGGTTTGGTTCTAAGGTCCACCACTTGTCCAAGCTAACTCTATTGAAAGATAGAGAGAAGCAAAGGTACACCCCTTGTCTAAGCTAGGGTCCATTGAAACATGGAGAGAAGGATGCTCCACCATTTGTCCAAGGTAGGCTCCATTGAAACATGAGGAGAAGCAAGGTGCACCATGTCTCCAAGATGCTAGGCTCCATCGAAAAATATTAAACCCACCATATGTCGTAGATTAGGGGTTTACATTCAAGGTCCAACACTTGTGCAAGTTATTATTGGTAGTAGCCTGAGTGGTTTGGTCTCAAGATTCACCACTTTTCCACTCTATGTCATTATATTTAGAATATGCGGGTGTTAAGGTCCACCACTTGTCCAACCTATAAGGCTACATCTTAAAGGTTATTCTTTATTACCACTTGGGGTGACCATTATGGGTTCTACATGGGGGTTTGGTTCCAAGGTCCACCACTTGTCCAAGCTAACTCTATTGAAACATAGAGAGAAAGAAAGGTCCACCACTTGTCCAAGCTAGGGTCCATTGAAACATGGAGAGAAGGATGCTCCACCATTTTTCCAAGATAGGCTCCATTGAAACATGATGAGAAGCAAGCTGCACCATGTCTCCAAGCTGCTAGGCTCCATCGAAATACATTAAACCCACGATATTTCATAGATGAGGGGTTTACATTCAAGGTCCACCACTTGTCCAAGCTATTATTGCTAGTAGCCTGAGTGGTTTGGTCTCAAGATTCACCACTTTTATTAAGAATATGTGGGTGTTAAGGTCCACCACTTGTCCAACCTATAAGGCTACATCTTAAAGGTTATTCTTTCTTACTACTTGGAGTGACCATGATAGGTTTTACATGGGGGTTTGGTTCCAAGGTCCACCACTTGTCCAAGCTAACTCTATTGAAACATAGAGAGAAGCAAAGGTCCACCCCTTGTCTAAGCTAGGGTCCATTGAAACATGGAGAGAAGGATGCTCCACCATTTGTCCAAGGTAGGCTCCATTGAAACATGAGGAGAAGCAAGGTGCACCATGTCTCCAAGATGCTAGGCTCCATCGAAAAACATTAAACCCACGATATGTCGTAGATGAGGGGTTTACATTCAAGGTCCACACTTGTCCAAGCTATTATTGGTAGTAGCCTGAGTGGTTTGGTCTCAAGATTCACCACTTTTCCACTCTATGTCATTATATTAAGAATATGCGCGTGTTAAGGTCCACCACTTGTCCAACCTATAAGGCTACATCTTAAAGGTTATTCTTTATTACCACTTGGAGTGACCATGATAGGTTTTACATGGGGGTTTGGTTCCAAGGTCCACCACTTGTCCAAGCTAACTCTATTGAAACATAGAGAGAAGCAAAGCTCCACCCCTTGTCCAAGCTAGGGTCCATTGAAACATGGAGAGAAGGACGCACCACCATTTGTCTAAGATAGGCTCCATTGAAACATGACGAGAAGCAAGCTGCACCATGTCTCCAAGATGCTAGGCTCCATCGAAATACATTAAACCCACGATATTTCGTAGATGAGGGGTTTACATTCAAGGTCCACCACTTGTCCAAGCTATTATTGCTATTAGCCTGAGTGGTTTGGTCTCAAGATTCACCACTTTTATTAAGAATATGTGGGTGTTAAGGTCCACCACTTGTCCAACCTATAAGGCTACATCTTAAAGGTTATTCTTTCTTACTACTTGGAGTGACCATGATAGGTTTTACATGGGGGTTTGGTTCCAAGGTCCACCACTTGTCCAAGCTAACTCTATTGAAACATAGAGAGAAGCAAAGGTCCACCCCTTGTCTAAGCTAGGGTCCATTGAAACATGGAGAGAAGGATGCTCCACCATTTGTCCAAGGTAGGCTCCATTGAAACATGAGGAGAAGCAAGGTGCACCATGTCTCCAAGATGCTAGGCTCCATCGAAAAACATTAAACCCACGATATGTCGTAGATGAGGGGTTTACATTCAAGGTCCAACACTTGTCCAAGCTATTATTGGTAGTAGCCTGAGTGGTTTGGTCTCAAGATTCACCACTTTTCCACTCTATGTCATTATATTAAGAATATGCGCGTGTTAAGGTCCACCACTTGTCCAACCTATAAGGCTACATCTTAAAGGTTATTCTTTATTACCACTTGGAGTGACCATGATAGGTTTTACATGGGGGTTTGGTTCCAAGGTCCACCACTTGTCCAAGCTAACTCTATTGAAACATAGAGAGAAGCAAAGGTCCACCCTTGTCCAAGCTAGGGTCCATTGAAACATGGAGAGAAGGATGCTCCACCATTTGTCCAAGATAGGCTCCATTGAAACATGACGAGAAGCAAGCTGCACCATGTCTCCAAGATGCTAGGCTCCATCGAAATACATTAAACCCACGATATTTCGTAGATGAGGGGTTTACATTCAAGGTCCACCACTTGTCCAAGCTATTATTGCTAGTAGCCTGTGTGGTTTGGTCTCACGATTCACCACTTTTATTAAGAATATGTGGGTGTTAAGGTCCACCACTTGTCCAACCTATAAGGCTACATCTTAAAGGTTATTCTTTCTTACTACTTGGAGTGACCATGATAGGTTTTACATGGGGGTTTGGTTCCAAGGTCCACCACTTGTCCAAGCTAACTCTATTGAAACATAGAGAGAAGCAAAGGTCCACCCCTTGTCTAAGCTAGGGTCCATTGAAACATGGAGAGAAGGATGCTCCACCATTTGTCCAAGGTAGGCTCCATTGAAACATGAGGAGAAGCAAGGTGCACCATGTCTCCAAGATGCTAGGCTCCATCGAAAAATATTAAACCCACGATATGTCGTAGATTAGGGGTTTACATTCAAGGTCCAACACTTGTCCAAGTTATTATTGGTAGTATCCTGAGTGGTTTGGTCTCAAGATTCACCACTTTTCCACTCTATGTCATTATATTTAGAATATGTGCGTGTTAAGGTCCACCACTTGTCCAACCTATAAGGCTACATCTTAAAGGTTATTCTTTATTACCACTTGGAGTGACCATGATAGGTTCTACATGGGGGTTTGGTTCCAAGGTCCACCACTTGTCCAAGCTAACTCTATTGAAACATAGAGAGGAACAAAGGTCCACCACTTGTCCAAGCTAGGGTCCATTGAAACATGGAGAGAAGGATGCTCCACCATTTTTCCAAGATAGGCTCCATTGAAACATGACGAGCAGCAAGCTTCACCATGTCTCCAAGATGCTAGGCTCCATCGAAATACATTAAACCCACGATATTTCATAGATGAGGGGTTTACATTCAAGGTCCACCACTTGTCCAATCTATTATTGCTAGTAGCCTGAGTGGTTTGGTCTCAAGATTCACCACTTTTATTAAGAATATGTGGGTGTTAAGGTCCACCACTTGTCTAACCTATAAGGCTACATCTTAAAGGTTATTCTTTCTTACTACTTGGAGTGACCATGATAGGTTTTACATGGGGGTTTGGTTCCAAGGCCCACCACTTGTCCAAGCTAACTCTATTGAAACATAGAGAGAAGCAAAGGTCCACCCATTGTCTAAGCTAGGGTCCATTGAAACATGGAGAGAAGGATGCTCCACCATTTGTCCAAGGTAGGCTCCATTGAAACATGAGGAGAAGCAAGGTGCACCATGTCTCCAAGATGCTAGGCTCCATCGAAAAACATTAAACCCACGATATGTCGTAGATGAGGGGTTTACATTCAAGGTCAACACTTGTCCAAGCTATTATTGGTAGTAGCCTGAGTGGTTTGGTCTCAAGATTCACCACTTTTCCACTCTATGTCATTATATTAAGAATATGCGCGTGTTAAGGTCCACCACTTGTCCAACCTATAAGGCTACATCTTAAAGGTTATTCTTTATTACCACTTGGAGTGACCATGATAGGTTTTACATGGGGGTTTGGTTCCAAGGTCCACCACTTGTCCAAGCTAACTCTATTGAAACATAGAGAGAAA
Organism: Adiantum capillus-veneris; assembly: GCF_014529385.1. Taxonomy (NCBI): domain Eukaryota; kingdom Viridiplantae; phylum Streptophyta; class Polypodiopsida; order Polypodiales; family Pteridaceae; genus Adiantum; species Adiantum capillus-veneris. Next base: position 107,541,533 of record NC_140931.1, on the reverse strand, counting down.
CAAAGGTCCACCCTTGTCCAAGCTAGGGTCCATTGAAACATGGAGAGAAGGATGCTCCACCATTTGTCCAAGATAGGCTCCATTGAAACATGACGAGAAGCAAGCTGCACCATGTCTCCAAGATGCTAGGCTCCATCGAAATACATTAAACCCACGATATTTCGTAGATGAGGGGTTTACATTCAAGGTCCACCACTTGTCCAAGCTATTATTGCTAGTAGCCTGAGTGGTTTGGTCTCAAGATTCACCACTTTTATTAAGAATATGTGGGTGTTAAGGTCCACCACTTGTCCAACCTATAAGGCTACATCTTAAAGGTTATTCTTTCTTACTACTTGGAGTGACCATGATAGGTTTTACATGGGGGTTTGGTTCCAAGGTCCACCACTTGTCCAAGCTAACTCTATTGAAACATAGAGAGAAGCAAAGGTCCACCCCTTGTCTAAGCTAGGGTCCATTGAAACATGGAGAGAAGGATGCTCCACCATTTGTCCAAGGTAGGCTCCATTGAAACATGAGGAGAAGCAAGGTGCACCATGTCTCCAAGATGCTAGGCTCCATCGAAAAACATTTAACCCACGATATGTCGTAGATGAGGGGTTTACATTCAAGGTCCAACACTTGTCCAAGCTATTATTGGTAGTAGCCTGAGTGGTTTGGTCTCAAGATTCACCACTTTTCCACTCTATGTCATTATATTAAGAATATGCGCGTGTTAAGGTCCACCACTTGTCCAACCTATAAGGCTACATCTTAAAGGTTATTCTTTATTACCACTTGGAGTGACCGTGATAAGTTTTACATTGGGGTTTGGTTCCAAGGTCCACCACTTGTCCAAGCTAACTCTATTGAAACATAGAGAGATACAAAGGTCCACCCTTTGTCCAAGCTAGGGTCCATTGAAACATGGAGAGAAGGATGCTCCACCATTTTTCCAAGATAGGCTCCATTGAAACATGACGAGAAGCAAGCTGCACCATGTCTCCAAGATGCTAGGCTCCATCGAAATACATTAAACCCACGATATTTGTAGATGAGGGGTTTACATTCAAGGTCCACCACTTGTCCAAGCTATTATTGCTAGTAGCCTGAGTGGTTTGGTCTCAAGATTCACCACTTTTATTAAGAATATGTGGGTGTTAAGGTCCACCACTTGTCCAACCTATAAGGCTACATCTTAAAGGTTATTCTTTCTTACTACTTGGAGTGACCATGATAGGTTTTACATGGGGGTTTGGTTCCAAGGCCCACCACTTGTCCAAGCTAACTCTATTGAAACATAGAGAGAAGCAAAGGTCCACCCCTTGTCTAAGCTAGGGTCCATTGAAACATGGAGAGAAGGATGCTCCACCATTTGTCCAAGGTAGGCTCCATTGAAACATGAGAAGAAGCAAGTGCACCATGTCTCCAAGATGCTAGGCTCCATCGAAAAACATTTAACCCACGATATGTCGTAGATGAGGGGTTTACATTCAAGGTCCAACACTTGTCCAAGCTATTATTGGTAGTAGCCTGAGTGGTTTGGTCTCAAGATTCACCACTTTTCCACTCTATGTCATTATATTAAGAATATGCGCGTGTTAAGGTCCACCACTTGTCCAACCTATAAGGCTACATCTTAAAGGTTATTCTTTATTACCACTTGGAGTGACCATGATAGGTTTTACATGGGGGTTTGGTTTCAAGGTCCACCACTTGTCCAAGCTAACTCTATTGAAACATAGAGAGAACAAAGGTCCACCCTTGTCCAAGCTAGGGTCCATTGAAACATGGAGAGAAGGATGCTCCACCATTTGTCCAAGATAGGCTCCATTGAAACATGACGAGAAGCAAGCTGCACCATGTCTCCAAGATGCTAGGCTCCATCGAAATACATTAAACCCACGATATTTCGTAGATAGGGGTTTACATTCAAGGTCCACCACTTGTCCAAGCTATTATTGCTAGTAGCCTGAGTGGTTTGGTCTCAAGATTCACCACTTTTATTAAGAATATGTGGGTGTTAAGGTCCACCACTTGTCCAACCTATAAGGCTACATCTTAAAGGTTATTCTTTCTTACTACTTGGAGTGACCATGATAGGTTTTACATGGGGGTTTGGTTCCAAGGTCCACCACTTGTCCAAGCTAACTCTATTGAAACATAGAGAGAAGCAAAGGTCCACCCCTTGTCTAAGCTAGGGTCCATTGAAACATGGAGAGAAGGATGCTCCACCATTTGTCCAAGGTAGGCTCCATTGAAACATGAGGAGAAGCAAGGTGCACCATGTCTCCAAGATGCTAGGCTCCATCGAAAAACATTAAACCCACGATATGTCGTAGATGAGGGGTTTACATTCAAGGTCCAACACTTGTCCAAGCTATTATTGGTAGTAGCCTGAGTGGTTTGGTCTCAAGATTCACCACTTTTCCACTCTATGTCATTATATTAAGAATATGCGCGTGTTAAGGTCCACCACTTGTCCAACCTATAAGGCTACATCTTAAAGGTTATTCTTTATTACCACTTGGAGTGACCATGATAGGTTTTACATGGGGGTTTGGTTCCAAGGTCCACCACTTGTCCAAGCTAACTCTATTGAAACATAGAGAGAAGCAAAGGTCCACCCCTTGTCCAAGCTAGGGTCCATTGAAACATGGAGAGAAGGATGCTCCACCATTTGTCCAAGATAGGCTCCATTGAAACATGACGAGAAGCAAGCTGCACCATGTCCAAGATGCTAGGCTCCATCGAAATACATTAAACCACGATATTTCGTAGATGAGGGGTTTACATTCAAGGTCCACCACTTGTCCAAGCTATTATTGCTAGTAGCCTGAGTGGTTTGGTCTCAAGATTCACCACTTTTATTAAGAATATGTGGGTGTTAAGGTCCACCACTTGTCCAACCTATAAGGCTACATCTTAAAGGTTATTCTTTCTTACTACTTGGAGTGACCATGATAGGTTTTACATGGGGGTTTGGTTCCAAGGTCCACCACTTGTCCAAGCTAACTCTATTGAAACATAGAGAGAAGCAAAGGTCCACCCCTTGTCTAAGCTAGGGTCCATTGAAACATGGAGAGAAGGATGCTCCACCATTTGTCCAGGTAGGCTCCATTGAAACATGAGGAGAAGCAAGGTGCACCATGTCTCCAAGATGCTAGGCTCCATCGAAAAACATTAAACCCACGATATGTCGTAGATGAGGGGTTTACATTCAAGGTCCAACACTTGTCCAAGCTATTATTGGTAGTAGCCTGAGTGGTTTGGTCTCAAGATTCACCACTTTTCCACTCTATGTCATTATATTAAAAATATGCGCGTGTTAAGGTCCACCACTTGTCCAACCTATAAGGCTACATCTTAAAGGTTATTCTTTATTACCACTTGGAGTGACCATGATAGGTTTTACATGGGGGTTTGGTCCAAGGTCCACCACTTGTCCAAGCTAACTCTATTGAAACATAGAGAGAAGCAAAGGTCCACCCCTTGTCCAAGCTAGGGTCCATTGAAACATGGAGAGAAGGATGCTCCACCATTTGTCCAAGATAGGCTCCATTGAAACATGACGAGAAGCAAGCTGCACCATGTCTCCAAGATGCTAGGCTCCATCGAAATACATTAAACCCACGATATTTCGTAGATGAGGGGTTTACATTCAAGGTCCACCACTTGTCCAAGCTATTATTGCTAGTAGCCTGAGTGGTTTGGTCTCAAGATTCACCACTTTTATTAAGAATATGTGGGTGTTAAGGTCCACCACTTGTCCAACCTATAAGGCTACATCTTAAGGTTATTCTTTCTTACTACTTGGAGTGACCATGATAGGTTTTACATGGGGGTTTGGTTCCAAGGTCCACCACTTGTCCAAGCTAACTCTATTGAAACATAGAGAGAAGCAAAGGTCCACCCTTGTCCAAGCTAGGGTCCATTGAAACATGGAGAGAAGGATGCTCCACCATTTGTCCAAGATAGGCTCCATTGAAACATGAGGAGAAGCAAGGTGCACCATGTCTCCAAGATGCTAGGCTCCATCCAAAAACATTAAACCCACGATATTTGTAGATGAGGGGTTTACATTCAAGGTCCACCACTTGTCCAAGCTATTATTGCTAGTAGCCTGAGTGGTTTGGTCTCAAGATTCACCACTTTTCCACTCTATGTCATTATATTAAGAATATGCGCGTGTTAAGGTCCACCACTTGTCGAACCTATAAGGCTACATCTTAAAGGTTATTCTTTATTACCACTTGGAGTGACCATGATAGGTTTTACATGGGGGTTTGGTTTCAAGGTCCACCACTTGTCCAAGCTAACTCTATTTAAACATAGAGAGAAACAAAGGTCCACCACTTGTCCAAGCTAGGGTCCATTGAAACATGGAGAGTAGGATGCTCCACCATTAACATTGGCAAGCAAGGTAGCAAGGTCCTAAGTTGTTTCACCTTGAATATTGGGCATTATAACTAGGTCCACCACTTGTCCAAGCTATGCTCTGATAAAGAAAGGGGATTTTCGTTTCAAGGTCCACCATGTGTTCAACCTTTCTAATATAGAAAGGGGATTTTCGTTTCAAGGTCCACCACGTGTTCAACCTTGAAAGACTCAAGGGATACTTGGACATTGGAAAGCATAGTCCTATAGTAGTTGATAGGTGGCAGTGGGTATTAAAACTAGGTCCAACCTATGCTTAAATAGCAAAGAGGCTTTGGTTTCAAGGTCCACCACTTGTCCAACTTACTTCCATTAAAGAAAGAGGGGCTACGTAAACATGGCAAGCAGGTCTAAGGTATTTCACCTTGGATATTGGGATTATAACTAGGTCCACCACTTGTCCAAGCTATGCTCTGATATAGAAGGGGATTTTTGTTTCAAGGTCCACCACGTGTTCAACCTTGAAAGACTCAAGGGATACTTGGACATTGGAAAGCATAGTCCTATAGTAGTTGATAGGTGGCAGTGGTATTACACTATGTCCACCACTTGTCCAACCTATGCTCTCATATAGAAAAGAGGCTTGGTTTCAAGGTCCACCACTTTTCCAACCTTGCTTCCATTAATATAGCAAGGAGGATTTGGTCTCAAGGTTCACCACTTGTCCAACCTATGCAAACCTTTTTCATGTTGTAGGATGATTTTTTGTTTGAAGAGTATTTTTCTATAACTATGGATTTAACAATGTAATCTTTTTACTTACAGGATGGACTTCGAATCTGGGGAGAAAGTACATATGATACTTGACAATGAAATCGTTGGTATTGGTTGTGTGTGTAGAACAGATCATGATTTTACTTGTGGTGGTACAAAGATAGGGCTGGGAAATGTCTCCATACTAGTGGAGGAATGCTTGAAGGATGTGGTCCTACCTTTTCCTACAATGGATACTTCATCTCTCCAAGGCTCATTATGGAGTGCTGTTCAATGGTCAAAGCTTCTTTTGCAATCTTTTGTATTAAATGGGAACTTAATTGATCCACACGAAAGCTACAATGGTGATGAAGAACATGATATTCTGATCCTCTAGTTACAGATGCAATAACTATGACAAGCCCAGAATTTGAAGCAATGATTCGAGAGTCTTGGAGAAATCAGAGGGTCCTTTAAAGATGACACAATGATGCAAACATGAATGAAGGGACCATCTTATGTGGTAATTTCCACATGATTATGTCAACTTTCAGGAACTTGTCCTGATTGTGTGGGGTGTGGGTATTGAAAGAGAAAATGCAAGCATTGATGATGTGGTTGAAGTGGGTAGCATTTCCACTTTGCTAAAGTGGCATCAAGCAGAAAACAATGTTGAATGGGAGCCCATTAGAACGCTTTAAGACCATATTAGGTTATTTTGGTAAAAATCTCACATTATGGGAATCTCCAAATCGACTGAAATCATGTAATTTGGGAATTTTCCACTTAAAGTGGAAAAAATTGAGGTTGTGGCTAGTAAATAAAGTGAAAAATCTCATAGGATTGTGGTGTTGATAAACACCAAAAGTCAAGAGGATGTACAAACACATGGATTTGAATAATAACTATAAATTACATAAACAAAAGGAAGATACAAAAAGATTTGTTTAAAATTGACTAGTATAGTTTCACAATAGAAGCTCCACATAATTCTACTCCACATTTGATACCATATCTGAACTTAGATCCAAGTGTTGCTGATGTGCACGAGTGAGGCCTTCTTTGGCTTTTAAGCATGTCTTTCTGGATCTTTATTCTAGAAAATGGTCCTTCTTTGTTGGGTCTCCAGGACCAAACAATTGCATCTATAGTTTCCCACATGTGGGTCCTTATAGTTGACAGCCCAATAACCCTTCCAACAATTACTGTAAGCTTGAGTATCTGTCATCCCACTTTTTCTCGCGCAAGGTGGCCCAATATTGAATCAAGAGTTTTCTGTAGTTTGGTGATGTAGGCTCATGATCAATGTCAGATAAAGCCATTGCAAGCCACACTGGATAGATTTCTGTGTCACTCGGAACAAGCATAAGAAAGTCACCTTGGTGCACATCAGACTAGGGTCAAAAATCTTCCCTTGGCCTATCTCGTTGAGGCCCACAAAATGATCGTTCAACTCTTCAAGGCTAGGAATCTTTCTGCTCCTTGTTGCAAATTCATTGTAGTGCTTTGTAGGTGAGAATATTCTTGAGTTTTTGGCCAAAACATTTCATACAAGACTCCCTCTGATATGATTTCTTTTCCAATCTCTTCAATTACCTTACTCCAATAATCTATCACGGGTCTATAATATCGCAGAATACTTGAACCATTCCCTAAATTTTTCCAAAATTTTATATAGTTCTTTAGCCCCAAAATGACTTCTTCGTGGGCCTTGACATACTCTGCCATTTGTACTAGAGGTGGATCTCCATGTGGTAACATTGGCTTGCCTTCTGTGTCTGTTTTCCAAAGGCGAATACTTCCACTCCAACTTGATACACCTACATGTGCCTTATATTGCATCATTGGTGTCTCATCGTGCATAAAGAACCTGAACTGAAGCGGTTTGGAATGTCCAACAAGTATGTCTTGTCCATCACAAAGATAGCCATCACAATATTTCTTGAAATCGGGGATCTTTGTGAGAAAAAATGGAGCTGGAGATGAAGATGAGCTTTTTCGTAATGTATCCATCAAATGTGGCAAAGTATAGGTTTGTGTAACTCTCAACTTCTCTGAAAACCTACTAAACATGGCGTCTATGTCCTCATGTGTATGCCCAACCATTAAAAATCCCAGCTGGATGGTTTTGAAAACACCCCTTGCAACAAGCATTGACAAATAGGCAAATAAGTATCGATTTTTGTTTTCCCCTGCACAATTATCTAATTGTAGCAACAAGTTCTCTGGCAATCTGCGAAATGTTGACCCCAATTCCTCTTCTGCAATTTCTGACGACTGCACAATGGGCTCTTTTCCATCACTCAAGTTATGGTAGTCCAAAGCATCCCTTGAGTTCAAAGCATGTAGTAGTGAAATATTGCTCCTTGGAAGTCCATTTGTTACTAGATCACCAAGAGGATGCTTATCTATCCTCTCGAGGTTATGTAAACCATTAGCAACTGAGCCAATTGTAAGATTTGGATCAGCTGGCCACAAACCATTCAAGACAAAGTGTCTGTACTGACCTTCTCCATGTCCATGAGTGATCATGCCAATCAATGCCACCTGCAGATTATATCCTGAATCCACACCCTTGGGAACAATGCGTAATCTAGGAATGGAAGTCTTCTTTTGATCCATCTTATCATGGATTATGCATACATATTTTTGTGGTTGAGTTTCTGAATATGTGCGCCATGCATAATATAGGCTTCTGCAACTCTTTTGTTGTGCCATGTGAACTTCTCTCTCCCTCAAGAGAAGAGCTCTCTCTTCAAGAGAAGGTTTAGCTTCTAACCTTGCCTTGATTGAGCTACAAATATTGCACTTAGAGAACTCACTCGTCTTTGTTAAAGTGACATGTGGGTACTCTTTGTTCCAAATTCTACCAAAAGAAGATTGGGATAGCTTCTTCTCATAGCCCATTTGGTCAAGTGTCGTGTTGATTTCACATAAAATATCCACTTGTTTGTATGTTGATGGAATCACCAATTGAGTCTCTCTTGAGCCATCTAGCAGTGTTCTACTTCTATGTGGCATCTTCTCAGAGTTGTTTTCCACAAACTCATTTAGTAGTGCTCTTGCTAAACTAGTATGTTGAAGTCCCCTTCTCAATGTACATGTGTTCCCATGTACATATTGGCGCACACCATTTTCAAATTTCTCCTTGTATCGATAAAATGATGTCTTTGGTATTCCATGTAGCTCATACCATGCTCTACAACAAACAATAGAGCCATTTAGCCTAAATTGGTATCGTGACTTCTCATCTTTCTGATAACATATACATCATAAACATAATTAGTGCGTGATTTTTGAGACTCTCCCCAAAATTGTTGTCGTAACCTTGTCACCATATCACGATCTGCAAATTGGCAGCATTTTTGTGCACAACAATCAATGCATGATACCCTTTGAATTGATTTGTTTGAAAGGTAAAAAGTCGAAGCTGGTGCTGCTTTTGATTTTTGAGTCCTGTTCATGAAAGTGTATCGACTCTTCCTTGACAACTGGACAACATTACTCCCATCAAGTTTTTTTCCAACATTGTCATCGCTGGATACATCCTCATATGTAGCATGCATGCCATGAACAGGAACAAAGAAGACCATATTAGGGAAAGTGGGAAAATCCCAATTCCCAGGTTGGACAACTTTCAATATATCATGTACAAAATATAGAGATTTTGTCAAAAATTTGAGCTTTCTTAAGTCTCATTCCACTTTATGCACATACAATACACAATGAAAACAACTAAAATACCATGGTTTCAATCAATTGGATTATTAGGAGACGAGTATATTGCATCCATTATCATTGTCTATGTTCTACTATCCTACCTACAACTTACCTCAACATGGAGAGCTTGGTTTCTAGGTCCACCACTTGTACAAGTTAATGTAAAAGTGACTCAAGGTTCACAACTTGTGAAAGCAAGGATCCATTGAGGAATACAATCCACTTGGCTATTTTTCCTTAATTTATTTCATGTGACATTCAAGCAAGGTTCACTTCTAATCTAGAACTTCTTAATTTGAGGCATGGGGCATACATAAAATATGTAGCATATGCTCTATTGCCTCATAGGAAGGTTGGTTTCAAGGTGCACTTATCCAGGCTAGCCTATCTTGGAGAATTGCTTCTCTCCTTGTTTCAATGGAGACTAGCTTGGCCAAGCGGTGGACCTTTGCTTCTCTCTATGTTTCAATAGAGTTAGCTTGGACAAGTGGTAACCTTGGAACAAAATCCCCATGTAAAACATATCATGGGTATTCCAAGTGATTAGAAAGATTACCATTTAAGATATAACCTTATAGGTTGAACAACTGGAGCCTAGCTTGGAGAAATGGTGGACCTTTGATTCTCTTCATGTTTCAATGGAGCCTATCTTGGAGAAATGGTGGAGCTTGCTTCTGTCCATGTTACAATGGAGCCTAGCTTGGACAATTGGTGGACCTTTGCTTCTCTGAATGTTTCAATAGAGTTAGCTTAGACATGTGATGGATCTTCAAACTAAACCAACTACTATCAATGTTTCCTAGCTTGGACAAGTGGTGGAGTGTTTCTCCTCTCCATGTTTCAATGAAGCTTAGCTTGGACAAGTGTTGGACCTTTAAAAAAATACCCCATGTACAACATAGCATGGATTTTCTAGATTTCAATGGAGTCTAGATTTAACAAATGGTGGAGCTTGACTTTATCCATGTTTCAATGAAACTAGCTTGGACAAGTGGTGGACCTTGTAACAAACCCCCCCATGTACAAAATATCATTGGTTTTCTAAGTGATGGGAAGGAATACCATTCAAGATATAAACTTATAGCTTGGATAAGTAGTTGACCTTAAAACCAAATTCATCATAATACAATGAAATACAGGTCAGCCAATTCCTAAATCTTGAGACCAAACCTCCCATGCTATTAGAGATAATATATTGGATAAGTGGTGGACCTTCTATTATTTCCCCATGCCTAGCTTAGACACCTCGTACATTTTGCAGCTATAAAGGTTGGACGAGTGATGGAGCCTTGTTTCTATCCATGTTTTAATGCATCCTAGCTTGGAAAAGTGGTGGACCTTGGAAAAAATCTTCCATGTACAACATATATGAGGTTTTTCATTTTTTAATGGAACCTATCTTGGACAAATGGTGAAGCTTCCTTCTCTCCATGTTGATTTTGAAACTACCTTAGACAAGTGGTGGAGCTTTTCTTTTCTACTCTTCATAATACAATGAAGTATAGGCTGGTTTCATGGTGAATCTTAAGTCCGAACCTCCCATTTTACTAGAGATGATAGGTTGGACAAGTGGATCAATCTTCTATCATTTCTCCATGACTATATTAGACAATTAGTAGACCTAGCCGCTCTCTCTATGTTGTCTAGAGATGAGCTTGGACAAGTGATGGACCTTGCTTCTCTCTTCCCTTGGTTTACTAGTTTGAAGACTCAGTATATATACTTTCTTAGATCTAGCTTGAACAAGTGGTGGACCTTGTATCCACAATCTTAATCCATTACAAAAAAGTATCTGAGAAAATAACATAGGAATCTTGGTTTGAAGGTCAAGCAATTAGGTTCCAAATGCACATAATAATATAGTTTCCACCCATAAGAAAATAAAGTTAAATATGTTATTTCATACCAAATTGACAAAGGTAACGTCCAAGAATTCTAGCTTTGCATCTTGTTAGATCTAAACCTTCATCAAGGCGACATGCATGTATACATCAACTTTCAAGCCATTCAAGCTGAATACATGCATTTAGATTCCATAGTTTTCTTTTCAAAGTCTTTTAGGTTCTAAAACTCTTTCACATAAAGGATGTAATGATAAAATTCTTGAAGCAAACATTTGTGACCAGAAAAAAGATCCCTCTCACATATTTAAAGTCCACGAATTCTCTGATCCACACTTACAAGTTTTATTTTGACATCAAACATCAATTCTCTCCTAGTTACAAATAAATGCAACCTCGATATGAATTGTCAAAAAATGAAATTCTTTTACTATATGATCCAACATAGGCCCCAATAAAATAAAAAATGAGTCCCCAAAAATTTGGGTGCACTCTAGCAATACATCAGAGTCCCCTTACAATAGGATGCACTCCAATAGTACATTGAAGTCCCCTTAGAGTAGGTTGCACTCCATTGAAGTGTTCATAAAATTGACACACCTTTTTTTTAAAAAAAAAGACTATATCAAATTACAAATGTTGAAAGATACACACTAGAATAAAAAAAGCATCTTATGGCCATATTTATTCAATGATTTCGTGTTGACAAGTACACACCAAGGACATAATTTGTCTTAGAATCACTATATTGATTTACAATTGTGTTGTATGTATAGACTCTCTTATCTCTTGCATACAACCATCCTATCAACCATGGAATTATGGTTCTCTGCAAGAAGTTTTGAAGTAACTCGGAAGTTTGCCTCCACATCTTTGGAAATATAAGATATGTCCCTGGCATGTTCCACATCACCCTATATGGAGTGTCATCAAAAATTAAGGTATTGTTTGCATCCAAATCCTCGAATATCTTTCAAATATCACTCAAATTTTTGTGATAAACCCTTGTAAATCCTAACATGATATTTCCTCATAAACACCTTGAACTTGGTATACTGCTCAAGAAAACATTTTTGTGTGATGCGTTTCACCCTTGTTAAGTTATAGCAACTCCATATCCATAGCTCAAACTATTCAGCACAAAAATCCCAAAAACTTTGTGCGTCTGGTCACACCACATGATAAAATTCATCTTTATCCTCCACAAGTCGCATGTGTTGAGCCCAAGCTGGCATAGAATCTCCATGTTTCATTTGAATTGACTTGAGAAGTAACCCCTCTAGATCCAAGATAAGTACTCTTTTGATGTCTTTGAAAGCAAGTGGTAGGTGATAAGGAGGTGGATGATTCCTTGGACAAAGTCTTGGAGGAGGTTGGATGGGTAATTCAATAGTTTTCTTCAATTTATGCCAGAATATAGCCAATCCATTTTTCTATAATGATTTTGAAATTAAAGAACAAGAACACTTAATGCAAACACAACAATATACATGAGTTTTACATTGTCTACCCCAAGGTTTTATTAGATACCAAAATCCATCTATGATCTACTCATTAATAGAAAGAAAGTCAAAGTAAAATCCTGAATCTTTTTTATGCTACACTCTCTCTTAGTCTTAATACCATGGATTTCACCTAGACATAAGTCAACTAATAACTACTAATTGTTGTTAAAGGTATGCTTGAAGTGCATAAGGCTTAACCAATGCTCTAGTGTAGAATGGGTATTTAGGTCTCAAGGTCTACCACTTATCCGAGCAAAGATCCATTTAGATATGGAAACCCAATTTTTCTTAATATATGGATATAGAGTGGACAAGTGGTGAATCCTGAGACCAAACCACTCATGCTACTAGGGATAATAGGTTGGAAAAGTGGTGGACCTTGAATGTAAACCCCCCATCTACAAAGTATCATGGGTTTTGGGTTTTTCAATGGACTCTAGCATCTTGGAGACATGGTGGAGCTTACTTCTCTCCATGTTTCAATGGAGCCTATCTTGGATAAATGGTGGAGCATCATTCTCTCCATGTTTCGATGGAGCCTAGCTTGGACAAGTGGTGGACCTTTGTTTCTCTCTATGTTGAACAGATTTAGCTTGGACAAGTGGTGGACCTTGGAACAAAACCCCCATGTAAAACATATCATGGAAATTACAAGTGGTGAGAATAAATACCATTTAATATATAACCTTATAGGTTGGACAAGTGGTGGACCTTAACACCCAATTATTCTTAATATAATGACATAGAGTGGACAAGTGGTGAATCTTGCGACCAAACCTACTAGGAAAAGTAGGTTGGACAAGTGGTGGACCTTGAATGCAAACCATACATGTAAAAAATATCACTCATCATACTAGGAATAATTTGGTATTAAGGTCCATGTTTCAATGGAGCCTAGCTTGGACAAGTGGTGGACCTTTGTTTCTCTCTATGTTTCAATAGAATTAGCTTGGACAAGTGGTGAACCTTGGAACAAAACCCCCATGTAAAGCATGTCATGGGCATTACAAGTGGTAAAAAATATCATTCAAGGTATAACCTTATAGGCTGGATAAGTTGTGGACCTTAACACCCAATTCCTCTTAATATAATGACATAGAGTGGAAAAGTGGTGAATTGTGAGACCAAACCTACTAGGGATAATAGGTTGGACAAGTGGTTGATCTTGAATGTAAATCCCCCATGTACAAAATATCATGGGTTTTGCGTATTTCAATGGAGCCTAGCATCTTGGAGACATGGTGGAACTTACTTCTCTCCATGTTTTAATGGAGCCTATATAGGAGAAATGGTGGAGGTTACTTCTCTCCATGTTTCAATGGACCTAGCTTGGACAAATCTTGGAACATTGTTTCTCTCTATGTTTGAATATGGTTAGCTTGGACAGGTGGTGGATCTTGGAATGAAACTCCCATGTAAAACATATCATGGGCATTTCAAGTGGCGAGAAAGGATACCATTTAAGATATAACCTTATAGGTTGGACAAGTGGTGGACCTTAGCACATTGTTCTTCTTAATATAATGACATAGAGTGTACAAGTGGTGAATCTTGAAACCAAACCACTCATGCTACTAGGGATAATAGGTTAAACAAGTGGTGGGCCTTGAAATAAAACCCCCTAGAGTGTTTCAGTGGAGCCTAGCTTGGAAACATGGTAAAACTTGATTCTCTCCAAGTTTCAATGGAGCCTATCTTGGATAAATGGTGGAGCATCATTCTCTCCATGTTTCAATGGAGCCTAGCTTGGACAAGTGGTGGACCTTTGTTTCTCTCTATGTTTGAATAGAGTTATCTTGCAAAAGTGGTGGACCTTGGAACAAAACCCCCATGTAAAACATATCATGGGCATTAAAATTTTTGAGAAACAATACCATTTAATATATAACCTTATAAGTTGGACAAGTATTGAACCTTTACACCCAATTATTCTTAATATAATGACATAGAGTGGACAAGTGGTGAACTTGGGACCAAACCTTCTAGGGAAAATAGGTTGGACAAGTGGTAGACCTTGAATGTAAACCCCCTATGTACAAAATATCACTCATGCTACTAGGAATAATTTGGTATTAAGGTCCATGTTTCAATGGAGCCTAGCTTGGAAAAGTGTTGGACCTTTGTTTCTCTCTATGTTTCAATAGAGTTAGCTTGGACAAGTGGTGGACCTGGGAGAAAAAACCCATGCAAATCATGTCATGGGCGTTACAAGTGGTGAGAAAAAATACCATTCAAGCTATAACATTATAGGTTGGACAAGTGGTGGACCTTAACACCCAATTCCTCTTAATATAATGACATAGAGTGGACAAGTGGTGAATCATGAGACCAAACTTACTAGGGATAATAGGTTGGACAAGTGGTGGACCTTCAATGTAAACCCCCCATGTAAAAAATATCATGGGTATTGGATATTTCAATGGAGCCTAGCATCTTGGAGACATGGTGGAGCTTACTTCTCTCCATGTTTCAATGGAGCCTATCTTGGATAAATGGTGGAGCATCATTCTCTCCATGTTTCGATGGAGCCTAGCTTGGACAAGTGGTGGACCTTTGTTTCTCTCTATGTTGAACAGATTTAGCTTGGACAAGTGGTGGACCTTGGAACAAAACCCCCATGTAAAACATATCATGGAAATTACAAGTGGTGAGAATAAATACCATTTAATATATAACCTTATAGGTTGGACAAGTGGTGGACCTTAACACCCAATTATTCTTAATATAATGACATAGAGTGGACAAGTGGTGAATCTTGCGACCAAACCTACTAGGAAAAGTAGGTTGGACAAGTGGTGGACCTTGAATGCAAACCATACATGTAAAAAATATCACTCATCATACTAGGAATAATTTGGTATTAAGGTCCATGTTTCAATGGAGCCTAGCTTGGACAAGTGGTGGACCTTTGTTTCTCTCTATGTTTCAATAGAATTAGCTTGGACAAGTGGTGAACCTTGGAACAAAACCCCCATGTAAAGCATGTCATGGGCATTACAAGTGGTAAAAAATATCATTCAAGGTATAACCTTATAGGCTGGATAAGTTGTGGACCTTAACACCCAATTCCTCTTAATATAATGACATAGAGTGGAAAAGTGGTGAATTGTGAGACCAAACCTACTAGGGATAATAGGTTGGACAAGTGGTTGATCTTGAATGTAAATCCCCCATGTACAAAATATCATGGGTTTTGCGTATTTCAATGGAGCCTAGCATCTTGGAGACATGGTGGAACTTACTTCTCTCCATGTTTTAATGGAGCCTATCTAGGAGAAATGGTGGAGGTTACTTCTCTCCATGTTTCAATGGACCTAGCTTGGACAAATCGTGGAACATTGTTTCTCTCTATGTTTGAATATGGTTAGCTTGGACAGGTGGTGGATCTTGGAATGAAACTCCCATGTAAAACATATCATGGGCATTTCAAGTGGCGAGAAAGGATACCATTTAAGATATAACCTTATAGGTTGGACAAGTGGTGGACCTTAGCACATTGTTCTTCTTAATATAATGACATAGAGTGTACAAGTGGTGAATCTTGAAACCAAACCACTCATGCTACTAGGGATAATAGGTTAAACAAGTGGTGGGCCTTGAAATAAAACCCCCTAGAGTGTTTCAGTGGAGCCTAGCTTGGAAACATGGTAAAACTTGATTCTCTCCAAGTTTCAATGGAGCCTATCTTGGATAAATGGTGGAGCATCATTCTCTCCATGTTTCAATGGAGCCTAGCTTGGACAAGTGGTGGACCTTTGTTTCTCTCTATGTTTGAATAGAGTTATCTTGCAAAAGTGGTGGACCTTGGAACAAAACCCCCATGTAAAACATATCATGGGCATTAAAATTTTTGAGAAACAATACCATTTAATATATAACCTTATAAGTTGGACAAGTGTTGAACCTTTACACCCAATTATTCTTAATATAATGACATAGAGTGGACAAGTGGTGAACTTGGGACCAAACCTACTAGGGAAAATAGGTTGGACAAGTGGTAGACCTTGAATGTAAACCCCTATGTACAAAATATCACTCATGCTACTAGGAATAATTTGGTATTAAGGTCCATGTTTCAATGGAGCCTAGCTTGGAAAAGTGTTGGACCTTTGTTTCTCTCTATGTTTCAATAGAGTTAGCTTGGACAAGTGGTGGACCTTGGAGAAAAAACCCATGCAAATCATGTCATGGGCGTTACAAGTGGTGAGAAAAAATACCATTCAAGCTATAACATTATAGGTTGGACAAGTGGTGGACCTTAACACCCAATTCCTCTTAATATAATGACATACAGTGGACAAGTGGTGAATCATGAGACCAAACTTACTAGGGATAATAGGTTGGACAAGTGGTGGACCTTGAATGTAAACCCCCCATGTAAAAAATATCATGGGTATTGGATATTTCAATGGAGCCTAGCATCTTGGAGACATGGTGGAGCTTACTTCTCTCCATGTTTCAATGGAGCCTATCTTGGATAAATGGTGGAGCATCATTCTCTCCATGTTTCGATGGAGCCTAGCTTGGACAAGTGGTGGACCTTGGAACAAAACCCCCATGTAAAACATATCATGGAAATTACAAGTGGTGAGAATAAATACCATTTAATATATAACCTTATAGGTTGGACAAGTGGTGGACCTTAACACCCAATTATTCTTAATATAATGACATAGAGTGGACAAGTGGTGAATCTTGCGACCAAACCTACTAGGAAAAGTAGGTTGGACAAGTGGTGGACCTTGAATGCAAACCATACATGTAAAAAATATCACTCATCATACTAGGAATAATTTGGTATTAAGGTCCATGTTTCAATGGAGCCTAGCTTAGACAAGTGGTGGACCTTTGTTTCTCTCTATGTTTCAATAGAATTAGCTTGGACAAGTGGTGAACCTTGGAACAAAACCCCCATGTAAAGCATGTCATGGGCATTACAAGTGGTAAAAAATATCATTCAAGGTATAACCTTATAGGCTGGATAAGTTGTGGACCTTAACACCCAATTCCTCTTAATATAATGACATAGAGTGGAAAAGTGGTGAATTGTGAGACCAAACCTACTAGGGATAATAGGTTGGACAAGTGGTTGATCTTGAATGTAAATCCCCCATGTACAAAATATCATGGGTTTTGCGTATTTCAATGGAGCCTAGCATCTTGGAGACATGGTGGAACTTACTTCTCTCCATGTTTTAATGGAGCCTATCTAGGAGAAATGGTGGAGGTTACTTCTCTCCATGTTTCAATGGACCTAGCTTGGACAAATCGTGGAACATTGTTTCTCTCTATGTTTGAATATGGTTAGCTTGGACAGGTGGTGGATCTTGGAATGAAACTCCCATGTAAAACATATCATGGGCATTTCAAGTGGCGAGAAAGGATACCATTTAAGATATAACCTTATAGGTTGGACAAGTGGTGGACCTTAGCACATTGTTCTTCTTAATATAATGACATAGAGTGTACAAGTGGTGAATCTTGAAACCAAACCACTCATGCTACTAGGGATAATAGGTTAAACAAGTGGTGGGCCTTGAAATAAAACCCCCTAGAGTGTTTCAGTGGAGCCTAGCTTGGAAACATGGTAAAACTTGATTCTCTCCAAGTTTCAATGGAGCCTATCTTGGATAAATGGTGGAGCATCATTCTCTCCATGTTTCAATGGAGCCTAGCTTGGACAAGTGGTGGACCTTTGTTTCTCTCTATGTTTGAATAGAGTTATCTTGCAAAAGTGGTGGACCTTGGAACAAAACCCCCATGTAAAACATATCATGGGCATTAAAATTTTTGAGAAACAATACCATTTAATATATAACCTTATAAGTTGGACAAGTGGTGAACTTGGGACCAAACCTACTAGGGAAAATAGGTTGGACAAGTGGTAGACCTTGAATGTAAACCCCCTATGTACAAAATATCACTCATGCTACTAGGAATAATTTGGTATTAAGGTCCATGTTTCAATGGAGCCTAGCTTGGAAAAGTGTTGGACCTTTGTTTCTCTCTATGTTTCAGTAGAGTTAGCTTGGACAAGTGGTGGACCTTGGAGAAAAAACCCATGCAAATCATGTCATGGGCGTTACAAGTGGTGAGAAAAAATACCATTCAAGCTATAACATTATAGGTTGGACAAGTGGTGGACCTTAACACCCAGTTCCTCTTAATATAATGACATAGAGTGGACAAGTGGTGAATCATGAGACCAAACTTACTAGGGATAATAGGTTGGACAAGTGGTGGACCTTGAATGTAAACCCCCCATGTAAAAAATATCATGGGTATTGGATATTTCAATGGAGCCTAGCATCTTGGAGACATGGTGGAGCTTACTTCTCTCCATGTTTCAATGGAGCCTATCTAAGAGAAACGGTGGAGGTTCCTTCTCTCCATGTTTGAATGAGCCTAGCTTGGACAAGTGGTGGACCTTTCTTTCTCTATATGGTTTAATAGAGTTAGCTTGGACAAGTGGTGGACCTTGGAATGAAACCCCCATGTAAAACATATCATGGGCACTTCAAGTGGTGAGAAAGGATACCATTTCAGATATAACCATATAGGTTGGACAAGTGGTGGACCTTAACACATAATTCTTCTTAATATAATGACATAGAGTGTACAAGTGGTGAATCTTGAGACCAAAGCACTCGTTCTACTAGGGATAATAGGTTGGACAAGTGGTGGACCTTGAATGTAAACCCCTCAAGTTTGAATATGGTTAGCTTGGACAAGTGGTGGACCTTGAATGTTTAGGGTATTTCAATGGAGCCTAGCTTGGAGACATGGTGGAGATTGCTTATCTCAATGTTTCAATGGAACCTATCTTGGAGAAATGGTGGAGCATCCTTCTCTTCATGTTTCAATGGAGCCTATGTTGGACAAGTGGTGGACCTTTTCTTTTCTCTAAGTTTCAATAGAGTAAGCTGGGCCTGCGGTGGATCTTGGAACAAAACCCCTTTGTAAAACATAGCATGGTGTAATATGCATGGTTGTCTATTACGAGACTGTGCTCACAGAAATGCAGAGAGAGAGAAGCAAAACACAGCATTAGAGAGAGAGAGAGAATAAGAATACATCAGATTCCATAGACTTTGATTATGAGAAATCCCGATACAACGTACAAAGGAAACCCTTCCTTATGTAGAAATAATGAGCACCCTTTCATATCCCCGTAGCCCTTCCTGATTATGCCTCTTGAGATACCCTCCTTCTAAGGGATTATTCCCACATGAAGTTACACTAAGGGTCATTTGTAGCTATGTGCGGTTCGGGCACATGCACTTGGCATGCACGGTGGATTGTGCGAACCCTCAAGTGCATCCCTTGATTGGTTTTTTTGAAATTCGAGAAGTGTGATGCAAGAATGATCATCGAGGCCACTTCCTGGCTCTTTCGCTCTTTGCTCCTGGACCAACCATCTTCATCTACCCGCATCTTGAACTCTGACCAGAATTCTCCCTCTTGGATCCGCAAACCTTGGATACTACAACTTGTACTCTTAGTTTGCCGCATCATCCACATGTACGTCCAATCATGCCTTTTGTTTTAAGATGTATGCAGTGCTGCTTTCTATCTCCGTGGCTTCATGAGATCCTTGATTTGTTGTACCTTGACTACCCAAGTATTCAGCTTTCTTGGCAATAGTGGTACAATGACTATGCTTTATCATAAGCCCATTGTGTCCAACTTTGGATGTCTTCCTTAGCATCTTCCAATCAGTCTTCAACAGTCCCCTTCAAGTGTGCGTGCTCGTAATGCTCTTTTGCACTCTTTGCGGTATCTTCAGATGCCTCATTTGCGGAGTTTGTGGAATTATTTACCTTGCATTTCAGGCTATCCGCAGTCACCTTCACACTCTCTGCGATTTCTTTGCTCTTCTCCTTGGCAGTCTTTGCAGCAATCTAGGATGAGTCTACAGTGTTGTCTACATACTTAGCTGCCTGTTAACCCTCACGGCTCACGGACACCCATCACCTACGATGGACGTGTATTATGTATTTGGTAGAGTCAGGTACCGGGCTTGTCGGACCAATAGGGAAAGGTAGAGTGATCGTCGATGAGAGGCGCACTTTAACTTGGACATTCAAGGGATTAGTTGGTTAAGCATGGGCGCCCAAGTGTGAATGGGGTGAGCTCCTATAAAAGCCAACTAAACCTAATTTTTACTCATTCTCTCATTTGTGCAATTGAAGAGTGCTCTTCTCCATCTCCATCTTCTTCTTCTTCACCTCCTTGTGTGTGTGTGTGTGAGAGAGAGAGAGAGGGAGAGTGTGTGTGCGATCGAGCATTACGAAGGCACGACGGCGGCGAAGCGGTTGAGCGCGGCACGACTGCAGCTTCTTCTTCATCGCGGCGAGGAATCCACCACGAAGGCGAGCGTAGAGCGGTGAGTGACACACCCTTTGTTTTCTTGAGCTTGCTAGTTTAGGCTTGTTGTGTGCTTGGAGCCGTTTGTGGCTCGCACACGGTGTATCGGCAAGTCCCTTGCTTCGACAGTGCGGCAAGGAGCGCACATTTTTGGCGCCGTTGCCGGGGATATGCCCTACACTAAGCTCGGTTAGCACTTTACGCTTCCTTGTGGTGCAATTTCTATCATAGGAAAGGCAGGGAAGGAGTGCATGGAGATTTCTTTTTTTTGCGTTTTCTACATTTGCTGTCAAGTTTCAATTTCTGCTATTGTCTGCGTTTTTTGAATTTCTGCAATTTTTGCATTTTCAAGTTCGGCGTTTTCAATTTCTGCAATTTTCTACATTTCTGCGTTTTTTAATTTTCTGCAATACTAGACTCACTCTTATATATATACCCTACTCCCTCAAGAGAGAATGAGAGCATGTGGGACAAGTCCTCCACTCTCCTCCTTTCTCTTCCCACTTGCACCCTTAGACTTTCTAGTTTGCGCCTAGTTCCCTACTGGAAATTGACAGTTTTAGGGATTCCGAGGGCATAGAGTGACCAAACGGAGGGCTGTAATGCACGGCACGACCCTCTGACCGATACGCTCGTTTCGAGCTATCACACGGCCCATTCCACGACACGCTCTAAAAAATCTAGCAAAAAAACAAACAAAAAACACGCTAAAAACTAGTCACAAGGCCTCCTAGAGCAGCTTTTTGACACCTTAGGGTATCAAAAGCACATGCACTTACGCTCTGGGCGGGTGCTAGAACACGAGCATATTGAGGGTGCCTCTGTTCAAACGGACACCCATTACCCATCCACGATAAGCTCTAGACCCTCAGCGGGGACACAAGGTAGCACCACCCAAGACCCTAAAATAGCCGCTAGTGATTCCTCCTCCGACTCAGAAATCATGGAAGCATACCCTAACCAAAACACTGAGAGAGAAGTCCATGCACCTCCCGAAGCTCCACAGCCTAGTACTAGTATGTTTAGCCGTTTCATGGAAACATTAGGTAGAGCTACTCGCTCGGAACCTGATGCAAATGAAGCACACGAAGGGGGTGGGGAAGTGGACTCTCCTTTCACATCGCACATGGACCCCACACCCCCAAAGAGTGTCCATGTGGATATCCTGCCAACTTCTTACCAAGAAGGCCCTGTTGAGCTGCCTCCTTCAGAAGTTCCCTCTAGAGTACCGTTGGTGACAAGTAAAACCACGGGGAGCAACATTGCTTCTACCTCACAAGAAACCATTAACACGTCGACTCTAGAAGGATTGTTCATTAATGATCATTGGACATACGACCTCCACACTGAGGTGTTGACGGATCTACACTCTGGCCACGCCTACCATGTAGGATGGATAGAGATTGTACAATCCACCTCTAGTGCCACGAGCATCGAAGATCAACAGAAAATGATCTGTAATGTTATCCATGGCATTATTCAATCAGAAAGGCAAAACCGAGGGGTAAATATACTCTCAACTGGCCCCATGAGATTTCTGGATACGAGCAAGGCTCAACAGCCTACTCTATCACAAATGGAGACTCCTCTAATGAGCCCCATGGACCCATCTTACGTCATTTCACCTGGGGTCTCTATGCAATCTGAGCCTCCGAGCGAAAACTTTAGCTTCCCTAACTTGGCTCAACCCTCTATTAAGGAAAACACAGTGCTCACTCCAAGGATAAGCCTAAGAGAGAATGTACCGATGACATCTACGGTTAGCGCAGTGCCACTACCTAGTGTCGTTATACCTAATATGGGGCCTCGACCATATGTGCCTCTAGCCCCTTATGCACACATGGCCCCCACACCTCCAATAGTACCACTTGCTTATGCTCCTCGAGTGCCGCTCCCTAGCCCTTATCCGAGTGGACCTATGCCCGGTTATGTTCCATATCCTGCATCATCTATACATATGCCAAGACCGGTACCCGTTCCTCTCCCACATATGATTCCAAGAGTACCTCCACCGGCCCTACCTCCTCACATAGGTGACTTGGCAGCGTTTGCTCAAACCATAGGTCGATCTATCGCGGAAAATATGCGTCACGCATCTGATAGAGAGCCTAGAAGTAAGGCAGTACAAATTGCCAAACTCACGCAAAAATTCAATGGGGACGAAGATGCTAGAAAACACATTGAAGTGTTTGAACAAGTATGTGATTCCTTAGGGGAACGCAACGAACTACATAAGTGCAATGCCTTAAGCTTGACATTAAGTGGGAAGGCTGGAGATTGGTATAGGACCCTAAGGGTGGACGAGAAAACAATCTACCCTACCCTTCGAAGGTTGTTTCTAAAGGAGTACATACGAGAAGGTGTGCTTTGGGGTGTAGCATCTCAGCTACAGAAGGCCGAACGTAAGGAAGGAGAGTCAGTAAGGGACTTCATTAGTCGTCTAAAGCACTTAAACTCTCGTTGCCCTGTAAATGAGCGCTTCAACAATAACCAACTGCTTGATCGATTCATTCGAGGGTTGAGGAATGAAGGAATCTATAATGGACTAGTGATTAGAGGTATCACAACCTGGGAAGATGTCACTGCCAATGCAATCCAATTAGAGGACAACTTGATGATAGCAGGCATGAGGGTGTCTACTGACACGAGATCCACTAGCTCACAAGCCATTGAGTATGAACCCATGACTGCAAAGCCCATTGCCAATGAGCCAAAGGTATTTGAGACATTCTTGACAGACCTCACCAAGGCAATCCAAGAGTCTCTTAAGGATAATCGACCCCCTCAAAATAGTCACATGTATCCAAGAAGGGAGCAACAATGGTGTTCCATTTGCTTAGGTCCACATAGCACTAGTGAGTGCCCTACATTTAGAGTAAAATTTAATGGAACTTGCAACGCATGTGGTAGGTATGGTCACCAAGCTAAGGATTGTTTAATGATCAAACGTATGATGGCAAATAGACCACCTGTAGCCTGGACGGATGCACCTCGAGCTCCTGTATTGATGCCTACTCCACATGTTGAGCAACTACCGCAACACATGGTCCCTAGACCTCAAAATGTTTTACAAGCTACACCGCTACCACCTCCTGTGCTAGGACCGCAACCCCCGCATCCAAGAGTCGCCCCTATGAACCAAGTGGGTTGCGAGCCATCTAATGCTTATGCATATGGTTGTGAGGAGGAAATAGACACTAGTATTGCCTACGGACTTGATACATTGGAAGAGTGTCCTATATACTACATGGAAGATTGTTGGGGACAAGTCAAGCCGGTTTATCAAGCTGCTGCTCTCGCATCCAGAGGTCAAAATATCAACACCCAGGCTAGGAGGCCACCTCTTCAATGCTACGAGTGTGGTGGACCACATCGAGCAGCGGAGTGCCCTATTAGGCTGCAAAAGAATGCTTCACAAATGCAAGTGAATCAAGGGAGCACGTCTGCAATGCCAATACTCACATGTAATCGTTGTGGCATAGATCACTTGATTGCCCAATGCCCCTATAACCCAAATGCGCCTAAAATCACACCCCTGAATTTGGTCGAAATTGCTAGTGTGACATCACCAATACCACCCGTCGCACCCGCTTATGCGATTACACGGTCCATGCTTCAAGGGCCAGGCCATATCCTCGAAGAGAGAGATACCGCGTCAGTTATCCAAGCAAAGAAAAAGAAGACACGAAGGAAGAAGTCGCAGAATACGGAAAATTCAAAGCCAAGTTCCAAAACAAACATAGGAACAGGAGATGACCCCGTGTATATGAATGACCTCGAGGATGATTCAGATTCAGTCGAGACAATGGAGACTAGAACCAATACCACAAAGGGAAAGACCGACAAAGAAAACCGTAACATGGAACCAAATGAAAACCGAATAAGAGAAAACCATAAAGAGCCTCTGAAAACACCACAAGTGTTTCCAAATCCAATCCAAGACCCCCAAGATAAACCGCAGGGGCAAAAAGGGAAAAATCGTAAAAAGAAGATTGGGACGTACCCAAACCCTGTAGACGAGATTAAGCAGGTGAAACATCTAAGAGGTTTAGTGGGGAGACTCAAAGGAAACTAGAACCAGAACCCATGCAGGTCAAAATTCATGACACAGTGTTTCCCACGCAAGTTCATCCACCTCACATGAACCATAGACCGTTAGCCATATCTAGTATCATCCAAGAAGGGAGTGGGACAGGACATCAGAAAGTGAGCATACACCCTTCTTGTTGGAAAGGATGTTTAACGAAGGAATACCTGATCCCATTGAGGAATATGAGATTCCATCCTCACCAGTTCCTAGTCAAGGACCTACACCCTGCAAAACGCCAATGAATGTTGCCAAACTAGTGGACTTCATGTCTTCTGAGGTCCGAACCACGATCATAGCAAAGCTGTATGGAGATCCTGAGTTATTCCTTGCACTTCGAGCATTCCTTAACGGAGAGCTACGAACGGGATTACCGCAATTTGCGCAACCAAATAGGCCTGACTCGATTATGATTGATGAAGAAAATCATGTGCAATCACTTGACTTAGATGGACACGAGTCTGTGATCGAGGTACCCATTAACGAATTAGGGTAGTATTTTGAAGGCGACGAGTCTAATGCGACCCTACCCATCACTACCAAGGGATTAACTATAAAGGGAATTCTTGATGGTGGTGCGGGAGTTAGCATCGTTACAAAAGATTGTTGGGAATCCATGGGAAAACCCCGCCTCAGTGTTACTAACATTGTGGTAAAGATGGCAAACGGTACCATAGCCAAACCTATGGGGATGCTCAAGGATCTTAAGATCAAAGTTCTAGGATACAAGGTACGACATACGTTCATTGTAATGGATTTCTCTAAACACCTTATGTCATATGAAATGATTTTAGGACGACCATTCATGAGGGAAGCACAAATGGTTCACGATTGGTCTAAAAATCATGTCTATTTGCAATTCCAAGACTCTGTCCTTAGAGTGGATTTGGTGACTGGTAAGGTACACCCCTTAGGGAGTAAAACCATTATTGATCATCGCTATGACACCACAGTTCACTCGGCCCCACTACAATATTGTTACACTTGTAAGAAGGATACAGACATTGGCCAAGATTCTCCTTATATGGATATCCTACCTGGGATGACTGAATCAGACAATGTGAATTGGGTCCACCTAGCATCAACCATAGACACTTGGGGAAATAGGGGGACGACCTGGGTAACACCTGAGGGGGATGAAATTCCTGTACCCTTAAATATGCTACAAGCAATGCATATCGCTTCCGACAAGACTCATCCTAATGTAACGAAGAAAACATACAAGTGGGTCCCTAAAGCTTCTTTAGTGACCATATCTAGTGCTAAAAAACAGAAGCCTTGTAAGAAACGTACCACTCGCTCCAAGAAAAGTAAGAAAATGTTGCGATGGATCCCTAAACGACTATTGGAAGCCCAAGGCTACTATCAAGGAAATGATCAAATCTGGGTGCCCAAACGTAGATTGTGCTCTTACCTATCACCTGACCCAAGTGATCCCAATCCCGTAGCTCCAAAACGAATCAATGATCGTGGAAAGGAAAAAATCACAGAATGCTACACACCTGCTCCCGAGCTAGTTTGGGTACCAAAGAAAGAACGATTTGTTCCACCTAGCTCAGGAAGGGGGGAGTCCCATGAAGATTCTAGCTCCTCATGTAATACATCCATAGAGGTAAAAGCTTCTACACCGCCTCCATCTATAGTAGTGGACCTCCATGAAGCTACCAAAGAATCCACACCTCCCAGTGTTCAAGAATCACCTGATGAACCACTTCAAGTTCAATCCTGGGAGAGTACCTTACCACCGTTGCAACTTGGCGAGGCACCTAGGGTAATAGAAAACTACTGGCAAAAATCCTCACCTATTACCAACTGGAACAATTGGTTTCAAAGGGTGACAAGCTCATTTCAAATGGTATGATCTACCCAAGGAAGGGGGGAGTGTTTGCTGACATCCATTATTCACTTGTTTCCCTCTCAACCTTTTTCCCTGACCTCTTAATCTCCGATCTTAGGGAATGTACATATAAAGCTTTATACTCACAAAAAAAAAACAAAAAATAAAGAGCAAGAGCAATTAGCAAACGAGTATGCACATTAAAGTCAAAACATTGACTCAGACCTACACATGTCACATCTGGTACAGTGAAACAGAAACCTATGCCATAAAACACCTTTGATCCTCATCACTTGAGTGATGGAGGGTAGGTAAGATTAGTACGATAGGAGTGTTTCTGTTTTAGAGTTGAGTGATTAGCAAAGTTCTCTTTTCCCACTAATGTGCCTCCTGGAGGTATTCCTTTTGTTTCCTAGTGTGTACAGGAGCGTGTTGCTATTGATAGGATTTGGACCTTCATGGAACCTTTCTCTCGTTCACACTTCAAATCAAGCGCGACCATCGACACAAACAGGTGTTTCTTGTCCATTAGCATTGCCGTTATCTTTTTGCATCTATGATTGTCTGCTTTGATTGTGATTGGTAGCATAATATTCAGCGCATTTGCTTAGTATCAAACATTTAATTCAATGTAATGTTTTGTCATAATCACTTGTTTAGGTGTAAAAATCAAGCAGTCCGACTAAGCTAGTTTGACCAAGCTAGGTATTAGAAATCTTCTCTTAATACCATGGGGAATGCCTTCCTAATAAGCAATGGTTACTTAGGTTCTTAATCCGATTTAGGCAGCATTGTATGAAATGTACTAGGGCTTTCTAGTGGGCTTAACCCTATTGACCTTTAGCTTAAGTATTATAAAGGGAGTTTACTAATGTGATGAGCCTGGGGAATGTAACAGTGTTATATGACCCCCCAAAGTTACAAAATTTAAATGCTGAAAATGAACAAGCAAAAAATCAAAGTGCCACAATGTAAAATTTTAAGCTGGAAGAGAAATCTCAGCTTGATTTGGTACTTCACTCACATGTATCGCCTATGGTACTAGAGCCCTAGAGGTTCCCAGTGTGGGCGCTTTTCCTTGAAAAGCAAAAAACCCAAGGCATACAAAATAAGCACACACATCATAATTGAATCAATGTGAAAAGACTTTGGGGGGTCAAAGAAAAAGTAATCAGTCAGGCGATGATTTCATGAGAAATTCCTTTTATGGTAGCTTAACTACAAGGTTTTCTAGATATAGCCTCTAGTCACCCTCGAACATGAATACTTGGCTCTCGCGATTAAACAACTTAATTGACCACAGAAAATTAAGAAGCTTACCCATGGTATTAATATTCGATCTCTAGTGCTTTTCGACCGTCAAATTAGCGACCCCAGACTTGTTTAATTTTCTACCTTTACATCTGTTTATGCATTTGATTACATTGCAATTTAATGTTCATTGCTAACAAATTGTTTGAAATTCTTTGACCAATCAATGTGTCTCCCTAAAACTGCATATACTTTTTAAGAGAATGCCATTACTGTGCCAATGTTGTTTGATTTTGCAGTGACTGAAGAAGGCTAAGGACATTCATCTCAAATTCTCTTCCACCTCGACGAACCAGCTTCAACTCAATAGCTTCCGAGGACGGAATCTACATCAGGAAGCGGGGCATGTTAACCCTCACGGCTCACGGACACCCATCACCTACGATGGACGTGTATTATGTATTTGGTAGAGTCAGGTACCGGGCTTGTCGGACCAATAGGGAAAGGTAGAGTGATCGTCGATGAGAGGCGCACTTTAACTTGGACATTCAAGGGATTAGTTGGTTAAGCATGGGCGCCCAAGTGTGAATGGGGTGAGCTCCTATAAAAGCCAACTAAACCTAATTTTTACTCATTCTCTCATTTGTGCAATTGAAGAGTGCTCTTGCTCCATCTCCATCTTCTTCTTCTTCACCTCCTTGTGTGTGTGTGTGAGAGAGAGAGAGAGAGGGAGAGTGTGTGTGCGATCGAGCATTACGAAGGCACGACGGCGGCGAAGCGGTTGAGCGCAGCACGACTGCAGCTTCTTCTTCATCGCGGCGAGGAATCCACCACGAAGGCGAGCGTAGAGCGGTGAGTGACACACCCTTTGTTTTCTTGAGCTTGCTAGTTTAGGCTTGTTGTGTGCTTGGAGCCGTTTGTGGCTCGCACACGGTGTATCGGCAAGTCCCTTGCTTCGACAGTGCGGCAAGGAGCGCACACTGCCCTATCCTTTGCACCATCAACGTTCATATCTAATCTGCCTCCCGAACTAGGTGCGCTATAGAACACTGCATACCATGGATTGCATCCTCCATTCTGGCAGTGGCGCTGCTGGTGGTGAGCGGGCTCGAAATAAGGAAGCGGAGTGTAATATGCATGGTTGTCTATTACGAGACTATGCTCACAGAAATGCAGAGAGAGAGAAGCACAACACAACATTAGAGAGAGAGAGAATAAGAATACATCAGATTCCATAGCCTTTGATTATGAGAAATCCGGATACAGCGTACAAAGGAAACCCTTCCTTATGTAGAAATAATGAGCACCCTTTCATATCCTAGTAGCCCTTCCTGATTATGACTCTTGAGATCCCCTCCTTCTAAGGGATTATTCCCACATGAAGGTACATGAAGACATGCTGGACACTCCCAATGTGAGTAATGTGGTCATTTGCAGCTATGTGCGGTCCGGGCACATACACATGGGCATTACAAGTGATGAGAAAAAATATCATTCAAGATAGAACCTTATAGGTTGGAAAAGTGCTGATGGAACTTGACAACTGGTGAAGGATACCATTTAAGATATAACCTTAAACGTTGGACAAGTGGTGAACCTTAACACCCAGTTCTTATTAATATAATGACATAGACTGGATAAGTGGTGAATCTTAAGACCATACCACTCATTCTACTAGGTATAGTAGGTTAGACAAGTGGTAGACCTTGAATGTAAACACCCCATGTACAAAATATCATGGTTTTAGGGTGTTTCAATGGAGCTTAGCATCTTGGATACATGGTAGATCTTGATTCTCTCCATGTTTGAATGGCACGTATCTTGGAAAAATGATGGAGGTTACTTCTCTCCATGTTTCAATGGATCCTAGCTTTGACAAGTGGTGAACCTTTGCTTCTCTCTATGTTTGAATAGAGTTATCTTGGACAAGTGGTGGACCTTTGCTTCTCTCTATGTTTGAATAGAGTTAGCTTGGACAAGTGGTGGACCTTGGAATGAAACCCCCATGTAAAACATATCATGGGCATTTCAAGTGGTGAGAAAGGATACCATTTAAGATATAACCTTATAGGTTGGACAAGTGGTGGACCTTAACACTAGAATGGTAACCTAACAGGACATAAAAGTGTCCTTTCAGGGTTTTGGAAAAAAATTCCAAAACCATAGTAGATCCACTCATTTTCAAAAATCCTTTCATGAGCTTATAGTTCAATAACTACTACATATGGAAAAAATGAGAAACTTGTAAATTTTCTCATCCCTTGGTCACTACAAGTCTCCAAAGTTGATGGACCATTGCATTTTGCCCAAAACAACAATTTCTTACGGTTGACTGCATATAAATAAGAGTGGGGATTTTTGTAGGACATGAGATAAAATGCCCTGTTAACTTCAATGGGTTGGTGACCAAAACATATGGTTGATTTTACCTCAAAAAATATTTCTTGGGCAAAAAAAATAGGTACCAAAAAGTTGCATTTTTGCCATTCTACGGACCTATCATCAAAGTTTCTATAGTCACGCTCAATACAGATACTATATACATGTTTTCTTAGTTCCCTTTGGGTCTTTGGATTCAAAAGGAGCCATGGAGCATGTCAAAAGGATAATGGATCTCTTACAATTGGAACCTTGGGGGCAATGATAAAGTGCTAAATACAGCAAACATGAAAAAACTGGGTTTAGCATTATGACCTCTAGAAACCCATAGAAACTACTCAATATCTAGCCAAGTTTATATTCTATGATTAGATATGGTTACTACCTACAAAATACACACAATTGGCCTAAGAAACTAGAAATATTGAGAAACTTATACTTGCTACTCTAAAATGTATCGTATTCTTCAGCAATCAAAAAACTCAACCATCATCATATACTATGCTATATACCATATTAGGTCCTCCAAAACTCAAGGAAGATTAGCTATATGTTATAAATTACACTTACACAATCAAAATTGAATTTGGATATCAAGAAAGCCACCAAAAAAATCATAAAACTGCTAATTTTGGCCAAAAAACAGGATTATGCAATTCTTATAAATTGGTCATAACTTTCAATTTTAACACTTAGCTCTCCCTACAAGCATCAAAACATGTTGAGAACTATTAAGGCCTAGCCTCTAGCCATCTAAACCTCACAGACATGAAGTTTAGAGTGGTATAGTTGCCAACA
This sequence comes from Adiantum capillus-veneris, assembly GCF_014529385.1. Classification (NCBI taxonomy): domain Eukaryota; kingdom Viridiplantae; phylum Streptophyta; class Polypodiopsida; order Polypodiales; family Pteridaceae; genus Adiantum; species Adiantum capillus-veneris. The sequence continues at coordinate 107,510,639 of NC_140931.1, read as the reverse complement.
ATTGAAAAAAAGCCAAAAATAGGACCCGTTTTTTCACACAGTTTAGGTTCAAAAATGTTGTGCAACAGTAAGGTTAATGGTGAGATCGATACTCCAAAAAAAATGCTAAGTTTTTTTCAGCTCATAAGGCAACTTTGTGGATATATAGCACCTAGAAATTCATTTTCATACTCTTCAAATAATTCAAGCAAAATGGTCACTTAACAGGACACAAAAGTGTCCAAGGACATAAAAGTGTCCTCTTACCATTCTAGTGTTAACACGTAGTTCTTCTTAATATAATGACATAGAGTGTACAAGTGGTGTATCTTGAGACCAAACCACTCGTGCTACTAGGGATAATATGTTAGACAAGTGGTGAGCCTTGAAATAAAACCCCTATGTACAAAATAAAATGGGTTTAGGGTATTTAAATGGATCCTAGCTTGGAGACATGGTGGAGCTTGCTTCTCTCCATGTTTCAATGAAGCCTATCTTGGAGAAATGGTGGAGCATCCTTCTCTCCATGTTTCAATATAGCCTAGCTTGGACAAGTGGTGGACCTTTGGTTCTCTCTATGTTTCAATAGAGCTAGCTTGGACAAGTGGCGGACATTGAAACAAAACCCCCATGTAAAACATATCATGGGTAGTTCAAGTTATGAGAAATAATACCATTTAAAATATAACCTTATAGGTTGGACAAGTGGTGGACCTTGAAACCCAATCCTTTTTAATACAATGACATAGAGTGGAAAAGTGGTGAATCTTGAGACCAAACCTATCAAGCTACTAGGGATATTAGGTTGGACAAGTGGTGGACCTTGAATGTACATCCCCTATGTAAAAAATATCATGGGTCTAGGGTGTTTCAATGGAGTCTAGCATATTGGATACATGGTGGAGCTTGCTTCTCTCCATGTTTCAAGTGGTGGACCTTCAATTATTTTCCCATCCCTAGTTTAGACAACCCATACACTTTGCAACTCTAAAGGTTGGACGAGTGGTGGAGCTTTGTTTATTTCCATGTTTTAATGGATCCTAGCTTGGACAAGTGGTGGACCTTGGAAAAAAGTCCCCCTGTACAACATAGCTGATTTTTTTCATGTTTTAATGGAAGAGAGCTTTGATAAATGGTGGAGATTTCTTATCTCCATGTGGATTTTAGAACTAGATTGGACAAGTGGTGGAGCTTTGCTTTTTTACTCTTCATAATACAATGATGTATAGGTTGGTTAAGTGGTGAATCTTAAGTCCAAACCTCCCATATTACTAGAGATGATAGGTTGGACAAGTGGTCAACCTTCTATCATTTCTTCATGCCTATAATTAGACAACTAGTAGAACTAGCATCTTTCTATGTTGTCTAGAGTTGAGCTTGGACATGTAGTGGACCTTGCTACTCTCTTCCCTTGGTTTATTAGTTTGAAGACTCATTATATATACTTGCTTAGATCTATATACTTACTCATTAGTTAGGTTACAAGTAGGTATGTCATTTTTTAGCCTCAAGGGACTTTGAATATTGAATAGTAAGAAAGTCAAGTGGTGGTTTGAAGATGTTTTGCTTATCTAAACTAGACTCTAACTCTATAATAAGTTTCTTAAGTTCCAAGAATTGTCCTATCTAGGCTCCAAAAGAGTCTTAATTGGTTTGTGCTAGATTCTAACTTCCTTGATGGGGTAGAATCCTAGAAAAATGAGGCACTATAAGTTTTACCTTAGCTCAAATGGATTTTCACTTAAACTAGACTGCAATTTGGCACTCTAGTATCTTTGTCTCGATGGAGTTTAACACTAGATACATAGTAGTGATATTTAAGCTTCATGTCTCTTCACGTGATCGAGATATGAGACCATACTTTCAAGGTCACCACTTGTCGTACCTAAAGACCAATGTGAGACATGGGTGCAAGAAAGCCATCTGATATTGTTTTAAGGACTATTACATAGACAATCAATAACTTAGGTAAAGCAAAAAGACTTGCATCTTTCACAATTAATAACTTAAGTATAGCCAAAAAGACTTGGATCTTTGATAATGTTTTTCAAACTAAAAAAGCACAATCTAATGCTAACAAAATTATAAATCAAAATTGAAAGTTTTGAACAAGAAAAAGATCAGTAAATCTTAATAAGAAGGATACTTTTCATTTCATTTGATGATTACAAATTAAAAGAAAGTCTCTCAAGAAATTGATAAACAAAAAATGTAGGTGGCTGCTTTATTATTTTGAGCAAAAATATCAAAATCGCTATTGATTGAGCTCCATCTAGTAGTATCCTTTGTAAGATCCTGTAGGAAGGAATAAAAAGAAAGATTTGTTAGATACCATGCACATGAGTGTTCAAGCATGTGTATCAAGAATATATGACATGTCACTAGTACCTTAGGGTTGGTTTCTATCCAACCTTAGAAGATTGTAAGCTTTCACCTTATTTATATAAGCCTTTGTTGTGGATGCCTTCAAAACTCCTTTTGTGTTTCAACCCAATTGCATAGCTAAAGTGGTCAATTGTGATGCCTTCATGCTTTCAATGGGTGTACGCTCCTTTGCCAAGATCTCTTGTATTTGGGCTCTTCTCATTTCATTGCGGTGGCTTGTGTCACTTGCATCTTCAATGATAGTTTCATCTTTGTCACCTTTTGCAGGTGGTATTCTTCTTGTAAAGAACACTTTAGCTGAACAAACATCATTTTTTTGCTTCCAATACTCCATGATTTGTTTGTATTCACTATCATTTGTCACTATAGGTTGTCCACAACGATTAGAAGCAATTAAATCACGCACATCCCTTCTCTCATCAAGTTGAAACAAGTATGGAAGTAGCTCCTCCAAGAGCATATTATCAACCATCTTCTCAGCATCAAATTGTGGTGGAAAAATGAAATTGTTTGTTGCTGGTGAAATACATCCCTTGTAAGGAGAGTCATCAATAAGAATTTTTCTTTGTGGATCACATTCAAACCCCATGGAAATTTTGGCTAGAGGCTTGAACATTGCCTCGACGTTTGGATTGTCGGGTCTAAACAATTTTTGAGTTTGAGCGGTGTAGCAAACATCTTGCAACCAAATTGCAAAGAAAGGCAATGTATCCTCAGCTAGATTGTTAGTGTTGCAAGGATTTGATACACATTATTCCTAGTAGCTCTCGACCAGATTGCAACATTAAACCTTTGTAAAATAGTCTTCAAGAATTGGATGCAACGTGGCCTGAGTATAGTATATCTTTTTGAATCCATTTTCACTGAGTTGTGGTGTGAGGATGGTTGAGGGGAACGTTCAAAAATAGACCATTTAAATCCAATATAATTGTAAGCATGGATTTCTCAACATCTACACTACATGAAGTAGTAGCAATTGGCAATAGCTGGTGAGTGGACTTTTCAGTCTCTTTTCATTCCACTTATTCAAGTAAGATAACTCCACTTGTTTAAGACCGTAATGTTTGAATCCCCACCACTTGTCCAACCTACACATTGATTAAATTCTGGTAAGATTTATCACAAATCTAGAGTAGAATCAAGATTCTATGGCCAAGGTAATCAAATAAGTTAGACAACACACAAAGCATAAGAGCACTCTAGATTCTCGTTGAGCATAAACTAAACAATAATCAAATTTTATATTAACTTGAGATTTCATCCATGAAAAATGAAAATGATGCATGTACTTGAGATTTCCATCCATGTACAATACTTTATAATGTCAAGTAAAGTCATAGTCAGCAAACAACTCTTCTCCTGCTTCAACTTGTGACAAATAGTCTCAATGCATACATGGCCATATTCTTCTAACTTGATGCGTGAAGAGGTGCATTTATGCCAAGGTGGAAAATTTGGATCAAGTGTATAGCGTACGTTGGGACAGACATTTGTACTGTGAGAACTATTTATATAGCCCGAAACATTTCCTTCTTCAACCAACCAATAATGTATGATTGATCTTCCTCTTCTTCTATGTTTGGATCCTCTAGAAGAGAATATTTATAAGCTCTTGGAAATATTTTGCATATCTTTTTCCAGTCTTGAAATCTATACTTATGCCCTCCATAGTTTAGAATAATCACACCACTTTCCAGGGTAGTATGCACAAATAGCCCATAACTAGCTCCTTGAATACATGAAAGTCGCACTTCAAAATCCACACCGTTAATATGGAAAATTACATCTTTGGGAATAGGAAAATTTTCCCAAAAGGATCTTCATTCCAATCATAGTATTAAATACATCTAGTTTTCATATCACTTAACTCCTTTGTGTCTGCAAAAAGAAGAAAATATTATGCATAAAATAATGACAAGATCAAAGAAAGTTATCATTATTTTATAGTCCAATAGGTCCATTGTATGGAAGACTTAGAGTGCCTCTTACATGGTGCCTCCAAGGTTTCCAAAAAATAAAATCATTGAAAAAAAAAGTCCACTATGTCTCTAATCTATTGCCCATTTGAAGCATAGAGAGAACCAAGGTCCACCACTTGTCCAAGCTAGACATGGAGCATTGACACAAGACCCAAGACTTATCCAAGAACCCTATAGTATATGTGGTAACATGGGATGCGTTGATGCAACAAAAGTAGTCTAGCATCCTCATCCATCTCTTTTTTCTTGTAGCATAGAGGGATTAGTTTCAAGGTCTATCACTAGTCAAAAACTACACATAGAACATTGATACAAGGTTCCACCACATGTGAAACCTATCATCTCTAGTAGCATGGACGGTTTGATATCAAGGTTCACCACGTGTCCTACCTATACTCTATTGTAGCATAGAGATTCTGCTTTGGTGGTACTACACTTGTCCAAACTTGGCTTGTTGTTGATATCTGGAGGTAATAAAGGGTCCTCCACTTATCCAAGCTAGGCATATAAAACAATTGCAAGGTCCACCATGTGTACAACATATGATTGATTATAGCATGCATGGTCTTATTTCATGGGAAACCATCTTCTCTCCGACATCTATCCAACCTCGGCTCCATTGAAGCATGGAGAGAAGCAAGGTCCACCATAATATGTTGTAAACGGGGGGTGTTTTTCAAGGTCCACCACTTGTCTAAGCTATGGTCCATTGGAACATGGAGAGAAGCAAATCTCCACCACTTTTCTAAGCTAGGATCCATTGAAATATGGAGAGAAGTAAGCTCCATTGTTTGTCTAAGCTAGGCTCCATTGGAACATGGAGAAAGCAAGCTCCACCACTTGCCTATTATTGCATAGAGGTTTTGGCTTTAAGGTCTACCACTTGTCCAACCTTGTCTTCATGTATGGAGATAATCAAGGTTGCAATGCTTCTCTAAGCTAGGGACATAAAAGAGTTTCAAGGTCCACTACATATATGATCTATGATGGGTTGTAGCATGGGAGGTTTCATTTTAAGGTTGACCACTTCTCAAGCTCCCCTTGTCCAACCTCAGATCCATTGAAGCATGGAGAAGATAGGTCTACCAACTCTCCAAAATAGGCAATAAAATCTCTATAAAACCCATGAACTGTTAATATATGCTATGCTGTGGATTTTTGTTTGAAGGTCCACTCCTTATCCAAGCTAGAATACATTGAAGCATGGAAATAAGTAAGATATATCTCTAGTCCAAGATAGGATCCATTGAAACATAGAGAGAATCAAGGTCCACCACTTATCCAAGCTATGCATGGGTAATTGATATAAGAACCACTACGTTTTCACCTATACTATGCTCTATCATGGATGGTTTCATATCCCACCAATTTTCCAACCTATTTAATATGTTGTGTTATGGAGGTTTTGTTTCAAGGTACTTCACTTGTCTAAGGTGGGTTCCATTGAAGCATGGAGAGAAACAATTTCTACCACTTGTCCAAAATATGCTCCTTTGAAACATAAAAGCAAGGTCCACCACTTGTCCAAGCTAATGTTTCTCTCCATTGAAGAATGGAGAGAAACAAGGTCCATTGAAATATAAATGCAAGATCCATCACTTGTCCAAGCTAATGTAACAAACGGGTGTTGGTTACAAGGTGCACCACACTTGTCTAAACTAGTCTTCATTCAAGGTCCACCACATGTCCAAGCTATATGATCTTGGTTTGAAGGTCTACCACACCTCTTGAAATTAGGATCCATGTAAGGTCCACCTTTTGTCAAGCTATTCCTTAATCTATGCTCTAATTGATTACTTATGCTAGTTCTCAAAGTCCAAACATAAGCTCCCTTCTACAAGGTTAGTTTAAATTTAGGCTCCAACACCTGTCTAAGCTAGGTTCAATTTATGAAGCATCACCATTTAACCATGCTAGGATCTAATGTATCATATCAAGGGGGTATTGATAAAAGGTCCAACACTTATTGAGTTCAAGCTCTTAAGTAATTAAGTCTTTGTGAGTATTAAATGTTATAGTTTTAGTCTAAAGATCCACCATTCAAAAACTCAAGTAATTTACTATTTACATTCAAACCTTGAATGCCTGAGATAAAAAATACAAACTCAATCAATACTATATAAAGAAAAATCTAACATTAAGAGTATCAAATCAACAAGAAACACTAACATGCACAAAAAACTCAAAACATACGTGTCTCCGTTTCCAAAAAGTCCTCCATTGATAGAGGATGTTGTTCTTCTTCTTCTTCTTCTCTTCGTGGAGAGCACTCCTTTGTAATAGGCACAGTGTCATCTGATTGCAAAGTGGATTGTTGAAGTCCAGCCCATTTTTCTATATCTTCATGAGACTTAACAAAGTCTAGCAGCATGGTCTCCACGTCTTTTGCCTCCTCCACACTATCAACTAAGCATATAACTTCTTTTTTCTGTTGTATTCCTTCTTGTGCAACCAAGGAGCCATCACCAAAAACATCAACAAGCTTGCGGTCTTCAAAACAATATGTACAAATGTAGTGTGGCAATGATGGAGCTTTGAAGTTTATCTGCTGTGATATTTGGATTTGATTTCGCAAACTTCCATCCTACAGAAAACATTGTCTCTTCTTTGTTTCTAGACATGTGCTACAATGCATATACTCCTGGAGATAGTTGAAAATCTAGATTCATTGGAACTAGAATGTCAATGCATTCCACCTCTGGATGACTATCAACTACAGAGACAAATTGTCCAACATCCTTAAACAAGCTGTCATTCTCCTTTTTGGCAATAAATAGATGCCTTATGAAATTGTGCACCCTCTATACCGTGTATGTCCAAATACCATTTGATAAGACCATTGCAAGTATAGTCAGCTGAAACAGCAACCCTTCCAACCTGTTTTTTGGATCCATCTTTCCTGAAACAAAAAAAACCGAATGTTATTTTAACATATATATTTTTGTAATGGATTAAGTTTGTGTGCATACAAGGTCGACCACTTGTTCAAGCTAGATCTAAACAAGTATACATAGTGATCCTTTAAGCTAGTAAACTAAGGGAACAGAGAAGCAAGGTCCACCACTTGTCCAAGCTCAGCCCTAGACAACATGGAGAGATTAGAGGTCTACTAATCGTCTTATATAGGCTAGCTCTATTCAAACATAGATAAAGGCAAAGGTCCACCACTTGTTCAAGCTACGACCCATTGAAACATGGAAAGAAGGATCCTCCACCATTTGTCCAAAATAGGCTCCATTGAAACATAAAGAGAAGCAAGCTGCACCATGTGTTCGAGATGCTAGGCTGCATTGAAATACCTTAAACCCACGATATTTTGTATATGTGGGGTTTAAATTCAAGGTCCACCACTCGTCCAACCTATTATCCCTAGTAGCATGAGTGATTTGGTCTCAAGATTCACCACTTTTCAACTCTATGTCATTATATTAAGAAGATCTGTTTGTTAAGGTCCACCACTTGTCAATCCTATAAAGCTATATCTTAAAGTTTATTCTTTCCCTCCACTTGAGGTGACCATGATAGGTTCTACATGGGGGTTTGGTTCCAAGGTCATCCACTTGTCCAAGCTAACTTTATTGAAACATAGAAAGAAGCAAAGGTTCAACACTTGTCCAAACTAGGGTCAATTGAAACATGGAGAGAAGGATGCGCCACCATTTTTCCAAGATAGAATCCATTGAAACATGAAGAGAAGAAAAATGCACCATGTCTCCAAGATGCTAGGATCCATTGAAATACCTTAAACCCACGATATTTCGTACATGGGGGGTTTACATTCAAGGTCCACCACTTGTCCAGCCTATTATCGCTAGTAGCATGAGTGGTTTGGTCTCAAGATTCACCACTTTTCCACTCTATGTCATCATATTAAGAAGATATGGGTGTTAAGGTCCACCACTTGTCCACCCTACAAGGATATATCTTAAAGGGTATTCTTTCTCGCCACTTGGAGTGACTATGATAGGTTTTACATGGGGGTTTGGTTCCAAGGTCCACCACTTGTCCAAGCTAGGTTCCATTGAAACATGGAGACAAGGATGCTCAACCATTTGTCCAAGATAGGATCCATTAAAACATGAAGATAAGAAAGCTGCACCATGTCTCCAAGATGCTAGGCTCCATCGAAATACCTCGAACCCACGATATTTTGTACATGCGTGGTTTACATTCAAGGTCCACAACGGGTCCAACCTATTATCGCTAGTAGCATGAGTGGTTTGGTCTCAAGATTCACCACTTTTCCACTCTATGTCATTATATAAAGAAGATTTGGGTATTAAGGTCCACCACCTGTCCAACCTATAAGGCTATATCTTAACACTAGGTTGGTAACCTAACAGGACATAAAAGTGTCCTTTCAAGGTTTTGAAAAAAACCTCCAAACCCATAGTAGATCCACTCATTTTGTAAAATCCTTTCATGAGGTTATAGTTCAAGGCCTACTACACATGGAAAAAATAAGAAACTTGTAAAATTTCTCATCTTTTGGTCACACCAAGCCTCCAAAGTTGATGGACCAGTACATTTTCATCAAAATAGTCATTTCTTACGTTTTGTTGCATAAAAATAAGATTAGGGATTTTTTTAGGACTTGAGATAAATTCCCTAGTTAACTTGAATGGGTTGGTGATTAGAACATATGATTGCTTCTCACTCACTATTTTTTGTTTTGCAAAAAGAAATAGGTTCAAAAAAGTTGAATTTTTACCATTCTACAAACCTATCATCAATGTTTCTATAGCCACGCTCAATACAAATAATATATGGATGTTTTCTTAGTTCCCTATTGTCCTTCAGGTTCATAAGGAGCCATGGAGCATGTCAAAAGAATAATACATATCTTACCAAGGAGAATCTTGGGGACAAAGATGAAGTGCTAAATACAGCAAACATGAAAAAACTGGGTTCAACATTATGAGTTGTAGAATCCCATAGAAACTATTCAATATCTAGCCAAATTTGATCCTTATGACTAGATATGGTTACTACCTACAAAATGCATGTAGTTGTCACAGGAAACTAACAATATTGAAAAAGTTATACTTGATATACTAGAATGTTTCGTTTTCTTCTATAATTGAAAAAATCAACCATCATTGTCTACTATGCAAAATAGGGTATTAGGTGCCCCAAAACTCAAGGAATATTAGCTTTATGTTACAATATGCGACATAGAAAATCAAAACTACATTTGGATATCATGAAAGCCACCAAAAAAATAATAGAAGAGCTAAAATTGGCTAAAAAACAGGATTTGACAATTTTTGTAATTTGGTCATAACTTACAACTTTAACATTTATTTCTCCCTAGAAGCATCAGGACATGTTGAGGACTACTAAAGATAGTTCTCTAGCATTATAGACCTCACAAACATGAATTCTAGAGTGGTATAGTTGAAAAAAGTTGAAAAAAGCCAAAAACAGGACCCGTTTTTTCACACAGTTTAGGTTGTGAAATGTTGTGCGAGGACAAGGTTAAAGATGGAATTGATATTCCAAAAAAATGTCGAGTTTTTTTCAGCTCATGAGACAAATTTCTAGACAGATAGCACCTCAAAATCCATTTTGAAACTCTTGACATAATTCAAGGAAAATGGTCACTTAACAGGACATAAAAGTGTCCCATTACCAACCTAGTGTTAAAGGGTATTCTTTCTCACCACTTGGAGTGACCATTATAGGTTTTACATGGGGGTTTGGTTCCAAGGTCCACCCCTTGTCCAAGCTAACTCTATTGAAACATAGAGAGAAGCAAAGGTCCACCACTTGTCCAAGCTAGGGTCGATTGAAACATGGAGACAAGGATGCTCCACCATTTGTCCAAGATAGGATCCATTGAAACATGAAGAGAATCAAGATGCACGATGTCTCCAAGATGCTAGGCTCCATCGAAATACCTTAAACCCACGATATTTCATACATGGGGGGTTTACATTCACGGACCACCACTTGTCCAACCTATTATCGCTAGTAGCATGAGTTGTTTGGTCTCAAGATTCACCACTTTTCCACTCTATGTCATCATATTAAGAAGACATGGGTGTTAAGGTCCACTACTTGTCTAACCTATAAGGCTATATCTTAAAGGTTATTGTTTCTCCCCACTTGGAGTGACCATGATAGGTTTTACATGGGGGTTCGGTTCCAAGGTCCACCACTTGTCCAAGCTAGGGTCCATTGAAACACGGAGACAAGGATTCTCCATTATTTGTCCAAGATAGAATCCATTGAAACATGAAGAGAAGCAAGATGCACCATGTCTCCAAGATTCTAAGCTCCATCGAAATACCTTAGACCCACAATATTTCGTACATCGGGGGTTTACAATCACGGTCCACCACTTGTCCACCAACCAATTATCGCTAGTAGCATGAGTGGTTTGGTCTCAAGATTCACCACTTTTCCACTCTGTGTCATTATATTCAGAAGATCTGGTTGTTAAGGTCCACCCTTGTCCAACCTATAAGGCTATACCTTAAAGGGTATTATTTCTCGCCACTTGGAGTGACCATGAAAGGTTTTACTTGGGGGTTTGGTTCCAAGGTTAACCACTTGTCCAAGCTAACTCTATTGAAACATAGAGAAAAGCAAAGGTCCACCACTTGTCCAAGCTAGGGTCCATTGAAACATGGAGAGAAGGATGCTCCACCATTTATCCAAGATAGGCTCTATTAAAACACGAACAGAATTCAGATGCACCATGTCTCCAAGATGCCAGGTTACATCGAAATACATTAAACCCACGATATGTCGTACATGGGGGGTTTATAGTCAAGTTCCACTACTTGTCCAACCTATTATCGCTAGTACCATGAGTGGTTTGGTCTCAAGATTCACCACTTTGTCACTCTATGTCATCATTTAAGAAAATCTTGGTGTTAACGTCCACCACTTGTCCAACCTATAAGGCTATATCTTAAAGGGTATTCTTTCTCAGGACTTGGAGTGACCATGATAGGTTTTACATGGGGGTTTGGTTCCAAGGGCCAACACTTGTCCAAGCTAGCTCTACTGTAACATAGAGAGAAGCAAAGGTCCACCACCCTTGCAAGCTAGGGTCCATTGAAACATGAAGAGAAGGATGCTCCACCATTTGTCCAAGATCGGATCCATTGAAACATGAAGAGAAGCAAGATGCACTATGTCTCCAAGGTGCTAGGCTCCATCGAAATACCTTAAACCCACGATATTCTGTACATGGGGGGTTTACATTCAAGTTCCAGCACTTTTCCAACCTTTTATCGCTAGTAGCATGAGTGGTTTGGTCTCAAGATTCACCACTTTTCCACTCTATGTCATTATATTAAGAAGATCTAGTTGTTAAGGTCCACCACTGTCCAACCTATAAGGCTATATCTTAAAGGTTATTCTTTCTCCCCACTTGGAGTGACCATCATAGGTTTTACATAGGAGTCTGGTTCCAAGGTCCACCACTTGTCCAAGCTAACTCTATTGAAACATAGAGAGAAGCAAATGTCCAAGCTAACTCTATTAAAACATAGAGAGAAGCAAATGTCCACCACTTGTCCAATCTAGGGTCCATTGAAACATGGAGAGAAGAATGCTCCACCATTTGTCCAAGATAGGCTCAATTGAAATACAAAGAGAATCCAACTGCACGATGTCTTCAAGATGCTAGGCTCCATCGAAATACCCTAAACCCACGATATTTCGTACATGGGGGGTTTACATTCAAGGTCCACCACTTGTCCAACCTATTATCGCTAGTAGCATGAGTGGTTTGGTCTCAAGATTCACCACTTTTCCACTCTATGTCATTATATTAAGAAGATCTGGGTGTAAAGGTCCACCACTTATCCAACGTATAAGGCTATATCACTACAACACTAAATGAAGATATCGACGCGCCTATATCAACGGCCATGCATTTCCACGCCTATATCGATGACATTAGCGGGCGCCGATATAGGTGTTGCTATACGCGTCGCAATGTGCATCGATATACGCGTGGAAAGGTTTATTTGCCACGCGTATAGCGACGTGTATATCGACGCCAAGAAAATTGGGGGAAAAAAGCAAAATCCGCGCACAGGGGCCATTTTCGCTTGCTCGGGTCTTGGCCGAAACTTGTTGCACAAATATTATGTCCATCTCCACCCTCCCCAACCGCTCTCTCTTGCTCTATCTCTCTCTCTCTACCTCTACATCGTGTGTGTGTGTGTGTAGGAAAGAGAGAGAGAGAGAGAGAGAGAGAGAGAGAGAGAGAGAGAGAGAGAGAGAGAGAGAGAGAGAGAGAGAACGGTGTGTGTGTGTGTGTGTGTAGGAGAGAGAGAGAGAGAGAGAGAGAGAGAGAGAGAGAGAGAGAGAGAGAGAGAGAGAGAGAGAGAGAGAGAGAGAGAAATGTGTGTGTGTGTGTAGGAAAGAGAGAAAGAGAGAGAGAAATGTGTGTGTGTGTGTAGGTAATCAAAGAGAGAGAGAGAGAGAGAATTAATGTATGCTTAGGAAATTAAAACTAAAGAAAAAAAAATTAAAGAGAGAAATGAAATGAAATGTTATATTAACGTCTTCGAAAGGCCAAAGTGACCTATGAGACATGTGACTAGAAAGTTACAATGTGATGGATCTGATACAAAGTCAGAGTAAGAAGATGACAAAATAAAATATTATGGAATCCTAAACTGCTGGGTGTGGACTAAACGGCTAAACGAGCTAGTTGGTATAGGTAGATCTCCTCCATGGTTAGTACTCTGACCGGAGGATGTGCATGTTGAGCCAAAGTGACCTAGCTAGATCCTCCGATGCAGCCTCTGTCGATGTTGTGTAGTCCTCCGCAATCGTGGGCGTCTAGATCTCCCTAGATCAGTCGCTCGTTCGATCACTAGAGAGATAGGGAAGTAGAGAGCGAGAGAGAGAGAGAGGTAAGTAGAGAGAGAGAGAGAGAGAGAGAGAGAGAGAGAGAGAGAAAGAGAGTTATATATATATATATATATATATATATATATAGAGAGAGAGAGAGAGAGAGAGAGAGAGAGAGAGAGAGAGAGGGGAAGTGGAGCTCCAGGAGTTATGGTAGAGAAATAGGAAAATAGAGAAATAGAGAGAGATAGGAAAATAGAGAAAGAGAGATAGCGAGAGCGAGATCGAGAGAGAGAGAGAGAGAGAGAGAGAGAGAGAGAGAGAGAGAGAGAGAGAGAGAGAGAGAGAGAGAGATAGCGAGAGCGAGATAGATCGAGAGAGAAAGAGAGATAGCGAGAGCGAGAGCGAGAGAGAAAGAACGAGAGATAGCCCGTACGTAGACAGAGAAGAAACTATGGAACTAAAAGAGGCAAAGGGGTTTTGCCTGCTACATGCATTGCCATGTACACCTGGGAGTGCACGTATGTGTCTACCCATATAGGATTTGACCAATAAAGACAAGATTTTGACCCGGTGGTCCTGATCTCCGTACACCTTTAGACCGACGTGTACGGAGATTGGGAAAGACTAGAGAATGCGAGGTAGTTTACATTGTGAGGAGCATATATATATATATATATTAAAACAACATTCATAATCGTTGTAGATGGCAACGTCATCAACTAACATGGAGGAAAAGATTGCATGCTCATGCACGCTCTGCAAGTATCAAATCCTGCGCAAGCGTAGGATATGTAATGAGCATGTGCACAAGTACGGAGAGTTTGCTAGAGAAACCGTACAGAATCTGCGATACGACTCCTATGGAACGGGCATTGATTTCCGTGACATAGCACCTACATTTGAGAGAGAGAGAAAAAAGATTATGCGTGAAGGTCTGACCAATATAGAGCCACGGATGGAAGCAGAAAAGGGCTTACAGACAGAAGACGATGGCATGGAGGAGATGCTGGATGCCTTCTTCCAGACAAGCGAGGAGAACGTGAACAAAGCAGCACCAGAAGCCGTGCGCCTATCTCTTGAAGACATGTTGAGAAAGTTGGCACGTCAACCAATCTATGAAGGCACCAAAATATCTGTGCTTCGTACTTGTCTGGCGTTTTTGAATCTTCAGTCAGTGTACGGGTGGTCAGATGCAAGCGTCACTGCTTTGTTTAGGTACGTAATTTACAAAAGAGATTTTCCGATTGCAACGGTGATGTGTTCGAAGAGCTTTAATTTTAATTTAATGTGGCTTAAATAGGTTATTGCGGGAGAAACTTCTCGCGGCTGGCAATGAAATGCCCCCCTCCAGGCCAGACGCAAAGCAACTTCTGACCTTAGTTGTCTTGGACTACAACAAGATTCATGCATGTCCAAATGATTGCATTCTTTTTCGCAATGAATTCGCAGATTGTCTATCGTGTCCTAAGTGTGGAGCAATGCGCTACAAACAAGATGCAGTTGGCGAGACAGTGCCAGCTAAAGTGTTGCGGCATTTCCCTATTATTCCTAGGATAAAAAGCATGTTTCATTGTGGTTCCATTGCAAAGTTGATGGGCTGGCATTCTACGAATAGATCCACTAACGCAACATTTAGGGTGCCCACTGATTCGAAGGCTTGGAGGCACATTGAAGATACCTGACCACATTTTAAGAGTGAACCACGCAATTTGCGTTTGGTCATGGCAATGGATGGAGTCAATCCATTTGGCTTGAGAAGCTCGTCATGGAGCACTTGGCCTGTGTGCCTTATCAATTACAACCTCCCACCGTGGCTTGCTATCAAGAAGGGTCATTTGATTTTAAGCTTGATTGTACCCGGTAAGTTCAAAGCAAAAAACATGGATGTTTATCTAGCTCCACTAGTTGACGATCTCCAGGAGTTATGGCATGGGATCGACATAGTAGATGCGGTTGAACCTGTAGGACAACAGCATGCAAGGATCCATGGACTTCTTATGTGGACTATGCATGATTGGCCAGAATAAGGAGAAGCTTCTGGTAATGGTTATTGATTTACAAAATTCTCGCTATTCGCAAGCCCTTTGCCTTGGCCTCATTCATGCTTTGATATATGCAGGACTAACAACTTCGGGATACAATGCATGTCCAATTCGCGGGCAGTCTTTGAATGTGCGCTATTCTACCTCTCTTCGAAAGACAATTTATCAAGGCCACCACTGTTATCTTCCAGATGGCCATCACTTGCACGAAGGCCAGCTTGGTCGCGTCGAATGTCGTCCTATGCATGTACAAGAGTGGCGTCGCCGATGGGAGTAACATGAGGGGCAACCTGTTCCAGGAATGAAACGTTTGTCCATTCTCCATACGTTGCCGTACTGGGGTGATCTAATAATTAACCATTTGCTGGATCCAATGCATATATTCAAGAATGTGGGAGAGATCCTCTGGAAGACAATCATGGGAATGAAAGACAATCGAGCTTCACGAGATGATTTGCAGTCGGTTGGAAAGATGCCAGAGCTGTGGCCTTTCACCAATGCAGTTGGTCAAACAAAACTTCCAAGAGCGCCATGGGTATTGCTAAAAAACGAAGAGCGACAAGTGAAAAGGGTGATTTCAGAGTTCAGGACGCCAACAGGATATATGCGATGTCTCAAGACAGCATTCACCCGTGACGATCAACTGTCAGGGTTGAAATCGCACGACTGGCATAAGTTCTTGCAATTCATTCTTCCAATTGCGATCAAGGGGTGTTTAACGGAGGAAGTGCAAACCTACATATACAAGGTTTCAGAGCTAGTGCGATGGATCTCTTCCAAGGAGATACGGGAGAAATCTATTGCAGTCACAAGGGCTAACTCCATTGAGGCAGTTTGCATGATTGAGAAGTATCTACCTACGAGCTGCCTAACTATCTATTGCAGTCACAAGGGCTAACTCCATTGAGGCAGTTTGCATGATTGAGAAGTATCTACCCACGAGCTGCCTAACTATCCAAATGCACTTGCTCGTCCATGTAGTAGATGAGGTTGCAGTGGCAAGTACAATCCACAGCCGTTGGATGTTCTTTCTAGAGTGGTTCATAAAAACACTTAAGGGTTTTGTTCGCCAAAAAGCGCGTCCAGAGGGGAGCATGGCAGAAGGATGGTTGGTGCAAGAGTCTCTTGTATTGACGACCTAATTTCTATCCGTTTCTGACCCAAAAATGCCTTGACTGTGGAGCGATGAGGAGGATGCAGGACTGGTGGGAGAGGAGCCGCAAGGGCAAGGGGTGCCGAAGAAAATGAACCTGGACATGCGAGAAAAGATCATGAAGTTCTGTATACTAAATTCAGCGCCGATGCAAAAATGGCTTGAAAGGTACGAAAAAGAGAAAGAGAGACGCAATCTAGAGCAACAGGGTTTCAGGCGAAGTCGAACGACTAGAGGCTTACCCTTGCCAGACTATCTCGCTCCTCTACCTGAATTCCCTAAAATGGCATGGTTGGACAAGACAGTGAGAGCAGCTCGACAGATCGGAGGACCCATATCTCTAGAAAAGGAAGAGCTGGCTATTAGATGTGACTCCAAGCTCTATACTGTACGCGGAGACGGTTCTGTTGACATGGATAAAGTCGGGACTAAGATGCGACAGCGGATTCACCAGCTCGTGGAGCTGCAGTTTTTGACCAGCATTCTGACGTCTTGGGATCAACAAGAAAAAGAAAAAGTCACTTACATAGTGGAGACCATCCAGAGAGAGTACCAGCCTGCTCCGGGTTCTTCCGTTGTTTCGGCGCGGTGGATCAAGGGTGTTGCACAGGACACCATCAAACATCGACGAGATGCAGCTCGGAGGGCTTTTAGGACCGGCTCGCCGAAGCCTTCGGACATCCCACACGAGACGTGGCTGCAGATCAAGGAGGATGAGCGGACAGCGGCCACGCGGTTCAGAGAGCAGCGTGAGGCCGCGCAGGTACGACAGATGACTAGGGGGACATCTCATCTTGGCAGCGGAGGCTTCGACACCTTTTGCTATGAGTTTGTGAGTTTCTAATCCAATCTTAACTATGGCGTTTTTTAAAACGCGATGAATCATGTATTCTTATTACTTTGATTTTTGTATAAACGCAGAATCTTGTGATGCATCGATCTCCATCACACGAGGAGGAGTCATATGGATATCGCAGAGGTATCTATGAAGTACTGAATGATCTTGAAGCTTCAGGAGAGCCTGTAGACTGGGAGGCCTTACAGTCTCGTTCATCACTTGAGGTGAGACGTTAATATGTGTGAGTTGATTTAATTAAGTCAGTATATGTGAAGTAATATCAATACTAATTTTGTGAGTTGTCCTATGTGCAGGTTGCGACACCTAGTCATTAGTGGACCAGATTTCATCTATATTCTTTGTGAGACACAGACACGCTTCTGTGTCTCTTTTTTGTACAAACAGTTAGTGTTCAGACAGTTATTGTTTCCCTTATGGTTATGATTATTGTCATTGTCATTGTATAGACAGTTCTTGTTTCTCTTTCTGGTTATGATTATGGTTATTGTTAATTTTGTTTATGGTTATGGTTATCTGCATTATGGTTTTGATCAAAGTGGTTATAGCCGGTTATGGTTTTAAGTTATGGTTATGCTTTTAAGTTATGGTTATGGTTCGTTATGGTTATGCTTTTAACTTATGGCTATGCTTTTCAGTTGGTACGGTTGTCTTTTATTGGCCTTAAATTTCATGTGAGATCCTACATGGATAGCATGTAAGAGGCATATACATGATATGGTTTTTTTTTTAAAGTTTATGTAAAAACAAAGGGAACTCTTTCGAAATTTCTGCACGCGGGAGCATGGTTGATATTTTGGTGCTACTCCCTTTCTTGGCCAGAGGGCAGGAAGTCTGGCTGTGGCTGTGTCCATCTTTTAACTGGGCACAGGCCAGGCTACCTGCCCTCTGCCCAAGAATTTTTTTTTCTACTATGGTCGTCGCTATGTGCGTCGCTAATAGCGACTGGTTTCACAGCGACGCACATAGCGACGGGCCGCATCGATAACACGTTTTTTTGTTGTGGTGTATCTTAAAGGGTATTCTTTCTCACCACTTGGATTGACCATGATGGGTTTTACATGGGGAGGTGGTTCCAAGGTCCACCACTTGTCCAAGCTAACTCTATTGAAACATAGAGAGAAGCAAACGCCCACCACTTGTCTAATCTAGGGTCCATTGAAACATGGAGGGAAGGATGCTCCACCATTTGTCTAAGATAGGCTCCATTAAAACACGAAGAGAAGCAAGCTGCACCATGTCTCCAAGATGCTAGGCTCCATCGAAATACCTTAAACCACGATATTTCGTACATGGGGGGTTTACATTCAAGGTCCACCACTTGTCCAACCTATTATCGCTAGTACCATGAGTGGTTTCGTCTCAAGATTCACCACTTTTTCACTCTATGTCATTATATTAAGAGGATCTGGGTGTTAACGTTCACGACTTGTCCAACCTATAAGGGTATATCTTCAAGGTTATTCTTTCTCACCACTTGGAGTGTCTATGATAGGTTTTACATGGGGGTTTGGTTCCAGGGTCTAGCACTTGTCCAAGCTAACTCTATTGAAACATACAGAGAAGCAAAGTTCAACCACTTGTCCAAGCTAGGGTCCATTAAAACATGGAAAGAAGGATGCTCCACCATTTGTCCAAGATAGGCTACATTGAAACACGAAGAGAAGCAAGTTTCACCATGTCTCCAAGATGCTAGGCTCTATCGAAATAACTTAAACCCATGATATGTTGTATATGTGGGGTTTGCATTCAAGGTCCACCACTTGTCCAACCTATTAAAGCTAGTAGCATGAGTGGTTTGGAGTCAAGATTCACCACTTTTCCTCTCTATATCATTATATTAACAAGATCTGGGTGTTAAGGTCCACCACTTGTCCAACCTATAAGGCTATATCTTAAAGGGTATTCTTTCTCGCCACTTGGAGTGACCATCATGGGTTTTACATGGGGATTTGGTTCCAAGGTCCACCACTTGTCCAAGCTAACACTATTGAAACATAGAGAGAAGCAAAGGTCCACCACTTGTCCAAGATAGGGTCCATTGAAACATGGAGATAAGGATGCTCCACCACTTGTCCAAGATAGGCTCCATTGAAACATGAAGAGAAGCAATATGCACCATGTCTCGAAGATGCTAGGCTCCATCAAAATACCTTAAACCCAGGATATTTCGTACATGGGGGGTTTACATTCAAGGTCCACCACTTGTCGAACCTATTATCGCTAGTAGCATGAGTGGTTTGGTCTCAAGATTCACAACTTTTTCACTCTATGTCATCATATTAAGAAGATCTAGGTGTTAAGGTCCACCACTTGTCCAACCTATAAGGCTATATGTTAAAGGGTATTCTTTCTCGCCAGTTGGAGTGACCATGATAGGTTTTACATCGGGGTTTGGTTCCAAGGTCCACCACTTGTCCAAGCTAACTCTATTGAAACATAGAGAGAAGCGAAGGTCCAACACTTGGCCAAGCTAGGGTCCATTGAAACATGTAGAGAAGGATGCTCCACCATTTGTCCAAGATAGAATCCAGTTGTCCAAGATAGAATCCATTGAAACATGAAGATAAGCAAGCTGCACCATGTCTCCAAGATGCTAGGCTCCATCGAAATACCTCGAACCCACGATATTTCGTACATGAGTGGTTTACATTCAAGGTCCACCACGTGTCCAACCTATTAACGCTAATAGCATGAGTGGTTTGGTATCAAGATTCACCACTTTTCCACTCTATGTCCTTATATTAAGAAGATCTGGTTGTTAAGGTCCACCACTTGTCCAACCTATAAGGCTATATCTTAAATGTTAATCTTTCTCCCCACTTGGAGTGACCATGATAGGTTTTACATGGGTGTTTGGTTCCAAGGTCCACCACTTGTCCAAGATAACTCTATTGAAACATAGAGAGAATAAAATGTCCACCGCTTGTCCAAGCTAGGGTCCATTGAAACATGGATAGAAGCATGCTCCACCATTTGTCCAAGTTAGGCTCCATTAAAACACGAAGAGAAGCAAGCTGCACTATGTCTCCAAGATACTAGGCTCCATTGAAATACCTTAAACCCATGATATTTCGTACATGGGGGGTTTACATTCAAGGTCCACCACTTGTCCAACCTATTATCGCTAGTAGCATGAGTGGTTTGGTTTCAAGATTCACCACTTTTCCACTCTATGTCATTATTTTAAGAAGATCTGGGTGTTAAGGTCCACCACTTGTCCAACCTATAAGGCTATACCTTAAAGGGTATTCTTTCTCGCCACTTGGATTGACCATGATGGGTTTTACATGGGGCATTGGTTCCAAGGTCCACCACTTGTCCAAGCTAACTCTATTCAAACATAGAAAGAAGCAAAGGTCCACCACTTGTCCAAGCTAGGGTCCATTGAAACATGGAGGGAAAGATGCTCCACCATTTGTCTAAGATAGGCTCCATTAAAGCACGAAGAGAAGAAAGATGCACCATGTCTCCAAGACACTAGGCTCCATCGAAATACCTTCAACCACGATATTTCGTACATGGGGGGTTTACATTCAAGTTCCACCACTTGTCCAACTTATTATCGCTAGAAGCATGAGTGGTTTGGTCTCAAGATTCACCACTTTTTCACTCTATGTCATTATATTAAGAAGATCTGGGTGTTAAGGTTCACCACTTGTCTAAGCTATAAGGGTATATCGTAAAGGTTATTCTTTCTCGCCACTTGGAGTGACCATATTGTACATGGGGGTTGGTTCCAAGGTCCACCACTTTGTCCAACCTAACTCTATTGAAACATAGAGAGAAGCAAAGGTCCACCACTTGTCCAAGGTAGGTTCCATTGAAACATGGAAAGAAGGATGCTCCACCATTTGTCCAAGATAGGCTAGACTAAAACATGAAGAGAAGCAAGTTGCACCATGTCTCCAAGATGCTAGGCTCCATCAAAATACCTTAAACCCACAATATTTGGTACATGGGGGGTTTACATTCAAGGTCCACCTCTTGTCCAACCTATTGTCGCTAGTAGCATGAGTGGTTTGGTCTCAAGATTCACCACTTTTCCACTCTATGTCATTATATTAAGAAGATCTGGTTGTTAAGGTCCACCACTTGTCCAACCTATAAAGCTATATCTTAAAGGTTATTCTTTCTCCCCACTTGGAGTGACCATGATAGGATTTACATGGGGTTTTGGTTCCAAGGTCCACCGCTTGTCGAAGCTAGCTGTATTGAAACATAGAGAGAAGCAAAGGTCCACCACTTGTCCAAGCTAGGGTCCATTGAAACATGGAGAGAAGGATGCTCCACCATTTTTCCAAGATAGGCTCCATTGAAACCAAGATGCTAGGCTCCATCGAAATACCTTAAACCCACGATATTTTGTACGTGCAGGGTTTCCATTCAAGGTCCACCACTTGTCCAACCTATTCGAGCTAGTAGCATGAGTGGTTTGGTCTCAAGATTCACCACTTTTCCACTCTATGTGATTATATTGACAAGATCTTGGTGTTAAGGTCCACCACTTGACCAACCTATAAGGACATATCTTAAAGGTTATTCTTTCTCACCACATTGGAGTGACCGTGATAGCTTTTACATGGGTGTTTGGTTCCAAGGTCCACCACTTGTCCAAGCTAGGGTCCATTGAAACATGGAGAGAAGGATGCTCCACCATTTGTCCAAGATAGGCTCCATTGAAACATGAAGAGAAGAAAGTTGCAGCATGTCTCCAAGATGCTAGGCTCCATCAAAATACCTTAAACCCACGATATTTCGTACATGGGGGGTTTACATTCAAGGTCCACCACTTGTCCAACGGATTATCGCTAGTAGCATGAGTGGTTTGGTCTCAAGATTCATCACTTTCTCACTCTATGTCTTTATATTAAGAAGGTCTGGTTGTTAAGGTCCACCACTTGTCCAACCTATAAGGCTATATCTTAAAGGTTATTCTTTCTCCCCACTTGGAGTGACCATGATGGGTTTATATGGGGGTTTGGTTCCAAGGTCCACCGCTTGTCCAAGCTAACTGTATTGAAACATAGAGAGAAGCAAAGGTCCACCGCTTGTCCAAGCTAGGGTCCATTGAAACATGGAGATTCACCACTTTTCCACTCTATGTCATTATAGTAAGAAGGTTTCGGTGTTAAGGTCCACCACTTGTCCAACCTATAAGGCTATATCTTAAATGATATTTTTTCTCACCACCACTGGGAATGTGCATGGTATGTTTTATATGGGGTTTTGTTTCAAGGTCCACCACTTGTCCAAGCTGGATTAACTAGCACCTATCTACTAGCATACAAACAACATTCAACTAGATTCCCTACCTATCATGTCCAGTAGCATGGATGCTCTGGCTTTAAGGTCCACCACTTGTCCAACCTATACTCTCTTATGTAAGGGAGATCATGCTATAAATTCAAAACCTTCTCGCCTAAATTTAGAATTTAAAATCTTATTGCCTAAATTTAAATTATCTCTCCCAAATTTTAAAATATCCCGCCCAAATTTTAAAATTCAAACTTTTTTATAAAATTTAAATTTTACCGCTTAAATTTAAATATTCCACGTGAAATTGATTTTAAATTCAAGTTTACCACAAAAAGATGTGATTATCCCACCTAAATTCAAATATGCAAACCTCAAATCATTATATTGTACATAAATTCAAACAAATTCAAATTAACAAGCCTACACTGATACTAGTTTGCATAGATATGAATTTATCACACCTAAATTATGTCACCATGTTATAGAGAGTGGTTAGAGAATTTGAACAAGGTCCACCACTTGTCCAACCTAGATACCAAGAAGGATTGAGTGTACAAGGGATTGTTTGGAGGTGCTTATAGTCCACCAGTCTCAAGGTCCACCGCTTGTGGTAAGGGTCACCAAAAAGTGTATATATTCATCCAAACAAATACACGTATTTTTGGTCTACATGTCCTAGTTTTAGCCATTTATGTCCATTAGGTGTATCACTAAACAACACTACTTTTGTTGAGAAACAGAAGTTACAATCATATCTACAAATGGATTAGAGGAAAATCAGCTCAGCATACATCCAGAACTCGCTACAAGAATCGACTTTAACAGATCACGCAAGTAAGTCTTCCATTCAAGTTTACTAGTATTACAATGTGTTAGTTATCTGTGATATTTATGTATGTATATATACTATGTGTGAATATCGTAATTCAGTGTAATTGTGTATCTACATTATGTATAAGTATTACAATGAAACAACACAAATATACATACATACACATAGATAACACAGACGCACACATACATGAGCATGTATTTTCAATAGAGAGATAGCAAGATACAGAGATAGATAGAGAGAGAGAGAGAGAGAGAGAGAGAGAGAGAGAGAGAGAGAGAGAGAGAAATACCTGTTTTCTAGAGAGAGGAGAGAGATAAAGATAATAGATTTCACCGTGTTTATGTATGTGGAAGAGAGGAAGATGATGTATGGGAATATGTGCATGTATTTTCAAGAGAGATACAAGAAGATAATAGATTTCACCGTGGTTATGTATATGGAAGAGAGGAAGACAATGTGTGGGAATATGTGCATGTATTTTCAAGAGAGAGACAACAAGATAACAGATTTCACTGTGGTTATGTATGTGGAACAGAGGAAGACGATGCGTGGGAATATGTGTATGGGTGCGGGAATACTTTTAAACTATGTATCTCTGTCTTTTGACGAGAGAGTGTGTGTGCAAGAAAGAGTTACAGAGAACCATCTTCTCTATATGGAGAAAGACAGAGAGTGAGAGAGAGAGAGATACCTGTTTTTCCTTTATTCGTGAGGTGTGCAATGTCTCCTGAGAAGAAGCTATGCCCGATCCTGCCCTTTTGGAAATTGGTGGGTACGATGCTGTTTCTTTATCTTGTGCATGAACTGTCAATCCTATGCGCTCCACATGTGCGTTGTGTATGACGCCGAGTTTGCTCCTCTACACGCACGTATACTTCAATTGTGTGCGATCTGCATGCACTTTTTGTGTGTTTGTTTCTCGCCTGCTTTCTCTGTGTGCGTTGCTCGTGTGCTCTCTCTGTGCCTAATATTGATAGGGTTTATTAGAATGCCACGTAAGCTACAAGTCCACGTTTTATCATAGGATTACAAAAAAAAAGCAGTATAAAACATCAACCAATTCACACGGCCAAAATTAAAGAAATCATGGTTGAAAAGATGCAAAACATGCGTAACTCTATACTAGGAATTCACTTTAAAAAAAATAATCTATGGGCGTTGCCCCTAGCCCCGCGGGGGCGCTACCGCCCCTTGACCCCGCCTGGAACAATATCCCAAAATCAGCTTCCCAAGCGCCTCCATCGAGAGTGCCATATTCCACATCCCCAGCAAGAGCACGACCCCCAAACCTCACGTGGAAGCACTGCCTCGTCGGATGCACCATTGTGGCATTGCCCTAAGACCTCATATCTGGAGTGCTAAATGGAAACATTCTTCATTAGTGAAATTTTGAACATAAATTATATTTAGCATATACGTAAATATAATACAAATATTTAACATATTAACTATACTACTAATTTACTATAGCACTTCTAGATTATGTCCCATACTATATTTAAGGTGCTAAAGGTATGGCCTTATGGTCCTAGATTTAGCCAAGTGGTCAACACATATAGGACCAAGTGCACACTGTGCCAAAAAACTTGGCCATCACTTCACTTGCCAAAGTTTAGGCCACATGGTCAATCCTAAGTTTCCAATGTTCTTATTATGTCATAAGAGACAACAATTCTTTTTTGTCACCTTTTGCCTCGTGGAAAACCTAGGCTTGTTTTCACATACTCAGGCACTTCAAGCCATCATAAATTTTCATTACTCTGCGGCAACCCTTTGGTTTCAAGATCCACCACTTGTCCAAACTTGATTTGGGAAGCAAGGTCCTATAATAGTTTTCTTTGGACATTCACCATTACAACTAAGTCCACCAGTTGTCCAAGCTATGTTTTAATACACTAAGGAGGTTTTGGTTTCAAGGAGAACCACTTGTACGACTTTGTTTTTGGAAGTAAGGTTTTTACATAGTTCACCTTGGACCTTGGACATTGGATACTACAACTAAGCCCACCACTTGTCCAAGCTATCCTCTATATATAGCCAAAGGGTTTGGGTCAAGATTCACCACTTTTCCAACCTTGCTTCCATTAAAGAAAGGAGGGGCATTATAACTAGGTCCACCACTTGTCCAAGCTATGCTCTAATATAGAAAGGGGATTTTGGTTTCAAGAATCCAACACGTGTTCAACCTTGCAAGAGTCAAGGGATACTTGGACATTGGAAATCATAGTCCTATAGTAGTTGATAGGTGGCAGTGGGTATTACAACTAGGTCCAACCTATGCTCTCATATAGCAAAGAGGCTTTGGTTTTAAGGTCCACCACTTGTCCAACCTTGCTTCCATTAAAGAAATGAGGGGCTACATAAACATAGGCAAGCAAGGTAGCAAGGTCCTAAGGTATTTCACCTTGGATATTGGGCATTATAACTAGGTCCACCACTTCTCCAACCTTGCTTCCATTAAAGAAATGAGGGGCTATGTAAACATAGGCAAGCAAGGTAGCAAGGTCCTAAGGTATTTCACCTTGGATATTGGGCCTTATAACTAGGTCCACCACTTGTCCAAGCTATGCTCTAATATAGAAAGGGGATTTTCATTTCAAGATCCACCACGTGTTCAACCTTGCAAGACTCAAGGGATACTTGGACATTGGAAAGCATAGTCCTATAGTAGTTGATAGGTGGCAGCAGTGGTTATTACAACTAGGTCCAACCTATACTCTAATATAGCAAAGAGGCTTTGGTTTCAAGGTCCACCACTTTTCCAACCTTGCTTCCATTAAAGAAATGAGGGGCTACGTAAACATTGGCAAGCAAGGTAGCAAGGTCCTAAGGTATTTCACCTTGGATATTGGGCATTATAACTAGGTCCACCACTTGTCCAAGCTATGCTTTGATATAGGAAGGGTATTTTGGTTTCAAGATCCATCACGTGTTCAACCTTTTAGAACTCAAGGGATACTTGGACATTGGAAAGAATAGTCCTATAGTAGTTATTAGGTGGCAGTGGGTATTACAACTAGGTCCACCACTTGTCCAACCTATGCTCTAATATAGCAAGGATGCTTTGGTTTCAAGATCCACCATAGTTTCCAACCTTGCTTCCATTAATATAGCAAGGAGGATTTGGTTTCAAGGTTCACCACTTGTCCAACCTATGCAAACCTTTTTCATGTTGTAGCATGATTTTTTATTTGAAGAGTATTTTTCTATAACTATGGATTTAACAATGTAATCTTTTTCACTTATAGGATGGACTTCGAATCTGGGGAGAAAGAACAAATGATACTTACAATGAAATTGTTGGTATTGGTTGTGTATGTAGAATAGATCCAAATTCCACTTGTGGTGGTACAAAGATAGGGCAAGGAAATGTCTCCATACTAGTGGAGGAATGCTTGAAGGATGTGGTCCTAACTTTTCCTACAATGGACACTTCATCTCTCCAAGGCTCATTATGGAGTGTTGTTCGATGGCCAAAGCTTCTTTTGAAATCTTTTATATTAAATGGGAACTTAATTGATCCACAGGAAAGCTACAATGGTGATGAAGAACATGATAATTTTGATCCTCTAGTTACATATGCAATACCTATGACAAGCCCAGAATTTGAAGCAGTGATTTGAGAGTCTTGGAGAAATCAGAGGGTCCTTTTGAAAGATGACACAATGATGCAAACCATGAATGAAGGGACCATCTTATATCTATTTCCACATGATTATGTCAACTTTCAGGAACTTGGTCATGATTGTGTGGGTGTGGGTATTGAAAGAGCAAATGCAAGCATTGATGATGTGGTTGAAGTGGGTAGCATCACTTTGCTGAAGTGGCCCATCAAGCAGACAACAATGTTGAATGGGAGCCCATTACAACGCTTTGTTCCTGTTGATGGCATGCATGCTACATATGAGGATGTCTCCAATTATGACAATGTTGGAAAAAAACTTGATGGGAGGAATGATGTCCAGTTGTCAAGGAAGAGACGATACACTTTCATGAATAGGACTCAAAAATCAAAAGTAGCACCAGGTTCTACTTTTTACCTTTCAAACAAATCAATTCAAAGGGTATCATGCATTGATTGTTATGCACAAAAATGTTTCCAGTTTGCAGATCCTGATATGGTGACAAGGTTACGACAACAATTTTGGGGAGAGTATCAAAAATCATTCACTAATTATGTTTATGATGCTCTTTCTATATGTTATCAGAAATATGAGAAGTCAAGATACCAATTCAGGCTAAATGGCTCTATTGTTTGTTGTAGAGCATGGTATGAGCTACATGGAATACCAAAGACATCATTTTAGCGATACAAGGAGAACTTTGAAAATGGTGTGCGCCAATATGTACATGGGAACACATGTACATTGAGAAGGGGACTTCAACATACTAGTTTAGCAAGAGCACTACTAAATGATCTTGTGGAAAACAACTTTGAGAAGATGCCACATAGAAGTAGAACACTGCTAGATGGCTCAAGAGAGACTCAATTGGTGATTCCATCAACATACAAACAAGTGGATATTTTATGTGAAATCAGCACGACACTTGACCAAATTGGCTATGAGAAGAAGCTATCCCAATCTTCTTTTGGTAGAATTTGGAACAAAGAGTACCCACATGTCACTAAATAACAAAGACGAGTGAGTTCTCTAAGTGCAATATTTGTAGCTCAATCAAGGCAAGGTTAGAAGCTAAACCTTCTCTTGAAGAGAGAGCTCTTCTCTTGAGGGAGAGAGAAGTTCACATGGCACAACAAAAGAGTTGCAGAAGCCTATATTATGCATGGCACACGTATTCAGAAACTCAACCACAGAAATATGTATGCATAATCCATGATAAGATGGATCAAAAGAAGACTGCCATTCCTAGATTACGCATTGTTCCTAAGGGTGTGGATTTAGGATATAATCTGCAAGTGGCATTGATTGGCATGATCACTCATGGACAAGGAGAAGGTCATTACGGACACTTTGTCTTGAATGGTTTGTGGCCAGCTGATCCAAATCTTACAATTGGCTCAATTGCTTACTATTTAAATAACCTAGAGAGGATAGATAAGCATCCTCTTGGTGATCTAGTAACAAATGGACTTCCAAGGAGCAATATTTCACTACTACATGCTTTGAACTCAAGGGATGCTTTGGACTACCATAACTTGAGTGATGGAAAAGAGCCCATTGTGCAGCCATCATAAATTGCAGAAGAGGAATTGGGGTCAACATTTCGCAGGTTGCCAGAGAACTTGTTGCTACAATTGGATAATTGTGCAGGGGAAAAAAAAATCGATACTTATTTGCCTATTTGTCAATGCTTGCAAGGGGTGTTTTCAAAACCATCCAGCTAGGATTTTTAATAGTTGGGCATACACATGAGGACATAGACGCCATGTTTAGTAGGTTTTCATAGAAGTTGAGAGTTACACAAACCTATACTTTGCCACATTTGATGGATACATTACGAAACAAATCATCTTCATCTCCAGCTCCATTTTTTCCCACAAAGATCCTCGATTTCAAGAAATATTGTGATGGCTATCTTTGTGATGGACAAGACATACTTGTTGGACATTCCAAACCGCTTCAGTTCATGTTCTTTATGCAGGATGAGACACCAATGAAATAATATAAGGCACATGTAGGTGTATCAAGTTGGAGTAAAAGTATTCGCCTTCGGAAAACAGACACAGAAGGCAAGCCAATGTTACCACATGGAGATCCACCTCTAGTACCAATGGAGGAGTATGTCAAGGCCCACGAAGAAGTCATTTTGTGGCTAAAGAACTATATAAAATTTTGGAAAAATTTAGGGAATGGTTCAAGCATTCCATGATATTGTAGACCCGTGATAGATTATTGGAGTAAGGTAATTGAAGAGATTGGAAAAGCAATCATATCAGAGGGAGTCTTGTATGAAATGTTTTGGCCAAAAACTCAAGAAGATTTTCACCTACAAAGCACTACAATGAATTTGCAACAAGGAGCAGAAAGATTCCTAGGCCTTGAAGAGTTGAACGATCATTTTTGTGGGCCTCAACGAGATAGGCCAAGGGAAGAGTTTGACCCTATGGCCGATGTGCACCAAGGTGACTTTCTTATGCTTGTTCCGAGTGACACAGAAATCTATCCAGTGTGGCTTGCAATGGCTTTATCTGACATTGATAATGAGCCTACATCACCAAACTACAGAAAAATCTTGATTCAATATTGGGCACCTTGTGCGAGAAAAAATGGGATGACAGATACTCAAGCTTATCGTAATTGTTGGAAGGGTTATTGGGATGTCAACTATAAGGACCCACAAGTGTGGGAAACTAAAGATGCAATTGTTTGGTGCTGGAGACCCAACAAAGAAGGACCATTTTCTAGAATAAAGATTCCAGAAAGGCATGCTCTAAAAGCCAAAGAAGGCCTCACTCGTGCACATCAACCACACTTGGATCAAAGTTTAGATATGGTATCAAATGTGGAGTAGAATTATATGGAGCTTCTATTGTGACTATACGCAAACTGACAAAATTCAGATGACCAAAACATTGGAGAGGGGGAATGGGGTAACACACCCGGCACAAACACAAGGGCCTCTCTATAGCTTAGGGTATTCACAACACCCCTATCCTCTCGGAAAACACCTTCAAACACACAATTCACACTAGCACACCACTGTCTGCTCGATTTCCACTTCCCACATACTCCACAAAACCACCACACGACGCACACCTATTGCCGTGCCTTGTGTCCACCCTTACACACACACAACAACTCAATCTCACTCTCTCACACAAACCAACGGTCCGGGGGGGCACACACTTCCACACTGCCGGCACCGAGGAGAAAGATGAAAGCAGGAGAAGGAGAAGGGGGGAAGGGGAAACAATATCACAGGATGCAACAACGGCTCGATTGCACACCACAAAACACCTGTACAAACTCACACTGCCATCACCATGGCCATTTACACAAGAGAGATACAAAGGGCTTTGACATGCACACTCCTCTGTCTAGGCTTCCAAACGGCACAAAAACTAGGCAAAAAAGCTAAGAAGAAGCCCCTAATTTGATCAAATTTTTAACTTTTATAGGGTGGGGGGTTCAACTTGGGGAACTGCCCTTTAATTGGTCCATATGGCATCCATTTTTGGTATCTCTTCGAAAGGGGGGCACCGCCTTTTTCCATCTGCTCTCTTTCTCCCTTTTGCACTTTGGGGGGAGGCATTAGCGACGTTGCTATAACCCCTTGGAATTTTTTTATTTTTTATGCTTCAATTTTAACCCTCTTTGGGCTTAGCGTTGCACTGCTTGATTTTTAATTTTTTTCTCCCCTCTTTGTGTCCGACTCCTTTTGTCCTCTTTTGCTCTTTGGTTTATTTGATCTTGCCTCTGACCGGACATCCCTTGGTTTGGGCCCATTTGGCCTTACTTTTATCTCTGTCCGGTCGGGCTTGCCTCCTGTTCACTACCTTCCCCCGCCGTGGGACTCCTCCCCTAGCCTACCAATAGTGATGTCTCTATTGGGTGGGGGAGTCGCCCTTTAAAAAGTAAGGCCTTTTGGCCGCGGGAACAGCCCCCAGTCGGGTTGGCCACGTCGTCATTACCAACTCGCCGCCTGCACGCGCACGCGCCTCTTGGCTAGCCTAAATCCGCCGCGGAACGCACTCGGCCCGCCTACTACCGCCAAAACCGGCACCTCTCCGCCTGCGCAGCGCCTGAGGCGCTCGCACCATAGCTCAGGATCTTCAAAGGAGCCCACTCATCTCATATGGCTCAAGAGCGTCTCACTCCCTACAGTATATACAGCGCATTCTCTTGTTTGCCACCCGCATGTGGGTTCATTATTGCGCCATGTGGCAGCCCTTGGCTCTGTGGACTTGGCGTCACCAAAACTACCCCCAAAAAAAAAAATCTAGAATCACCATGTTTTTATGGCCTCCTTCTCCTGGCCCTCAAATCCTCCTCCTTGGTTGGAACTTCGTGCCACTAAGCTATGCCAACTCTTTTCCATGCCGGGCCCAGAGCATAAAAACCCTGCCGCCTTCTTAGGTTCTTAGGACTGCCATTCGAGTCCGCAAAAATGATAAAAAACATCTGCCAATACTTTCCTCGGCATCACCTTTCGTCTTCGTCCTGCTGCATCTAGTTGACCGAGTATCCGATTGACGTACCGTTGACTCGTGCTGACTTCACATGATGCACACTTTCACTGAGAGCCTTGGCAAGGCGGAAAAGACGCCAGATGGCATACCATTCAATGCAACCAAGTGGGCTCAGACCCGGCCCCTGAAAAATCTTCTAGTGGCCATAACTTGCCATCCAAGGCTCCGATTTGCAATCCGAGAAGACAGGCATGCTCCATAACTTGAGCACTACACATGTATGCCCTGTCCGTCGGGAATCTGCTACACCCTTTACCTTTAAACTGCAATATCTTGAGCACCGGGGCTCCGTTTGACGAGCCGTCTAGACTGGCTTGGAAAGCACACTGAAGACCACATTCTAGAACATAAAATCCACATGTCGGACACAAAAGTCCACCAACCTCCTTGGCTCTTTGCAGTACATCTTTGTCCTAAAAAACCACTTTGAACATACATCTCCGCTATCCTTGGGCTGCCTAGGGCCTTGGTACCTGCCCTAGTCTTCTGAACTGCACTCACATGCTGCCTCTACTTGGCACTAACCATCTCCTAGCTCGAACAAAATTTGGTTGCACCATCATTGCCCACCCCCTCGTTGAACATTTATGTTCAACCACACATGGCTTTATTGCACTAAAAATATGCATGCCAAAAAGAGACTCTCTGTACACTGCAAAAACACCTAACATATGTACAAAACTGGCACTTGCTACCCGGTGTTTTGTCTCATGAGAGTTGCCCAACCCCGTGCTTTACCTGTCACCAACCTCCTGGGTCAAACACCTTGCATTGATCTCTTCCATCCGCCTGCAACAACTTTGCGTAGTGCCACACCAAGGCACACACCCAACTGCATATCCAAACTGCCATCCACGCACTTCTACCACTCCAAGCACTTTTTGGCAAACTGCCCACTGGCAACAAAGCACTCCCAAGAACACCAAATAAAGCACCTTCGTGCTCACCATCCAAAGACTTTCTTGTACCATCACTCACATCAAGCAGACCTAACACATCGGACCCGCCCTCCCATCCATGTAAAGCTAGATCCTCATCCAGCAGATCTTGTATGGGCTCAACAGCACACTGCACAACTACCTTTATCACCATTCCTTTCAACCACCACTCACAGACCTCCTTACAAAGCTTGGACACCGCCTTGGAATTCGCATCACTTATCATAGAAGGCATTGACTTCATAGGAAGCATCTCTACCTTTGACTCCGCTTTGCCCTTCTCACCTGCCATGAACTCAATTCCAGCATCGTCGAGCTCCTCCTCGCAACTGGCCCTTCAAGGTCAATAGGCACCACTTGCTTATCGACTTCAATCACATGTTCTTTGACCACTGCATCCTCAATTTCTGCCAAGGAAGAGAGAGACTCGTTCTCTATCACATCCTCCTCATTCTCTTCCATAGGTACAACTGATCCACACCTTTTAGCAAAACTTTGCACCTAACACCACTATGACATATTCCACTGCTATCTTCATCAACATGGCCATTAGCATGGCACTGCACACCAGTTTTACCTGCCCATCATCTATAGGCCTAGACTACTCCATTCGTTCTTTACTAAGCACCTCGGCTTGCACTTCATGTTGCTCCTTGCACACATTCACTGCCTCTCCACTCACATGTAAGAGGTCGAACTCATCATACCTGGATTGGGATGCCTCCGTCTCTCAACTCGTATCTACGTCCATAGAGCTACTGTCACTCGACCGAGTCTCCACTTCGGTTTCAAGCTCCGAAATATCCTCTAGCTTCACCGCTTCAACCTCGTTTGCAAACCGCACTCCTTGCTCTTTACCGCACTTTAATGGAGCTTCAACAGCTTCACTCGAATTTGGCAGCACATTCCTTGTCCACTCTGGAACCATCTGCACTTCCTCCACAACTGGAACCTCTCTAGCCGGCATTTTGGGCATAGGAACTATCCTATCTCTTTGCAGCCAAAGAACTCTTGGTTCTTCTTGCACTTGCACTTCTCTTTGCATCACCTCTGGCTCGGCTACCACCGCATCACACTGCTTTGGCATCACTGCATTT
Source organism: Adiantum capillus-veneris (assembly GCF_014529385.1). Classification (NCBI taxonomy): domain Eukaryota; kingdom Viridiplantae; phylum Streptophyta; class Polypodiopsida; order Polypodiales; family Pteridaceae; genus Adiantum; species Adiantum capillus-veneris. The sequence goes on along the minus strand of NC_140931.1, from coordinate 107,477,141 downwards.
GGCAAACCCTGCCTAGCCTCGCGCTTCTTCAAAATCTTCTTGGTTCACCCTCTCACTAGAGCTACCGCCTCCTCATATGACATTGGGCCATCTACCTCCACTTTATCTCACACCTCCTCATAGAGGCAATCCATGAACTTACACAATTTCAAAAAACTGGCATTTTCTATAGCAGTTACCTTGATCAATTTCCCCCAAAGGGCTTCGAGCTCCCACTCGAATGCTTGAAAATATCTCTCCAAACTTTGCTTCAAAGTTTCTAGCTTTCGCTTTACTTCATCCAGCTACACATCCATAACAAATCTTCTTCGAAAAGCTGCCTCTAGGGCTTTACAATCTGCTTTTTTTTCATCACCAAGGCTATCGAACCATAGATTTGCTTTACCACGAACCACGAATGGGAGCACCTATACCGCACCATCTTCTCTCGATAAACCACTTTCCAACACGAACAATCCGTAGTCTTGAAGCCAAGTTTCCGCATCTTCAACCCCTGTGAAAATGGGAAATCTCATCCAGGCCATCACTAGCAGCACCTGCTCTTCAAAGGCCGCACCTTTGGCATCACAAAAATCACTGCTTTGAATTTAACTAGGAGCATCAACACACTCCTCAGTGGGGGCACCAGAAGATGAAGAGGGCGAATGGGGGAACACACCTAGCATAAACACAAGGGCCTCTCTATATCTCAGGGTATTCACAACACTCCTATCCTCTCGGAAAACACTTTCAGACACACAATTCACACTTGGAGACCACCGTCTGCTCGATTTCCACTGCTCACACACTCCACAAAACCACCACACGATTCACACCTATTGCCGTGGCCTATGTCCACCCTTACACACACACACACACACAACAACTCAATCTCACTCTCCCACACAAACCAACGGTCCGAGGGGGCACACACTACCGGCACCGAGGAGAAACATGAAAGCAGGAGAAGGAGAAGGGGGGGAAGGGGAAACAATAGCACGAGAGGCAACAATGGCTCGATTGCACACCACAAAACTCCTGTAAAAACTCACACTACCATCACCATGGCCATTTACACATGAGAGATATTGAGGCGGTCCGGGGCGGGCCCCTCACGGCTCCCGTGCTGCTCAATTGGGGTTGGGGAAACCACAAGCACAGAAATAACAACAATAAACCCACAGCCAAACAAGTGAAAGGGCACCACCTAGTTATGGTATGCGAACTAGGACGCAAGAGAGATTTTGGCACAACCAAGAAGATGCACCACACAACACACACAAGCAACCTCACACCAAGACACACTCAAAATCGACCAGAGAGAGCTAGAGCAACGGGAAGAGAGAGAGGAATGGATCTTGCGTAATATCTTATTTGTGACTTGCAAGTGGAGATGGTTCCTTAGGTTTCTATCATAGAGCTTGTACAAAACTCACTCAATGCTTAGTGATTGCTAAACATTGCCAAAACACACACACACTGTCTTAGGGTGGGGGAGACCTCTCACCACAATACCCTCTTATAATGGACACAACATTTGCAATGAAAACACACTAAACACTTTTTAAAAACAAGATCAACCGATAGAAACTCAAAATACACAAGTCACCTTGAATTCACCAAACCGTATTGCACAAATGGAAGGATGAAGATTTGAACCTCGAATCACACCTTTGATACACCAAACCTCGATTTATTGATGATGGAGGAACATATACAATAGTGGTTTTGATATTTGTGGAACTCACGCTCTCTCACTTGCAATGTGTAGCTTAAAAGATTCTCTTACACCAAGAGTGAAGCTCACAAAGTGGTTGCTACACGTAAGTCTCTCCTCACGCATAGAGTGCTGGGGTGCTATGTGAGATATTGGAGGTTGTTTTACAAGAAGGAGAGGGGCCTATTTATAGGTTGGATACCCTCATTAAGATTATTTGGAAATCCTAATTTACAAGATAACAAATCAGGATTATGATTCTTTCGAATATCAAAACATTGCGGGCCTTCTTTGTCTGCTTGAGTAATGGATGTGGGCTCAAAAAGAGCATTATTGATGGTAGATAAGGTGAAAGTAAAGTTTTAAGTAAGGAGAAAGACAGAGAGAGAGAGAGAGAGAGAGAGAGAGAGAGAGAGAGAGAGAGATAGAGAGAGAGAGTTACTATACACATGTCTTGAGGTGAGGTGTCTTTTATGGTTAGGTCAATGGCTATTTTGTGTTAGTATGTTAGTGATTAGTCTTAGTAATCACTAGAAGGTTAATGATGTATTTAGAATGGATAGAATGGTTTGGATGGTTGAATGAAGTGAGAAAATCCTTGTGATGGTGAAGCTTGAAGAAGTTTTTGACTTACTTGTGTAGGTTGTCAAAATGACTATCGATCTTCTTCTTTGTCTTCTCTTCTTTACGCCACTTCCACCAAGGTTGATTATCGCGATGAAAATGGTAATTTGGTTGATGAGATCTCTTGATTTGCAGAGGCCAAGCATGGTTTACATGCTGAATTTTATGTATATAAAGAAGTGGTAAGATGGAATTGTACTTTGGAGATAATAGAGAGAGACATAGAGATGGTCTATGTATATGGAGAGCTCATATGAGAGCTATGGAAGTAAGAGGGGAGGTTAATGGTGAAGAAGGTGAGAGAAACCATGAAAGTGCAGGTTTGAGTGAGGGATTGAAAGGAATGAGTGTGTGTGTGTGTGTAGAAGTGTGGAAAGAGGTGAGAGAAGACTATGGGCTACTTGTGAGAAAAGTGGGCAGATTGGGGTCCATTCAAAAAATGCTAGCTCACCGGTGGTTTCTCCAAAAATCACCAAAATGTTTGAGGTGATTATTCAGCTCTTGGTCCACATTTTCTCTTTTGACCACCGCTTCAAATTCAGAGTGGAGATGGATATTAAAAATCCCACCAAAAGATCTGTTTTTTCTTCACAAAAAGTCTTTAGTGGCCCCCCTTTTGTTGAATTTGCATATGGCTCGAAAGGGGAGCCCCTCCTTGCATGAGAGCATCACATAATTGATTCCTAGGGGTTTGAAAATGTGCATGGTTGTGGATTATGCACAAATATAATACATGGATATGATGAAAAAAGACAGGCTAGTATATATAAACAATTTATGGAATCTAGAATAGTGTGGGCTATAAATATATAAAAACTACATATATGAAAATATAGGGAATCAAATGAGGAGGGCTCTCATTTGTTTTATTGATGTATATTTATTTACAAGAGGTAAGAAATAATACCTGTAAGAAATAGGAATTTAGTGAAAGGCAATGACTGATGGTGGAAAGTATTTTTGAGGTTTTTTCTTAGGAGTGGATTCACACCAAAAATAAGAGAATCTTGTGTGAAGATATCTTTATAAGGAATAAAGAGCATGCAAAATGGTAAGAAAATTGTGGTAATGGTGAGTCAATGTACATAGCATACATAGACAAATAACACACACCTAAGTAGAAATATTTAAATAAATACCAAAATAATTATGAAAATTCCTTATATTTAGGCCCTATATACAATGAAATATTTAAACACAAAGAGGCCATAATATACTTTTTTATAGTTTTTTTTTGGATCAACTAGCCCAGTGACTAGCTAGCTGAGGGTTTTAAGAAGATATGAGAAAAGCCCCCTAACTCACACACGCCTATGTACAATGAAAAGGTAAGAATAGCCACAGTGTTTAGGTGATTTTGGTAGGGTGAGGTAACTCACTATGGCAATTATGGAGAGCCAAAAAAGGGCTATCATTAGCTCCCCCCTTAGATAATGGTACATTCATGTACCATTTATCCGATCATACAACATGTAGATTGTGTAACGTCTGTCTTTGTCTGCTTTCATCTTTGAAGAACCTTTGTTGTATGATTAAAAAACCTTGTGTGATATGAAAGGTTCTCAAAGTCAATAGCATGATGTAATGAAGTGAGTGAGGAAACCTCCTCCATTGAGAAAGTTTCCATAAGAACCCCCCAGGATCATAGATCTTGAAATATCTTTCCCAAAGAGAGATGTATGGTATGGAATCACTTATTGATTTCGGTTGAAGAATTTCGTAGATTTTATTGTTGTCCATCATTTCATCTATCACTATGAATGTGATATAAAATATTGGTTGCTCTTCCTCCTGTGTAAAGTTGATGTATCTGCTATGATCTTCAAGAGCTTGTATGAGCAAATTCCTGAACTGTAGCTCGTAAAATTCATTCAACTTGGGTAGGCTCATCAAGTCAAAAATTCTATGACCTCATTATTTAGGAAATCTTGATCCATGCTTCTAGCTGCTATTGGAAGGTATTGCAAATAGTTTACCACATAAGTAGAAAATAGACGAAGGTTTCTATTGCTTCCAACACATTGGAAGAGAATAGATTTTGGTACTGATTGATGAAATATCCACATGTAGCAATCAACAAGTTTTTCATCTATGATGAAGACCAGAAGCATCACAATGTGCGACCTCCATAAACCAAAGAACCAAATGAAGAAGGTTTGGAAACATCCGTTCATCACCAAGTATTCATGTCCTCTTCCACTTAAGAAGGTATGGTGCCCCCGATGAAAGGTATATGTGAAGAGAGGAGAAGTTGAATTTGAAGAGGTGAAACCCAATGTGAAGATGATTGGGGCTTCAAAAGCTTGGATTTTCTTGCTAAGAGATTGTCCCATGAATGAAGAGCCACCCACTAAAACACCATTGGAGAGAATGATACCCTTCTGACAGTTTCCTTTTATGATTTTATTTTTTACTAATCTCCCATGTTCTTCATCCCCTTCTAAGCCCCCCCTTTGGCAAGGTTGTAACTCCTCACATTGTACCACCTCAAAGGTTGATGGATTACTGTCTGATTTTGTGAAAACTTTGACTTCTTGCATGATAGGTTTCTCCATGCTTTATATACATGGGTCATACCAATGCTTTTCAACATCCTCAAACACTTCTTGAAGATTATCCTCACATGTATTCAACTCACACTCTTCTACTTTGTTTTGGAGTTGGCATTCTATGTACACAATCATCTCTTTATGATCAATGTGGTCTATGATCTCCCCACCTATGATTTCATCTTCTTCTTCACTCTCTTCTTTTAGACAAGATACACTCCTAGAACATTCCATAAGATCAAGGTTATCTTCAAGGTCTTCATTCTCCATAGAGTCATGTTGCACAAAAGCTTTGTCTGCTCGGCCTAGAAATTGATCCTCCGCCAAAAGGTTGTATGTATCTATTACTGAATCATCAATGCCATTTGAGATATCTTGTGCCGATTTTTGCATGCTTGTGATAAAGGTAGAAGAAAGAGATTCCACATTTGAATCATGGCCACACACTTTAGCACTTGAATAATCAGTTGGCATGTAAGTAACTTCTTCAACATTTGTCAGAGTAGAAGGAGACAAGTATGGCAAAGAAGATGACTCCTTGATAGAAACACTTTCATGATGGTTGGTTCTTCCAGCATGATGGAAACCATTTTTGATGTAGAAATACTTGTGAAACTTCCTTCGGGAAATAGTGACCGCTTCTTTAAAGGTAGAGGGTCCACTACAAGTAACCTTAGTCTTTAGGAAAGGAGAAAAATCCAAAATAAATTGCTCCGTTTTTACATAATCTGGAAATGTAGAACTAAACCCACATCCTCCCCATTGACGAGACAAAATATCCTCATAAGCATAGTAGTCTTCACCATGTTGTTGAAGTCTCCCTAATGAAGCCCATGATTTCTCCGTTGTTGGAAATTTAGAGAATCTGGTCTTCAAAGCTTTGGAAATTTGGGTATACCCATCTTCAATCTAAGAAAACATACTCCAAAACCATTGCTCAGCGTTGCCTCTAAGGCATAGCAATATAAAATCCCCTTTTTCAATGTCATCCCTTTTACCAAGGATATGACAAACCATTCTAAAATCAGCAAGAAAATCATCAACATCTTCTTCTAGATTTCCGAAGAAGATTGGGATATCATCAAAGGTATAGCGTGTCATAGTCTCTCAATGCTAGGACCACACAAAGATTAGTTCCAAACAATCATTTTCTCTCATGAAATCAACTAACTACACAAAGTTTTGAAAGGTCTTTCAACATGAATTCTAGACTCTTATGTGGAAATGTTTTTTTCCCTTCTTTTGTTATGCTAATCCAAACCATATTCTAGATCAATTTTTGTTGCCTTCAAATTAAAATCGGTCATACAAGTTTCATGATTCATATAATCTACTTGATTATGCTAAAATTCAAGCATTCATGCAATACAAAAACAATAAGCACAAAGTCATTCCTCAGTGGGGGCACCAAAATTGAGGCGGTCCGGGGCAAGCAACAAGAGAGGCGACCACTAAACACCCCTCAAGGCTCCCGTGATGCTCAATTGGGGCTGGGGCAATCACAAGCACAGAAAAAACAACAACAAACCCACAGTCAAACAAGTGAAAGGGCACCACCTAGTTATGGTATGCGAACTAGGACGCAAGAGAGATTTTGGCACAACCAAGAAGATGCACCACACAACACACACAAGCAACCTCACACCAAGACACACACAAAATGTACCAGAGAGAGCTAGAGCAAAGGGAAGAGAGAGAGGAATGGATCTTGCATAATACCTTATTTGTGACGTGCAAGTGGAGATGGTTCGTTATGTTGCTATCATAGAGCTTGTACAAAACTCACTCAATGCTTATTGATTGCTAAACATTGCCAAAACACACACACTGTCTTAGGGTGTGGGAGACCTCTCACCACAATACCCTCCTACAATGGACACAAAATTGGCCAATGAAAACACACTAAACACTTTCTGAAAACAAGATCAACCGATAGAAACTCAAAATACACAAGTCACCTTGAATTCACCAAACCGTATTGCATAAATAGAAGGACGAAGATTTGAACGTCGAATCATGCCTTTGATGCACCAAACCTTGATTTATTGATGATGGAGGAACATATAAAATAGTGGTTTTGAGATTTGTGGAACTCACACTCTCTCACTTGCAATGTGTAGCTTAAAAGCTTCTCTCACACCAAGAGTGAAGCTTACAAAGTGGTTGCTACACCTAAGTCTCTCCTCATGCATAGAGTGTTGGGGTGCTATGTGAGATATTGGAGGTTGTTTTACAAGAAGGAGAGGGGCCTATTTATAGGTTGGAGACCCTCATTAAGATTATTTGGACATCCTAATTTACAAGCTAACAAATCAGGATTATGATTTTTTTGAATATCAAAACATTGTGGGCCTTCTTTGTGTGCTTGAGTAATGGATGTGGGCTCAAAAAGAGCACTATTGATGGTAGATAAGGTGAAATTAAAGTTTTAAGTAAGGAGAGAGAGAGAGAGAGAGAGAGTTACTATACACATGTCTTGAGGTGAGGTGTCTTCTATGGTTAGGCCAATGGCTATTTTGTGTTAGTATGTTAGTAATCACTAGAAGGTTAATGATGTATTTACAATGGATAGAATGGGGTGGATGGTTGAATGAAGTGAGGAAATCCTTGTGATGGTGAAGCTTGAAGAAGTTTTTGACTTGCTTGTGTAGGTTGTCAAAATGACTATCGATCTTCTTCTTTGTCTTCTCTTCTTTACGCCACCGCCACCAAGGTTGATTATCACGATGAAAATGGTAATTTGGTTGATGAGATATATTGATTTGCAGAGGCTAAGCATGGTTTACATGCTGAATTTTATGTATATAGAGAAGGGGTAAGATGGAATTGTACTTTGGAGGTAATAGAGAGAGGCATAGAGATGGTGTATGTATATGAAGAACTCATATGAGAGCTATGGAAGTAAGAGGGGAGGTTAATGGTGAAGAAGGTGAGAGAAACCATGAAAGGTGCAGGTTTGAGAGGAATGTGTGTGTGTGTGTGTGTGTGTAGAAGTGTGGAAAGAGGTGAGAGAAGACTATGGGCTACTTGTGAGAAAAGTGGGCAGATTGGGGTCCACTCAAAAAATCCTAACTCACTGGTGGTTTCTCCAAAAATGACCAAAAGTTTTAGGGTGATTATTCAGCTCTTGGTCCACATTTTCTCTTTTGACCGTCGCTTCAAATTCGGAGTGGAGATGGATATTAAAAATCCCACCAAAAGACCTGTTTTTTCTTCACAAAAAGTCTTCAGTGCCCCCCCTTTTGTTGAATTTGCATATGGCTCCAAAGGGGAGCCCCTCCTTGCATGAGAGAATGACATAATTGATTCCGAGGGGTTTGAAAATGTGCATGGTTGTGGATTATGCACAAATATAATACATGGATATGATGAAAAAAGACACGCTAGTATATATAAATAATTTATGGAATCTAGAATAGTGTGGGCTATAAAAATATATATATATATATATATGAAAATATAGGGAATCAAATGAGGAGGGCCCTCATTTGTTTTATTGATGTATATTTATTTACAAGAGGTAAGAAATAGGAATTTAGTGAAAGGCAATGAGTGATGGTGGAAAGTATTTTTGAGGTTTTTTCTTAGGAGTGGATTCACACAAAAAATAAGAGAATCTTGTGTGAAGATATTTTTATAAGGAATAAAGAGCATGCAAAATGGTAAGAAAATTGTGGTTATGGTGAGTCAATGTACATAGCATATATAGACAAATAACACACACCTAGGTAGAAATATTTAAATAAATACCAAAATAATTATGAAAAATCCTTATATTTAGGCCCTATATACAATAAAATATTTACATACAAAGAGGCCATAATATACTTTTTTTATTTTTTATTTTTGGCTTAACTAGCCCAGTGACTAGCTAGCTGAGGGTTGTAAGAAGATATGGGAAAAGCCGCCTAACTCACACATGCTTATGTACAATGGAAAGGTAAGAATAGCCACAGTATTTAGGTGATTTTGGTAGGGTGGGGTAACTCACTATGGACATTAGCTCGGACATCCCTTGGTTTGGGTCCATTTGGCCTTACTTTTATCTCTACCCGATCGGGCTTGCTTCATGTTCATTGCTTTCTCCCTCTGTGGGACTCCTCCCCTAGCCTACCAATAGTGATGTCGCTATTGGGTGGGGGAGCCCCCTTTAAAAAGTAAGGCCTTTTGGCCGCGGGAACAGCCCCTAGTCATTACCAACTCGCCGCCCGCACGGGCACGCGCCTCCTGGCTGGCCAAAATCCACCACGGAACGCCATCGGCCCGCCTACTACTGTCCGAACCGGCACCTTTCGGCCTGCGCAGCGCCTGAGGCGCTCGCTACCATAGCTCACGAGCTCCCAAGGAGCCCACTCATCTCATATGGCTCAAGAATGGCTCACACCCTAGAGTATATACAGCGCCTTCTCTGGTTCGCCACCCGCATGTGGGTTCATTATTGTGCCACATGGCAACCCTTGGCTCCGTGGACTTGGGCTCACCAAAACTACCCCCAAAACAAATATCTAGAATCACCATGTTTTTATGACCTCCTTCTCCTGGCCCTCAAATCCTGCTCCTTGGTTGGAACTTCGTGCCGCTAAGCTATGTCGACTCTTTGCCATGCCGGGCCCAGAGCATAAAAACCCTGCCGCCTTTTGAGGTTTTTAGGACTGCTATTCGAGGCCGCAAAAACGATAAAATACATCTTCCAATACTTTCCTCGGCATCACCTTCCGTCTTCGTCCTGCTGCATCTAGCTGACCGAGTATCCGATTGAGGTACCATCGACTAGTGCTGACTTCACATGATGCATATTTTCACTGAGAGCCTTGGCGAGACAAAAAAGACACCAGATGGCATACCATTCAATGCAACCAAGTGGGCTCATACCTGGCCCCCGAAAAATCTTCTAATGGCCATAACTTGCCATCCAGAGCTCCGATTTGCAATCCGAGAAGATAGGAATGCTCCATAACTCGAGCACTACACATGTATGCACTGACATCAATCCGGGCCACCTATCCCCAGTTGCCTTGTCTGTCGGGGATCTGCTACACCCTTTACCTTTAAACTGCAATATCTTGAGCACCGGGGCTCCGTTTGATGAGCCGTCTGGACTGGCTTGGAAAGCACACTGAAGACCACATTCTAGAACATAAAATCCACATGTCGAACACAAAAGGCCACCAACCTACTTGGCTCTTTGCAGTACATCTTTGGCCTAAAAAAGCACTTTGAACATACACCTCCGCTATCCTTGGGCTACCTAGGGCCTTGGTACCTGCCCTAGCCTTCTGCACTGCACTCACATGCTACCTCGGCCTCGCACTGACCATCTCCTAGCTCGGACCAACTTTGGTTGCACCAACGTGCATGCCAAAGTTTTGCATTTGAAATAGCCTTGAATCTTCAACTGCATTTGCAAAATTTTGTTCACACTTCTCATACAAAGTGAACTTATACAGTCCACGGCACAAAAGCCCAGATGCAACAATTTCATCCACCAAAATTGCGATCATGAACTATACATCTGTCATCCACAAATTTGACTACAAGTACAAGTCTAACGAGTGTTGTTGACGTACACAAAAGATTCTTCTTGATCCTAGGTACATAAAGTGCATTAAAAAGTGTGAAAGAACTGCCATTTGCAGCAGTAAGCACAATCTTTCCAACTCCGTGAATCGGATTAAATGCATTGTTGGCACAAGTGACTGAATTCTCATGAGGGACAGACTCGAGAGAGGTGAACGATTCACGATGTGAGGTAATGCGCTTTGTAACACCACTGTGGAAATTCCACAGATGTGAATCTGTAGCAACTGACATGCATGCATCATGGACAGCAGTATTGTAAGTGCACTCTGCACTAAAATCCCATTCTGCATCGACATCATCATCACAATCTCCTTTCACAGAAGACTCAACAATGGCTGCATTTGTAGTGGAACCAGCATTTGCAGTGGAACCACCCTCTTTCTTCTTAGGCTCTTTGGCCTTCAACTTAGAACACTGCTTGATCAAGTGATCATTAGCTTTACAATAATGGCAACGCATCTTCTTTTTTCCCTTATCGCCAAAATTTCCAGCCAAATTACTGCCAGCAGCAAAAGTATTAGGAATAGAATTTTCGCCACTTGCAGCAGAACCATAAGAAGTGGATACATTGCTGTTACCACCCTTTCTTTGAGAAGCAATAAAAGCATGTTCAACTACACGCTGCCTAGTCTTGTTTTTTCTGGAAAGTGACTCTTGCAACAACAATGTGCATAATGTATCAAACTTGAAAACTTCAGGATTTCCTTGGGTCATAAGTCTCCAGGTACTAGAAACAGTTTGGTAAGAATCTGGTAAGGCATCAAGAATAGTCTACACAAGGGAACTGTCTCAAATGACTTCAGCTGCAAAAATAAGTTGCTCATTGATATCCTTGACACTAGCAAGGAAAGTGTCCATATCATCTTCCTCATGCATAATCTTCGACTCCAGCTCTTTACGCAACAAAGAAAAATCAGCCTCATTGCGACTTGCATAAAGACCAGCCAAAATATCCCAAGCCTATTTTGCAGATTTTGCTGAACGAATGTGAAGAACAATGGTGCGCTTCGCAGACAATGAGCCTGCGCATCCTTTAGATCTCAACAAGATTGTTCTGTCGTAGGCAAAACAACTTTAATAGCAACAATTCTTGCAGCAAGACCTGCAACATCCTCAACATCACCTGCATCCTCAGAACCAAGACCTACATCAATGCCCTGCACAATATTCTAGACGCCCTTTGACACAAGAGAATGTTGCATCATATAAGTCCACATAGGGTAATTTTCCCCATCCAATCGGTCCTTAGCAGCAACTATCTTCAACACATTTGTGTTGTTGTCAGCCATGGTAAGTGCTACACGTGATGTGAAAACTGCCCGAAAAGAGGAGAATGAAGCGTGAACAACACGTGCTATATAGTAAAAACGGTAGAAGACTGTAAGGCACCTGTTATGCAAAAAACGACAGTGACAAAAAATTTGCACAAAATGACAAAATAGCCTGTACTGGAAACGGAGGCCAAAATGAGCCAAAGCTTGCCAAAGCTCACTAAAATCAGAGAAAATGAGCAGGCGTGTGCTGGAGATGCTGGCGACTAAGCCCGGGAGGACGCAACCTGCTCTGATACGAATTGTTGGAATTAGGGTTGCAAGGAAACGCACACAGCTTAGAGAAGACGAAGGAAGCTCAAGGCAGACAATAGAGAGTGTGTTACTTCGTGTGCATGGAAAGAAGTATAGCCCTAGAATGATGGGCGTAAATACAATCCACGGGGGAGAAAACCTCCTAAAGAGGAAAAAAATACCTGTGTGGTCCAAGTGAGTTCACACACATCATTACCACATGTATACGGTAACAATGGATGCAATAATTATAACTACGCTTCCCCTTGTATACTCTTCATGACTATATCTTGATCAAGATTAATAAGAAGCCATTTGGACTCTATTGTTTTTTTTGTTGTTCAAGAGCACCCTATCTCTACCATATTTTGAGTTTGTCAGTAACTCAAATTAGATTTGTAACATTTTAAGTGTAAATTGCTTCTTGTTTTTACTTTTTTGTACATAAAAAGGTATATTATAGTAGAGTCCAATCTCTAAATGATATCTAAGGAATAAATCTTGGTAGGATTCCCACCATGCACATGAAGTTTAGAGTGGTATAGTTGCAAAAAATAAATAAAAAAGCCAAAAACAGGATCCGTTTTTTCACACAGTTTAGGTTCAAAAATGTTGTGCAAGAGTAGCTTAATGGTGAGATCGATATTCCAAAAAAATTGTGGTTTTTTTTAGCTCATAAGGCAGCTTCGTGGTTATATAGCACCTAGAAATTCATTTTCATACTCTTCAAATAATTAAAGCAAAATGGTTACTTAACAAGACACAAAAGTGTTTAAGGACATAAAAGTGTCATGTTACCAGTCTAGTGTTAATTGGGTTTGTTGTATAATGCGTCTGTTTAATTGAGTTTGTTGTATAATATGCCTAATTAAAGTGTATTATACGTACCTCGTGAAAGTGATAAAGTAATGCAGCAAGATCTCCAGGAGGAGCTAGCTATCACATTGGCATCTCAACACCACTTGATGCTCTATACTTGGGGGATTCACTAATGGTACTAGGGAGACATCACCTACATGCACCAAAATTACCCTTTTAACCCCTTTATATGGAACTCACCTTAGTGTAATTTTATATTTCTTGCCTTAGAAAACCCCCTATTATACGTGCACTTTCTTGCCTTAGGTAGGTCAAACGTACCTAAAAAATCAGCAAAATAGAAAATCAGTAGATCAACATACCCGATGATTCACACATGCACACAACCAAGAGTGGTACACAATCTAAGAGAGAAAGATAACAAAAGAGAGCATGAGAGAACGTGTGTACGCACCTCCTAGAGTGAAGTGCTGCATAGGCACAAAGAGGTGAAAGGTGAAGAGAGGAGATGAGAAAAATACATAGCACTAGGTGCAATCTTCGCCCATGCACAGTGAGCATTTGTCTCTTTCATGTATTTATTTATAGATTTCTCAATGCTCAAAATGATTACAAACACTCTGGGCGAACAACATAAAATGACCATTGCTCATAAAGAGCTCAAATTCCCATAAACTTTCTATCCCTTCACACAGTCCATAAACCACCTATCCAATGTAATAAATTAATGTTTATCGATGTCCATAACAATCAATGCAACAAGCTCTACATGAGGAACTAGCTATCCCATTGGCATCTCAACACCACTTGATGCTCTATCCTCGGTGGAGGATTCACTAATGGTACTAGGGAGACATCACTTACATGCACCAAAACTACCATTTTACCCCTATGTGCTCTATATTTTTGCCTTAGCAAAACCCCCTACTATACATGTACTTCCTACCACACAATAACCATAATTGAATACCTCAGGATTCTACCACTACTATTTTTCATAGCCAGTGCTGCTAGGAGCATCGTTATGTATTCTTTCTTCACCATGTGGTGCATGGATAGCCTCTTATGTTTGATTAGAAGGTGGTGGCATGACATCTTGAAGCATAATCTTCCTTGCCTCAACATCTTAGGTAGGATTCTTGTGCACTTTCTCCTCATTACCTATCAAGTGTATAAGGAGGAGTAAGCTCTCTCCTTATGCCACGTGTATCAAAAAAAATGGTTGAAGTCATTGGAGATATACTCTCCACCAAATTATCAGTTCGTATGCACTTAACCATCATGTCTCACCAATGTTGTCCAAATGAAATCCATCTCTCTAAGGCATCATTGTTTAATTTTTCTTTAAAGGATATGTCCAAACCTTACAATTTGGATCATTTGCAAAAGTGGTAAAACATGCATCACCAAGTGGCAAGCACTCATACTACAAACACAAAGATAAAACAAATCTAGAGAAAAAATTAAGAGGAGGGACAACAATTGTAGGGGTCCAACATGAGAAGAGAGGAGATGCGTGGGTAGCCACAGTTTGAGGAGGATGAGGAGAGCTCCCCCTTTTGAGAACAGACCCTGGTCCGTGAGCAAGTAGAGGGTGAGGCGCCTTTGAGGAAGGGATTCCATCTTGTGAGCAAGAGCGACAGAGGTGACATAGCTAACATATTGTAGCTAAGGTTGAAGGGAGAGGGTATCTCTATGTGAAGGGAGAGATATGTGAAGGGAGAGGGTATCTCTATGTGAAGCTTTGAAAAAAATATGATGGTGTGTTAACTAAGTAAATAATTTCTTCCATCCTCATCTTGGCCGGTAATTTAATGTGCTAGGCTTAGCACAAGTCTCGAAGGTGAGACGGTGGGCGAAAGGGAAGTCGTTAATACCAAAAGCACATGTGCATTACGCTGGTTGTTGGTTGTTGGCAGGTCCAAGTCAAAACAGGCGAAGAAGTCGCGGATGGATAAAGGATATAAAGAGCGGCCAACAGCACCAACGAAGTCAAATCTTCCCTTCTCTCTCCTGCTAGGCTCCATGCGCGGCTATACTGTCCAGGCCAGCTCCACCGCCGACTTCCATGGCGTGGAAGTGGAGGTCCTTTCTTACGCTGACGGCTCCCTCAATGGTACCCTCAGCCTCCAAGGCCTTATCAATGCGGGCACTAACGAGATCGCCATTGTCGGTGGCACCGACGACGTCCGTGGCGCTCGTGGCTATGGCATTATCACCTTCCTCAACTCCACTGCTACCGTGGCCCTCTACCAGCACCAGCTCTTCTTCCTCTAGCTAGAAGCTTAATATTAATGGCTTTGACGTTACTCATATTAGCCCTCCTATTCAATTCCCACAAGCTCTAGCTTATTTCAATATCATGATACAATTCATTCCTCTATGGCTTCCCGGTGTATATTCTTGTGCTAAAAACAATATTTGCAAACCACACAATTGTGGGCAACTTTATATTTATATTTTTGCTGCAAGTCATGCTTCTTGTTGTAATGTCTCGAAATTTTAACCAAATGCAAGGTGGTTCATGCAAAGCTAATATATTTCCTACTCCAAAACAAAATTAGTAGATGACACATTAGCTCTAGGTGTGGTTGGCACACAATTTACAAAGCCTAATCAAAGAAAAACGTGCTATCAACAACAATTCCATCATATTGACGTTATGCGCACAAATGGATCAACTCCTCTCCACCCTATAATGTTTCCTTTCCTTTGTTTGCATTATAATTATCATACAAACAATGCATCTAACTACAAAGGTGCCGGGGCATGCAATCTAAACAAGCATCTTGAGCTTACGTGGGTTCAATGTACTGCCCACACTTTGAATTTTCTTCTCAAGGACTTTGAAAAAGTATCGTTAGTGAGCTCAAGTTCATTAGAAAGCATGCTTTTTACTTATGCTCACTTTAAAACGGCCTTTGTGAAACAATCACAGATAGAAGATGGCGTATTTGGATTGCGGAAGGTATCCCTGCTATGAGCCAATAGCCACCAAGTGCGTTCAGCTTGTGACTCTTGAGTATTCTGGAGAAATATGAATTTTTTTGTCATTTTTATAGAGCCTTTCATGCATCTAGTACACTTGGTTGATAAAGATGCATTCATATTTGGACGGGTCTTTTAGTACATGCATGAGGTTGTTTGCAAGCTGAAGGAGAGTACGTCCTTTGCAAAACGAGTGAAAAATATGATGGTCTCGTTTGCTGAGAAATGTTGGGATCAAGTATGGACCTATTTACATGGGGCAACCTAAAGGCACCATCAATCTACTAATGATGAGTTCATCAATTTCTTTAACAAAGTGTCTACACAGTTATACAATTATACAAATGGCAAGGTATCTTACACGCAAAAGATAGCTTACACCAATAGAGAAGCGATGTTCGGGGATCCATGACACATAGATGCGATCAAGACATTGAGTACAACTGTTTGGTGGAAGGCGTGAAGAAAGTGGAGCTATAGCGCATGGCTATTCAAGTCTTGTCATTGGCCATCTCTATTGAAAGCTATAAGTAAAATTGGTCAACGAGCCAATAGGGATATCTACACGAGCTACAAAGCAAACCTTTGGATGTTTTTGGACCCATGAAGCAATTGCATGTGAAACCAGTGGGATCAGGAAGATATGGACCCAAACTATTTAGAGGTAGAGGAAGCGGATGATATGATGATTCGACGACCATGACCATATTTGTAATGATTCCATAGCTATTTGTGCGTGATAAATACAACATATCTTTAATCAAGTAAAGCCCTTGGCTATCAGACATGTCTCTCTCTCTCTCTCTCTCTAACATCAAGTAATTTTATTAATTTGGTTATAACAAAAGTGCAAGATTTTACAAAAAGGATAGCTACCTAAAGATGGGCTTTGCATGAAAACATCTAGCTTAGATCTTGGGTGTAATATCCCATGATTTATGATAGGAAAAACTCATATGTTTTCATGGACTCACTTGCCCTTGCTTCCAATATATCCTCTTCCAAGGGACCAAACTTTACCTCATATCTTGCTAGTGTCTACAGCTTCAATCCAACATTCTCAACTTCTAGTGTCTCCGAATGAGCACGCAATGATTATGCAGTCTCTCCTTGGCTAGCCAGTTCTATACCTTCAGTAGCCAATTGGTCAAGGATTGATGTCTCCTTAGGGAGATAGGTGAAGCCCTTCATGCATGGAGGCTCTCCTTCATTTTTCTCTTGAGCATGAGATCGTTGGGATAGGTGTCCCTTGCCAACTCCTCTTGTGCTAGGTTGATCATTCCAATCTCATTTTCATATCAAAACATAATAATAGTAGCATTGCTACACACAGTAAATTGATATCTAGTTGTTGTTTGGGTTTTTCTTGTACACTTGTAAGAATCTAGCATGCATGTGTTGTACCAATGTCCTGTGTTGTAGGTCAGATATCTTTAAAGGAGGGGATCCCTTTGTGATGCTTGTAGCTCTCAAAAGTGTGTGCCGTGTAAAATGATTTGGTAAAAAACAATTGCATTCCTTGTAGACCAACAACTCTCCATCGTGGTTTGACTCATTATGTTGAGACCTTGCCAAACCACTTCAATGGCCTTTAACAACACAAATCTACTCCTCTTTGTAGATTTTTGGTGCTAGTTCATGGTTGAGATTGGGATCTTCATTTGCATTTGGATAATGTTGAAGTGGTATGTCATTATGCTCAGGTGGCATGTCATCGTGCTCAAGTGATCTGTCATCGTACTGAGGTACATTTTCCATCTATACATGGCAAGAAGCACATATCGACATAAAATGAAAATGCCTTAAAATCTTTGAAAGTTTTCATAAAAAATATTTAGAAACAGTTGTAAATTTGAACTTGAAATAATTTAAAGCTAGCGCTTGAATTTTATTAAAGACTCAACTTAAAAAAGGTTACACAATTCAAACAATGGCACAAAACTTATGATTCATTAATCATTCAATCCTCATTTGCCGTTGGCCAAACAACATTGTAGCAAGCAATTTGGGCTTTATTCCAACACACGCAATTAGGAAAAGTATGAACCCTCAAGGGGCCCTTTGGGATTAAGGTTAATTAGAGGCCAGTCAATGAGAAGAGGGTGGTGGACACACTGTATGCCCTCAAAAAAGTAGGGGGGCAAAGTAGTCTTACCCTTCTTAGTTGCCTCTTACCTAGTGAGAAGGTTGTTGCACAGGCCAGGGGGGGGGGGGGGGCACTTGGAACCTCTAAATTTCCCTCCTGTTTGAACCGGTTCTAGAAAAACTCCAAAATTTGGAAAAAATTAATTTTTCCAAAAATTAGAATTTATGGTCAAAAAAGAAATTCTTGACCTTGAAAATGTGCACCCCAAATCCCTAAAATTTCAGAATTTTAAAAAACTTTTGAAACATCATTTTCGACTCTCCAAAGTCCCCCCAAAACTATTCCATACCTAAAAGTGATTTTCCCTCTCTAGAATCCCTTTTCCAAGCCCTCCTTGGTTGCAACCATCGCACTCACCCTCTACTCCAACATTGTCTCTCTACTATCATATTCATTGTAGCAGTAAGGAAGCTACTCTCTCCTCACCTCTCACATCCCATTTCCACACCAAGAAAGGGTCATTCACCTTCTCCTATCTCCATTGCGGCACCAACCATGCTCCACCCCCTCTCTGCCACTACCACCTTGCATTGGCACACCAAGCAAACTCGTTTCCTTTCTTCCACCTACATTGTTGAAACAAACAAGAAGGTCCTCTTCGTCCTCCTAATTTCCTTTACTCGTACTCATGGAAAGCTCTACCCCGTAAAGGTAGCCAAAGGATGAGGTCACATCACTTGCATGCCACAACACAAGAGATATAGATGGTGAGTGGGTGCCACAAGAGTTCACCAAACGTGCTTGGATATACATGTAGCCATCTGCTATTGGCCCTCATTGTGTTTGAAATCGTGCAAACGTGGATCATCATTGGAAATGAAATCTCCTTGGCTTCAAGAATTGCAAGGACAAGGGGATCATAGCCATTGTGCAACATGTTTTCTCAATGTCAAGCATGCAATTGCAACAACCACCGCAATTTCTAGCACATAGTAAGTACATGTTTTGAGAATACAAAGTTGGGTGTGAGGCTAGAGTGGAATGTTTTATGGCTTCATAATTTTATTTGGCTTTATTTTGTTGTCATATTTTCATCTGCATTGGTGAAGGAGAAGCCACGTCATAGCCTCTCTGACACATTCAATGCTATACATGCGGATATTGGAGTAACAATTTTTGCACACCTTTGCCCAACCAAATTGGTTCAAAGAATAATTTTCTTCTTGAACCCATCAAATTGTCTCCCTTATTAAGTATAGAGTGATAAAAACTTGATTTATGGTCGGTAGCATCTTTCAAGAAAAAGATGGTAATAGACATCCAAAACGTTGGGATGCCGGATTTTGTTGCATCTCTTATGTGAAAAACCTCTTCCACCTAGAAAAGTGATGTGTCAATAACCCATGTCAAGAACCTCTTACAATCCATGTATAAAGCATAACCACTTTTGTTTATGCATATGTGGCCACATATACAGTTCATGTGTCAAAAGGCTGCTTCCTTGTATATGCCTATATAGGGGCACATTATGCTCAATAAAAACTATCATTTGCAACTATAAACTATTGTACTATGTGCCCAATATCAATACCTAAGCTAAATCTATTGTAATGATGCTTATGCCATGAATGGCACACTAACTTATCCCACATAAATTAACACAAAACTCCTTGAAATATTCTACTAAACCTTCAAGGTCTGTGGGCTTGAATTAGTCTCTGTAGATTGGAAACAGAATGGAAGACTAACTGAAGATCCAGAATGATTGGGGCATGGATGGAACTATGCTACTATAGCTTTGTAGCTCTTACATTTTTTAAAACAATCTCGTCTGCAATCAATTTGCTTAGCTTTTGCAAATTTTTGACTTTGAATAACGGTTTTTCATTCTACAATAGCGGTCTTGTGTACACGATCTTGTGTACAACTTGTCTCAATATTCAACGCGTCACAATGAGACAAAAGTCCTTTTTTGAAAAAAGTGTCTTTAAAAAAAAAGGCCATCATTATAAAAGGGGGGGTCGATAACCCATTCTAACTTTTTTCTTTTGCAACCCTTGAGCTCTTCCACTTTCTATCGACACAAAAATCTGGATATGGATGCCTCCACATTCTTTGCATCTGCACCCACATCCACCCCTTTCTCACGCTTCACCCTCTTCCTCAAGGACACCAATTGCAAGGGATCTTCCTCAAGGATCTTCACACCTTCTTCACTTGTCTCCCTAACTTTGACGCGATAGTTTCCCTCTACATGGACGCATTTGTGAGAGATTTTAGCATTCATGGAGGATCACATCATTAAATATACCTAGATGCAGGGATTTAGGTGCCTTGAGATCTCTTTTGCAATTGAGGCAGTTCCAAGAAATTTCCTTTGATGCAGGCCATTTCTTGAACGAGCAGGCCCCAAGGGTGCTAGCACTGAAGAAGTGCAAGTTGGGGGTGGAGTACCTATCTTGCTTGGCTACTTTCATCTTTCTTCATTAGGGAAAAATGGAACTCTCAAATGGGCCCTACAAGGACATTGACTCTCTCTCTCTTTCCCAAAACGCGCATGGTAAAAGTTTTACAAATGAAATCAAAACTTGTCGGACCCTTTGGATTTAGAATGTACTCATTGAAATCTGTCCATCGATGTATAGCATACCATTAGATTTCTTATATTCTAGAAGATTCCAGTTTTCCATGTGCCAACTCCGTCTTATAAATGGAATCTCTTTCCATATTTCACTTTCAATGGGGAGACCATCCGGAGACCATAACTTCTACAAATCAACTTCAAATTTGTCAGAGTTTGTAAATTTAGAACCTACTTTCTAAGGTCTTTCCAATGATATGTTGGTTGGTATGGTTTTGACAAAGCGTTCATAGACTTCATTGGGTTGGCCACTTTGGATAAGAGAGACAAAGTCAAACATCCTTATAGGGCCCCTTTGAGAGTCCAAATTTTCCCTAATGGTTAGTGAGGAGCTTGATTTGGAGGAGGTGCAACTGCCACAGTTGTAGGTTTGCTCCATCGCCAAAGATGCCAAGGAGAAGCAGGGTGTCCCCATGAACCCTTTTGCCAAAGGCCACTAACTTCAGGTTGAGTACCCTACGAGGCTCAAGTAAGTGGTTGAAAAACCTATCATTTTGGCTACCACTAGTGTCACTCTAGAGGATGCTCCATTGACAAAAGAGGCAATCCCAAAAGTAGAGATCAGCCACTTATCGCTAGTGCTGGTGGATGGGAAGGAGTTTCTTTTTCTGGATGACTTGGAGAAAGAATTTGGCCTATGCATGGATGAGTGCCTAAGTCTGCTATGCACTACTAACTTCATGTCAAATACCCTTGAAAGAAAGCTCCTACTAGTCGGTGAGGATTGTCACTGACACTATTGCACTTGTGTGTGTGGAGGTCCTGGCAGTAGAGTAGTTGCATGTGGCAGAGGACGCCTATTCCAGTGGAAAATCCCTCCTCTCATGAGACAAAATTTGTGGATGTTTTGAAGTCGTGCATCGACTTAGATGCCAAGGGAAAAAGAAAGGAGAAGGACAAGGAGCAAGAGATGATTTCTATCTTACTTTCAAAGTTTTTTGTTTTCACCTTAGTTGTCTTTTCTTACCCTTCTTTGGTTTATGGTAGGATGTCTTGGAGCTTGATGAGTTTACAACACGGGTAGGTGGCAAGCGGATGGCCTTCGGACCACATTCCTCCCTTTTTTATTACATAGGAAAACTTCCCCATCGTGATGTTTTCGTTGTACACAATGAGTTTACTCCCCAGCGTAATTTCATGACGTTGTCTTTGAAAGCCTTGAGAAAAGTGTTGTACTTGAGAACCATTTCCCAAACTGCTCATCAACTCTTCCTAGTGCAAAGATCCTAGTATGCAATGCATTTGACATTGGCTTTTGTGGCAAAATGCTTGCCTAGATAGGGATATACGCTTATGTTGGCTCAATTGACTCTTGGTCAAGGATTTGTCTTATGCGCAAGAGAGACGTCAAGAAATGGCCAAGAAAATTATGGGCTCTTCAAATAAAGGATGTAACATCCTTGTTTCAAAGTATTAATGAAATATATGCAGTTGCCTCTCTAACTTGTATATTCTTCTCATTTATGTTTCAAAGTTTAAAAAAATCTTGAACTTGTGTCATCAATTGGTAAGGGGTGTCTTTTTTGCTATGCCAAACTACTCATTCTAACTGGTGCTTCACTTAAGGGGTAGGGAAAGAATGGATGCATGGCTTGGGGGGGCACTTAATGATTATGTGACTATCACGTGAGTGCAACAAAAGGGGTTAATAAACTTCTTTTTTTCTTACATTTTCACAAGGGTAGCAAAAAATGGCATTGGGAGAAAAAATTTCAGATTGAAAAGAAAAGGGTGCTTTTTGAATCATGTTACGTTTATGGTTTGAGAATCTTCTTGTCATTCTGGTTACCGTTCTCAAATCATGGTACATTTCTTGCTTGAAAATGTTCATAACGTTATCCTTGTGGTTTTCAAGCCTGTTTTAGTTATGGTTAGAAAATCTTCATGTCATTGTTCTTATGGTTGGGAGTAGACATTATGGTTATGCTTTTGGAAACTTGTCATGCTTAAGCTTTTCATTTTGGGGTCTTGTTATGCTTACGATTTTTCTCATCTGTACTGAATGTACCTCTCGCTCTTTAGCATCAAAAAGTAGGTGAAGTGCGGTTGCTTTTGCACTCTTCCTTTGGGTGGAGAGTAATAAACACTTGAATAGTACTCAATCTCTTACCCCTTGTAGCTTGTGGAGTTCAGCATCTTGACACCTTGATGCATGAGCTTTATGTGCCAAGCTCACACTGCTTCCATAGTCATGGAAGCTTGGATCTTCAATCTATTACCAATGTGAAGCTCGTTGGGAAGAGGAAAACATTGGGAAAGGAATAGTACTATCAGCTCTGATACCACTTGAAGAGTACGTGGTGCGTGCGGAGTGAGAGGGAGAAGAAGAGAAAACATAGAGTATTAACCCTCACCGAGAGCTCCACCGCCGACTTCCATGGCGTGGAAGTGGAGGTCCTTTCTTACGCTGACGGCTCCCTCAATGGTACCCTCAGCCTCCAAGGCCTTATCATTGCGGGCACTAACGAAATCGCCATTGTCGGTGGCACCGACGACTTTTGCGGCGCTCGCGGCTATGGCATCATCACCTTCCTCGACTCCACTGCTACCGTGGCCCTCTACCAGCACCAACTCTTCTTTCTCTAGCTAGAAGCTTTGACGTACTCATATTAACACTAGGTTGGTAACCTAACAGGACATAAAAGTGTCCTTTTAGGGTTTTGAAAAAAACCTTTAAAACCATAGTAGATCCACTCATTTTGTAAAATCCTTTCATGAGGTTATAGTTCAAGGCCTACTACACATGGAAAAAATAAGAAACTTGTAAAATATTCTCATCTTTTGGTCACACCAAACCTCCAAAGTTGATGGACCAGTGCATTTTCATCAAAACAGTAATTTCTTACATTTTGTTGCATAAAAATAAGATTAGGGATTTTTGTAGGACTTGAGATAAATTCCCTAGTTAACTTCAATGTGTTGGTGATCAGAACATATGATTGCTTCTCACTCACTATTTTTTGTTTTGCCAAAATAAATAGGTACAAAAAAGGTGAATTTTAACCATTCTGCAAACCTATCATCAAAGTTTCTATAGCCACACTCAATACAAATAATATATTCATGTTTTCTTAGTTTCCTATTGTCCTTTATGCTCATAAGGAGCCATGGAGCATGTCAAAAGAATAATACATATCTTACCAAGGGGAATCTTGGGGACAAAGATGAAGTGCTAAATACAGCAAACATGAAAAAACTCGGTTCAACATTATGAGTTGTAGAATCCCATAGAAACTATTCAATATCTAGCCAAATTTGATCCTTATGACTAGATATGGTTACTACCTACAAAATGCATGTAGTTGTCACAAGAAACTAACAATATGGAAAAAGCTATACTTGATATACTAGAATGTTTCGTTTTCTTCTATAATTGAAAAAATCAACCATCGTTGTATACTATGCAAAATAGGGTATTAGGTGCCCCAAAACTCAAGGAATATTAGCTTTATGTTATAATATGCGACGTAAAAAATAAAAAATGCATTTGGATATCATGAAATCCACCAAAAAAATCATAGAAGGGCTAAAATTGGCTAAAAAACAGGATTTGACAATTTTTGTAATTTGGTCATAACTTACAACTTTAATATTTATTTCTCCCTAGAAGCATCAGGACATGTTGAGGACTACTAAAGATAGTTCTCTAGCATTATAGACCTCACAAAAATTAATTCTAGAGTGGTATAGTTGCAAAAAGTTGAAAAAAGCCAAAAATAGGACCCGTTTTTTCACACAGTTTAGGTTGTGAAATGTTGTGCAAGGACAAGGTTAAAGATGGAATTGATCTTCCAAAAAAATGTCTAGTTTTTTTCAGCTCATGAGGCAACTTTATAGATAGATAGCACCTCAAAATCCATTTTGAAACTCTTGACATAATTCAAGGAAAATGGTCACTTAATAGGACATAAAAGTGTCCCATTACCAACCTAGTGTTAAACCTCTTGGCCTCACCATCCATCCATCATTATGAGGGCCTCCCTCCTCTTCAGTTCCTCTAGCTTATTTCAATATCATGATACCATTCATTCCTCTATAGCTTGCCAGTCATGTATATTCTTGTGCTAAAAACAATAATGCAAACCACACAATTGTGGATTTTTGCTGCATGTCATGCTTCCTGTTGTAATGTGTGGGAATTTTATCCAAATGCAAGGTGGTTCATGCAAAGCTAATATATTCCCTATTCCAAAACAAAATTAGTAGATGACACGTTAGCTCTAGGTGTGGTTGGCACACAACTTTACAAAGCCTAATCAAAGAAAAACGTGCTATCAATTACAACAATTCCATTATATTGACGCTGTACAAAATGGATCAACTCCTCTCCATCCTATAATCTTTGTTTGCAATATCTAGAAAGCACGGAGAAAGCACGCGAGCCCCCCACAAGAGCATTGTATCCACCACCACAACACCTTGCTTACATGGGGGTTTTGATGTATTTGGTGATCTAAACACTGATTGGAATGTCACCTATGTGTCTAGATTGAAGAATACATAGTGCTAGTTGTCTCAACATCATTACTAATGACCATCTAATTTGAAGCTTCTTACTCTCTGCCATCATAAGTAGCTTTAACTTTTGTAATAAAAAGATTGGAGACTGTCAGGAACACACAAATTTCGTGCAGTTCAAAAACTTTGTTTTTGTGTTCTGATTTTTTTGCATAGTACTTCACATACTTCTTGGTTCAAAATTAAAAGTGGCATCTTTCATGGAGGAGTTTATAATTGTAGGAATCTAGGCTTGACAAAATGTGGTATAGAGCCCTCTAAGAGTGGACACTTTATCAAAAAGCCTATGGGTAGGCACTCTAAATCAAAAACCAAAAGGAGAAGGTTTGAGTCGACCACACACACAGACACACACACACACACACACATGCACAAACACTCAATACACTGTTGAGCACATTTTGAACATCCCGCTGTTTGTAAATATATACATATGGGCATGGTGAGGCGTGACAAAAATATTGTCTAGTGATGTCTATAATTACATCAATTAATATCACCTTCAACAGTCTCCATACAATTTCATATTGATTTGATTGCTTTTTGCTTATGTCTTGAACATAGAAAATGGATGTAGTGGTAGTCAAGTCAAACTAAGATGAATCGGCAGTGCTTCATCAAGGACCATATTACTGAAAAGAGTTCTCATGACTATAAATAATGTTTGATATTTTGGGGAAGAAAGGACAATGGTAAGCCTCAACTGTAGACACGACTTTTCCATACATTAAAAACTTTGAAAACCCCCAATCTTTGTGCAATCAAATGCCCAAGTAACCTTGAATAGAAATATACCAATGAAAGTTCTACAAGTATCACTCGGTATTTAGGGTTTATGGCTAATGTCAATGCCCTTTTTGTTGGAGTTAGGGTTGGAGAAAAACACACACATCTTGGAGAAGACGAAGGAAGCTCAAGGCACACAAAAGAGAGTGTATTACTTAGTGTGCAATGGAAAGATAAGATATCCCTATAGTGATGGGCATATATACAATGCACGGGGGGAAAAACCTCCTAGTAGTGAGAGAAAAAATGCCCCGGTGGTCCTAACTATGTTCACACACATCACTACCACATGTATATGGTAACAAATCCCCCCTGGGAGTGATGCGGTGAACAAGAGCTGGCACATAGAGTATAGGAAGTGCCATGCCATGAGGACATGATCATTCCATAGAGAAGAGTAAGCCTTAAGCTTTGCGGAAAGCTTTAAACTTCTCATGATACAATGCCCTTGTGAAAAGATCTGCAAGATTTTCCTGTGTTGGGACATAAGCCAAGTTGATCTCTCCTATTGAGAGCCTCTCCCTGACATAGTGCTTTTTCGGATTCAGATTGGGCTAGTTGTTTTGACATGCGAGTGTCTACGAGTGGTTTTTGTTTCATGCTCACAAGTTCATGCAATAAAGTCATGTTCAACTGCACGCTACCTAGTCTTGTTTTTTCTAGAAAGAGACTCTTGCAGCATCAGCAATGTGCAAAATGCATCAAACTTGACAGTTTTTGGATTTCCTTAGGTCATAAGTCTCCAAGTACTAGCAAAAGTCTGGTAAGAATCCGGCAAAGCATCAAGAATAGTTTGCACAAGGAAACTGTCATAATTAAATGACTTCGCTTCCAAAAATAAGTTGCTCATTAATATCCTTGACACTAGAAGAAAAGTGTCCATCTCATATTCCTCATGCATAATCTTTAACTCTAGGTCTTTACAATGCAATGCAATTTCAGCCTCATTGTTGTGACTCGCATAAAGACCAACTAGAATATCCCAAGCCTGTTTTGCAGATTTTGCTGAATGAATATGAGGAGTAATAATTAATGCGCATTATAGACAACGCAATCAAAGCATGAGGCTGTGCTTCTTTTATATCCCAACGAGCTTGCTCAACCATAGGCAAAACAGCTCTAGCAGCAACAATCCTGCCACCAAAACCTACAACATCCTCAACATTGCCTACGTCCTCAGAACCAAGACGTACATCAATGTCTTGCCACCAAAACCTACAACATCCTCAACATTGCCTACATCCTCAGAACCAAGATGTACATCAATGTACTGCAAAATATTTCAAATGCCCTTTGAAACAAGGACATGCTGCATCATATAAGCTCACATATGGTAATTGTCCCCATCTAATCTGTTCTCAGTAGCAAACATTTTGAAATCTGTGTTGTTGTCAGCCATGTCAAATGTTGCACCTGATGTGAAAACTGCACGAAAAGAGGAGAAATGAAGTGGGAACAACACGTGCTATATAACACAAATTGTAGAAGACGGTAAGGGACCCGTTATGCAAAAAATGGCACTGACAAAAATTTTGCACAAAATGACAAAATTGCCTACGCAACACTGCCTGTGGTGGAAACTGAGGCCGAAATGAGCTTGAATAAAAAATATGAGCAGACCAAGATCTACGAGTTCTCTCAAAGTATTTGTCGACCTTTTGATGCTCACCAAAGCTCACATAAGAAACCTAGCGCTAGCACTTTCTGGCAGAAGAGGTAGCAGGAACACAGAGTTCGACAGTGCACCTACTCAGCAAGACCCCCGGCAGGAGACAACGTTTTCATCCATCCAGAAGGCCCAGCGTTTTCATCATTTGCAGATCAGCCAGCATTTTGCAGTTGCGGATCAAGCCCGACAAGAGTACTCAATAGATACCTAGCGTTTTTGCAACAGGATAGATTCAACCCTAGCGTTTTTGCATCAGCATGTCAACCTAGCGTTTAGTAGTTTCCAATGACATTCAGCCCCTCTCCATCAACGTTTTAAGTTTCCAGCAGTCAAACTCCAAAGTAGAACCCCCAAACCTCGCAGATCTCACCTCCCGCACAGCAGATCCTCGCCGCACGGTCAGATCAATGAGCGTTCACAGTTTCAGCCTAAAAAACAGATTTCAACATCTACGTTTTAACACGTCGTCGTCGCATCGTCGACATCGACATCGTCATCGACATAGAGTCATAATTCAACAGATAAAGATTTGCAGATTTCAAAACTTAGCATTCTTAGATTTCAGCCCGTCTCGTCGTCATCCTCATCGTCGTCGACATCGTCGGCAAGTCCAAAGCATTGTAGAGATTTGTGCAATCAATAGCAGACCGCTCTCGCCATAGAGAGTGGGTCCTTCGGAGGAGGATTTGACAACATTTTGGTGTCGTATTCTTCTCTCTCTATCTCTCAATCTCATTCACCTTCATTCATAGTGTTCACCACTTTTTTTGTGTCCATTGCCCTCTCTCACTAAAGGAACGGAAGGCTCTCCCTTCCGTAAGTAAAAGGAACCCTTGAGCACAGTTTGGAGCACTCATCTTGAGCAAAGTTCAACATTCACATCCACTGCACCTTACATTGATATCAGATCTTTGGCAGTGTTCTGCTCACTGAATGAAAGAACCACATAATTTTTTTTGCTTGTTGCGGTCGCACGTAACCCAAGTCTACTTGGGCGTGTCGAAACCTAAGAAAGAAGGGCTTGCCGAGCCTCCCCTTGTGCCTTTTTTCACTCATTGAGAGCGGACCGTGCACTTAGCGGTCGGCCAATCGACGTGAGGTGGGAAAAAGCAACCTTGGTGGGAGCGCAAGGCTGCCAAGGGGTGCGTCCGCGAGAAAGAGAAGAGCTCGGGTAAAGAGAAGATCCTTCGTTAACACATATTGCAAGCTAAAGAAGAACCTCAAGACCCTCAAGAACCTCAAGGCTCAAGACCCTCAAGAACCTCAAGAACCAAGACCCACAAGAACCAAAGTTTCTTGTGAACTTCAAAACCCAAGAGTTCAAGTGTATGGTCATTACCCGAAGCGGGATGGATACTTCGCATGGAGGTGATAAGCATGGCTGTGGCTAAGAAGAATTTTCCCCACCAGGAGGTTTTTCTGACCGTCCCCCTTCCCCATCTACGCGAAGGATTGTACCAAATCCGATGGAGGCTTTGGTCAAGATGATGATGGACATGATGAGACAACAAGAAGCATGGCATGAAGAAAGAATGGCAGCCTTAGAGTGTGAGCGTGAGCAAACACGCTTGGCGGACGAAGAAAGCATTGCAGCCTTAGAGCGTGAGCTTGAGCAAGTACGCTTGGCGGCCCCAGAAAGAAAAACAGAATTGTATTGCGATCAAGTTGTTCATTCTTCATCTTTCATTTCTAATGTGCAGGTGAAGATTGAAGAGAATCAGGAGAAGGAGACTCTCTCAGTCTTTTCTTCTCCAAAGCAGGACACACATGATTTGCATGATAATGATAAGCATGATGATTTTCATGATCAAGATGTGATTATTCTGCATGAGCATGATGATTCGCAGGATAAAGATGTGATTGTTTACAAGGATGATGGTTTAGTTGATACTTTTTCTAGTGAAGCTAGCCTCATAGAAGATTCAATCAATCATGGAGAACCGATCTTGGCTCTCAAGTTGAGGTCCAAAGAAACCCCACAGGAAGTATTCTATGTTCGAATGATTAGTCAGCATGCATTGTTGGAGTGTTTCATTCGTGATGGTTTCCGGTATTTTAGTCAACGTCCTTATGTGATCCTTTTTCACAAGAATGCCATATTGCACGATGAACAAGATTCACTCATGAATGAGAACGGATGTATGCAGATTACTCATGGAAAGATGAAATGTTTGCACCCAAGGAATTCATATTCTATGTCTGGCATGACATAGTATACGAAAGAGCCCAAGGAGGATTGAGCATCAAGCATCGGCATTTCCATTGTGATTTGCCACAATTGATTGAATTAGATCAGAAAGTCAAGATTCGACCCCATTGTTTGTGTGTGTTTGATAAACGGTTTGGCACTCTATCTCTATGTTCATCTCCATTGCATGCAAAGTCTTTTCGAAAGACTAGAATTTTACGAGTCACTTTACATGGAATGGGTATGTTCATGTTTTTGTGTTGGAAGTGGTTTCAAGAATTTTCATCCTCGGAGATTCTTGAAGAAGGTAGACGCATGACTATAGACGAAGTTGAAGCATTGAAGGAGCCACAAATGACTTTGTGTCGCTTTCGGCGCGGCCCAAAGAAGCAAGCATTGCAAACCTTTATGAAGTTCAAGTATTGCATGACCCACACATCAGAGTGTGCCAGCGAAGAGTCTTTTCCAGGATTCCAGACGTTGTTGGTGATGCTACAGACGACGAATGCGGTGACCCTGCAAAATATCGAGAACGACATGCTACGAGCAATAAAACCATGAATCTGCATACCTGATAAATCGAATAACCATAATCAATATTGTACACGACAAAGAGAGACAAAGAGCGGGAGAGAGCACGTGCAAGCGCACCTCCTAGAGCGGAGTGCTACGCTGGCACGGCGAGTGGGAAGAGAGGAGAGATGAGAAGAGCAACGCAGACACTGGGTGCAATCTCCCCCCGTGCAAGAGTGAACGTTTCCCTCTTGCACGTATTTAATTTATAGATTCTTGAATGGTCAAAGTGAGTACAAACTGGCAGGCCGGTCATAAATGGCCAAAGCTCATAAAGAGCACTTGAATAATAAAATGTACATAAAATATGATATCCTTTTGCAATAGCTTAGCTCGGTCAAGCCTTTTCTACCTGTCACAGCTGCTCTCTATTGGAAAGCAACTGTCCTCAGTTGCGAAGATAAAAATCTGCAAACAATACTTGTCAAAAATAGTGATTAGTATGTTGTGTCAAAAACATCACATAATGAAAGAAAAATTTATGAGACTAAACAACATTAGCTTATGCCTGCCATTATCCACATACTACTTACACTACAAGAGGCTATTCATATTAGCGACGCTCACACAGCGACGCTCAAAAAAACAATTCCCGGCGTCGCAATGAGCGTCGCAAATTTACTTGTAAATTTGCGACGCTCATAGCGACGCCGGCTGGGCTAAAAAAATAACAGAGAGCGCCCAAAAACTCAGATCTCAGATTTGAGTTTTTCGGTGCCCTCAAGCAAGGAGCAGGTAACGCCCTCAAGATCTACTGTGAAAAGATGTTAAGATGCTGTGAAGTGCTACAGCTAGAGAAGAGGAAAAGGGGTTTTTTTCACTACATGCAGTATCATGTAGACGTGGGTCTGTAGATTTCTTGTACCCACAAATATAGGTATTGACCAATAAAGATGAGATTATAACCCGGTGGTTCTGATCTCCGTGCACCTCTAGACCGAGGTGTACGGGGATTGGACATGACTAGAGAATGTGAGGTAGAGAGAGAGAGAGAGAGAGAGAGAGAGAGAGAGATAAGACGAAGAATGCCAATAGAATATTAAATTTGTTGTCCAGGTTATAAGATTTTTATCCTCATTATGAGTAGTGACGAGGATGTGGGACCGTCCAACCGAAACACCTATCTCTCAACGAGGGTCTTATGTCCTTGTAATCAATGCAAGCATGCTGTGCGACGGACAAGACGTGTTTCTTTGGAGCACGTTCGCGAATTTGGCGAGTTCGATCCATCTATTATAGATCGAGTTGTTGCCAATTATAACTCGTCAGACTCTGACGCTGGCCAACAAGCAGCAATCTTGCAACCCAATAGACGTGTTCGCAGGCGCTTTGGTCAAGCAGCATATGTGAGGCCACAAGATGTAGCCTCTGACAGCTCGGGGGATGATCATGCAGAGCACATTCCCAACGAGGCAATGTTTGAGCCCAAGATTGATGAAATGATCGAGACGATCATGGATTCATAAAGGCTTATCTATGATGATATGAAAAGTGAAGCCGATACGCCATTGTATAATGGAGCACGTATGTCTAGATTGAAAGCACTCCTGGTTCTTCTCAACATGCAGGCAAAGTTTGGATGGAGTGACACTAGCGTCACAGCGCTTTTCAGGTGATCTATTACAATTAGTTTACTTTAATAAAACTCTAAATGTATAATGATCTGATAGATTTTTACACGACTGTATCGTATTTTTATGTTGTGTAGAGTGCTTAAAGAGCACATACTACCAGCTGACAATGTGATGCCAGATTCCCGAGATGAAGCAAGAAAGATTTTGCGAAACTTGGGGATGGATTACAATTCTATCCACGCTTGTCCTAATGACTGCATTCTTTTCAGAGGGGAATACATAGACATGGAGAAGTGTCCGAAATGTGATTCCGAAAGATATCGAGTAGATCTCCACGGGACAAAAATTCCACAAAAGGTTTTGCAACATTTTCCTCTGCTTCCTTGCATTGAAGCGGTCCGGGGCGGGCAACAAGAAGAGCAACCTCTAGACACCCTTCAAGGCTCCCGTGCTGCTCAATGGGGCTGGGGCACAACACAACACAAACCAAAACAACAAACCACCAGCCAAATCCCAACTACACAAGGGGCACCACCTAGTTTAAGAGCGAACTAGGACGCAAAAGAGGAGAATCGTTAGAGAAACCCACAAACAAGCAAGGAATTTACACTAACCCTAACACCAATGGAACACTCTCACACACTAAAACACGAGAGAGAGAGAGAGAGAGAGAGAGAGAGAGAGAGATGGTGCTCGGGCTGCTTTGAAGTGTATCGTTAATGATCAAGCAAACATAAATATATATATTTAAGAAAGAGAGAGAAGGCGGAATGGGGTGCTTGTTGCACTAATGCCTTCTTACAAATCTCTCATGACCAATCAAAGTGAGATTAGTATTTGTTCAACATAGCCTGAGTAAATTACACCACAACACATCACAAGAAAAAAGCCACCCCAATCATTGTCTTAAGGCCAGGGGAGTCCTCTCCACCCTGTCGCCCTCTTACACCATGTGGGATTTATGGCTAAATTGATAACAATACCCGGAGACAAGCTATCAAGAACTTACATAAAACACCAAGACACTTACACATCATTATTGTCCATGACTTCACGTTTGAAGGGAGACAAGGTATCCATGCTTAGTCCAAATTCACCCTCCTTGATTCAGCAAATGTTGGGATTACTCTAGTAGGAGAAATGATAAATTTCCTACTCTCAATTTAATGATCACTCTCTCTTACAATGGCATAGAGTTCCCTTCCTAATCACCCCTAATACAACACATACATATGCCTAATGCCAATGAGATTCCACTCAAGACCTCATTCTCAAAAGGTTGAGCTTGGCTTCTCAAGCTATAGTATAGTGCTCTTTCTTCTCCCCCTTTTTGTGCTAGCTACACCCTCCTTTTATAGCAATTTTGAAGGCTAGGGTTACTCCTCTAACCATGGTTGGGTTAGATTTTCAGCAATTTATCTAATTTCTTTTTCTTGGAATTATCAAGAAGTTGGTGGGGAAAGAGAGAGGAGAGAAATGGAGGTGATAGGACTTTTCATAGTGGGTTAGTGTTAGTAGAGTTAGTATTAATTTACAAATGGAATTGGATATTTACAATGGGAGTATCCATGTAGGATACAAATAAGGAAGAAAAAATCTTAAGAGGTAAGAAAAGGTGGATTTCTTACAAGGTTGATGCTCCAAGTATCTTGAGTAGGGCCAATTTTGACGCTTGTTGACGGTCCACTAGCTTTGACGGTACATTTTTTCTCCACTCTTGACCTTCCTTGAGAGACAAGGTAATTGAAGCTAAGTAATCAACCACCATGATGCTGTCTTTTAAGAGAAGAGGCTGAATTTTGTGGTTTTTTTGATAGATATGGGTAATTTGGAGGAGGAAAAATGAGACTAGGTGGTCAATTTTGGAATGGAATTGTGTGTGGGAGGTATGAGTTCACCATGGTTTCTCTTATTCTTCAAGGTTGAGGAGAAGGTGAGTAGGGTGCAGAGAGGAGTGGTGAGAGAGGTGGGGATGATGAGTGGAGAAGTGTGTGTGAAAGAGGAAAATGATAGAGTGGAAGAGAGGGTGTGGGTGCATAGCATGGGAAAACTGGGGTCCACTAATAAAGTCATAGCTCACAGCTCATAGCTCAAAAAAATATAAAAAAATTTGAGGCAAAAGTTCAGCCCACGAGCGACAACTTTTGTTTGTATCACCTTTTCAAATTCGGAGAGCAAGTGAACTTTAAAAATTCAGCAAAACCGACCGTTTTTTTTCCACTGCACAAGGTCCTTGTGGGGTCCTTCTTTGGATGATTCTTTTGAATACCTCCAAGAGTGAGCCCTCCATAGTGCATGTATGCATGCCACCTACCCTTGACCTTATTTGGTAGGTCTATAATTGAAGATATTGTTGAGATCATGATATAAGTGAATAGTACAACTAAGAAAATCAAATATTGAGGGGTCTAAAAAATGTGTACATGTCAAATATAAATAATATAAGTGGAAAAAATATAAAGGGGTCAAAAGAAATCTCTCTCATTATGAGGCTACCATAAAAAGATAAATATTTTTGGTGTTCTAATTTTTTAGAAAAAAAACAAAATAGATGTAGGAAGGGAAAAATCACAATAGTGAAAAAATATACACATAAATAAAACTAGTTTTTTTGGATTTTTGTTGGGGTGGAGTTACACCAAATATAAGAGAAGCTTACATGAAAATATTTCTATATGGAATAAATAATATGAAAAATGGTAAGAAAAATTGTGGTAATGGTGAGACAATGTACAGAGCATAAATAACACACACCTAGGTAAAAATATTTAAATAAATACCAAAATAATTATGAAAAAATCTTTTATTTAGGCCCTATATACAAAGAAACATTTACATACGCATGGGCCATAATATACTTATATTTTTTATTTTTTTGGCTCAACTAGCCCAATGCTTAGCTAATTGAGGGTTTTTTATTTCAGTAAGGAGATATGGGAAAAGTCCCCTAACTGACACGCACCTATATACAGTGAAAGGGTGAGGGTAACCACAGTGTTTGAGTGATTTGATAGGGGGGGATAACTCACTATGGCAATCACCGAGAGACGAAAAACGGCTATCATTAGCCCTCCCCCAGGATGATGGTATATTCATGTACCATCATAAAGAATCTTTTCCAAAGAGAGTGCTTCAGAGTCCTTGACAAGATCTTCATTGTTTGGCCTCTTGGAACTTTTGTTTGTGTTACACTCATGCTTCATGGAACAATACTTACATGGGATAGTTGCCTTTTGCTCTGGTAGATCCTTTGGTAGAAGGTGACTCAAGTAAGGCTTCAAGCGATAACTGTTTACCTTCCTGGAATGCTCTTTCCCATTCAAGTCCATAAGTTGATAGTAACTTGAATTGAAAGCCTTCTTGACTATGTATGGCCCCTGCCATCTTGTTTCAAATTTGGCATCAAAACGATTATCGAGTCGATTGTCATACCTTAGTACAAGATCTCCTTCATTGATGCCTTTGTCCTTCAGTTTCTTGTCAAGCTTCTCCTTTGTCTGTGTGGCTTTCCTCTTATAGCACTCGTATGCTGCTTCTCTTTTCCACTCAAGCTCAGCTAAGGTAAGAAGTCGATCCATCCATGCTTCTTGATCATCTTGTGCTGATTTTCCATGAATTCGCATTGTTGGAATGTTTAGTTCAATTGGCTGTAAAGCCTCTTGACCATAGACCAAGTGAAATGGTGTGAACTCCGTGGCTTCCCTATATATGGTTCGATACGCCCACAAGGCACCATCCAAGAAGTCATCCCACAACTTTATCTTGTTTTTCACCATCTTTCTAATGATGCCTGCAATGACACCATTAGCTTTTTCTACCAAACCATTTGATTGGGGATAGTAGGGTGTACTATGACGATGTAGAATGCGAAGTTCTTCACAAACTTCTGTGAGCAATCCCTTTCTAAACCCTGGACCATTATCAGAAACAATCTCCAAAGGTGTGCCAAATCTACAACAAATGTGAGTGTAGACGAATTTGCTCACTGTCCTCTCATTTACCTTTGCCACACTTTGTGCTTCCACCCACCTAGTCATATAGTCTACAGCCATTAGAATGTAGAGTTTACCATTTTTTGTCCTAGGCAGAGGACCCATAGCATCAATGCCCCACTTTTCAAAGGGTCCATTTGCAAGCACAATTTTCCTTGGACCATGCACCAACCTTCTATTTCCATTTATCTGACAATTGTGACAGCTTTTACACCAATGTTGAACATCCACATGCAAGCTTGGCCAAACATACCCCGCAAGAAAAATTTTCTTCATAGTTGATTCTTGGGCAAAATGACCACCACATGCCTCTTCATGCAAACCTTTTAGAATGGCTGGAATTTCCTCGATAGTTGGTACTCGTCTACACACTTGATCCTTCCCTCTTTGATAGAGGGAACCTTCTAGGAAGAGATATGCGCTTGCCTTCTTCATGAGTCTCCTCTTCTGAGCCTTCGTGAAGTCTTGTGGAAACTCGCCCTCCAAAATGTAGCTAATAATGGGAGTCAATGACTCCAATCCCTTGTATCTCGGTTGCTTGACAGCTGTTGCCACCATGATGACCTGCACTTCTCTCTCAACACATGTAACTTCTTTTTGTGCAAGTAAATCGGCATCTTCATTTTGTTTCCTCGGAATATGATATAGTTGCACTTCTTCAAAATGATTAAACATCCTACGAATGGCATGAACTTTTGTCCTTAAGCTTTCATTCTTGCATGCCCAAATGCCTAAAATCTGTTTAACAATGACAAGTGCATCTCCCTTTACCATGAGACGTTTTATCCCTTGGCCAATGCACATCTTCAAACCATGAAGTAGTGTGTCGTATTCTGCTTCATTGTTGCTAGTTGAACCTGGTAGATTGACCTTCTCTTTCATGACCACCTCTCCACTTGGGTTGAGCAACACTAGCCCTCCCCCTGCTTTCCTTGTGGCTCATCGAAAAGCTCCATCAAAGAACAAGGTAAAAGCATTAGGAATACTTTTTGGTGGTGGCAATGGTAGGGTCTTTACTTCAGGCACCTTAATCTCCTTTTCATGCACCCTATAAGTGAGAATCCCTGCCAATTGTGCACGCACACTATCTTCTACCTTGAAAGAGTATTGAAACTCTTTCAACTCCATAATCCACTTTGAGATCCTAGTACTAAGATTCATTTGAGATGACACCCAAGGGAACAAATTTTCTACAGTGAGAATTACAAAAGGTTTTGGTAGCAGGTAGGATCTAAACTTTCTCACCGCAAACATGAGAGAAAGCATCATGAGTTCTGCTTCTGTGTAGTCTCTCTCCAAAGCATTCATGACCCTACTAGCAAAGTAGATGGGTCGCATCCTTGTACTGTGGGGATCTTGTTGTAGCAACACAACACCAATTGTTTCCCTTCCAACACTAGAGCTAACAAAGAATGTGTACTCCCAATAAGGAGGCATGAGTGTTGGTAGCTCTGACAAAATGACTTTAATGTTACAAAAATACTCTTCAAGCTCATCAGACCATGCAAATTCTACTTGTTGTGTCAACTTTTGCAAAGGATGAAGCAACTCCGAGGCTAAGTGAATGAAGCGTGACATATACTTCACCTTCTGAATGAAAGAGATGACCTCCTTAAGACTCTTCGGTGATGGGAGCTCAATAAGAGCCTTTTCCTTTGAAGGATCCACCTCAATGCCTTTATAGGAAACCTTGTGACCGAGCAAGATCACTTCATCCTCACCTATGTGGCACTTGTCGGGGTTGAGTTGACCTCCCATGTCGTAGAGCTTCTTTAAACCTTCTTCTACCCTTTGTAGATGCAATGATTTTGAGCTATAAATACAGAAATCATCAATGAACACGCTAATTGACTTTCCAAATAATGCTTGAAACACCATATTCATGAAACGTTGGAATGTTGCAGGAGCATTTGTCAGACCAAATGGCATGACTCTAAAAGCATAACAACCCCAAGGAGTGATAAAGGTTGTTTTCAATTGATCCTCCAATGCAATCCCTATTTGAAAGTAACCTGAGTCACCATCGCACACAGTGTACTTCTCATGACCAGCTACCTCATTTAGTATCTCATCCTGGAATGGGAGGGGAAAGTGATCTCTTTTTGTTGCCTCATTGAGGGGACGGTAATCCACACACACCCTCCACTTGCCATTTTTCTTAGGAGTGACAACAACAGGAGAGATCCACTATGAATTCTCCACTGGATAAATGAAACCTGCTGCTAGAAGCTTTCTTACCTCCTTGAGTAGAGTTGTTCCTTTATAACTCCTAGCCTTCGTAGCTTCTGAACTTTAGGTGTGGCCTCAGGCTTTAACTCAATCTTGTGTTGAACAACATCTACCCCATGCACGTCGGTGTAGTCTTTAGCAAAAAGTCTAGGACACTTCCTTAGCACACATTTGAACTCCTCTCTTTCATCTTTTGTAAGTGTTGTTGATAGCATACCTTCCAGCATCCCTTCCTCTTGAACACCTTCGTTCTCTTGAGGACCTACCTCCTCCAAGCCTTGACAAGAGGTCTCTTGGTTGCTTGGCTTAAACCTTACCCCCATGACTTCGATGGAAGACTCCTCTTCAGTAATGCTGCCGCTACTTTCTTCTTCTGAAGTGCTATCGGTCCAACCTTCTTCCGTCTCACTTTGAGATGATTCTTCATGGAGCTCCTCTAGGCGTTGCTCCTTCATGTCACAAGACAACCTTCTTATGATTGTCGTTCCTGCAAATTAGCTTTCCACTCTCCCAATCCTGCAAAGCTCGCATTTTCATTAGCCATGGTCTCCCTAGGATAAATGGGTAACCATTTCCTTTGGTAGACATGACATAGAAATCCACTGACTTCTTAATGCTAAAGGCCTCCACAAAAACATTTTTACAAATGCCTACGCACCTAGCCTTGCTATTGTTTGCCATCTTGACCTTAATTTCAGGTGTCTCATGGATGTGCATGCCTAGGTTTTGCATGAGTCCCTCTGTCATGATGCAAATTTGTGCACCCCCATCCACTAGACCTTTCCTAACCAATCTCCCTTTTATGTAACAATCTAGCACAGGTGTAATGTCCTCATTCATTTCAGCTTGTGCAATTTTTACAACAGGCACACTCTCTTTCACCTTTCTCCTAGTGCTAATTGCCCTTGTTAAATCCCTCCTAACTTGTGGACATAATGCAAGAAATTGAGGCCATGAGATATCACGACCCTTACCTCTCATGTCTTCCAACAGGTTGTATGGAGCCATTCCATGTCCAAGAGGGAAGTCTTGGAGGTTGATACGACGTTGAGTCCTCTTAGCCTCCTTGGTCTCCTTTGCCTTCTTTTCTCATCCATGGTCACTTTGTGATGTAACTCCTTCTTTCTCCTTACCTTTCCCTCGGCCACGCTTAATGCCATTTTCTTCCATGTCAACCTCTCTTAAATTTGTCACCTCTACCACATGCACGTTTGGGTCTGGCAAAGGTGGAACTCCTTCCACTCCTTGTGGAGGTGGTCTTGCTCCATTTGTCCTTTGTATAAGCCGTGGTTGCTGACTAGTTTCTTCACCTGCATTCATCACTGGGTAATTCAAGTTAGGTCTCCCTGGCTCCCCACGGGGCCAAGGACAATTATACATCCCATGTCTAGACTCACCACAATTCCAACATTGCAAGACTCTCCTAGTTCGTGGCTCTCTCTCTTCTGACTTCTTTGCTTGTCCCTTTGGACCTACAGCTTGTGCAAGGTGAATTGACAGACTGCTTAAAGATTCATTTAACTTCTCAATCACTTCAGCCGTTACCTCAGGAAGCTCCCTAGATGTTGATGCTTGTGACTTACCTTTGGGTCTAAGACCTTCTATTGGAACCTCTCCCCTTAAGCACTTGAGTTTCCTATACTTCTCAGCAGCCCTAGTTTCCGCTGCATCAAAAGTAGCAGGTGCACCGGCCTCAACTTTTACCTTAAGGTCAGGAAAGAGTCCGGCTATGAACCTCTCCTTCTTTAAAAATTCTGCACCATCACCAGGGTTAGCAACATTTCGTATCCATAGAGCCCAAAGACGTAGAAACTCTTGCTTGTACAAGTAGTAGTCATCTAAGTCTTTTTGCTTATGAGAAACAATGTCTTGCCATAATTTCTGAGTGTTTTGGGGATCAAAGAAGCATTTCTTGAAACGATTCAAAACTTCCGTGTAATTCCCTTTAACTTCCTCAGGCAAAGAGTCAAACCAAGTGCTAGCATCTTTCCTAAGGACCACCTCAAACATTTCTACACGTTCTTGATCAGTTACTATCCTCTTGATACGGCAAGACATCTTGAAATTCGCTAGAAATAATTCTGCATCTTCTCCAGGCTCTCCAAAGAAAAGAGGATATCCAGACATTTGGCGTTGGCTCTCCATTGAATTGATTTCAAAGTGACGCGTTTTTGTTTTTTCTTTCTTTAACAGATTTACACAATAATATTTTCTAAATTGCAATCTATTCTACAACAAAATAAAAATATTCACATCAAATGACCTATGATAATCAATAAGAGGTAGAATGACAGGGTTTGGTGATGCGAGAATTTCTCCTACTCTTTGGGCACCAAACATGAATACCATACGTTGTTGAAAATGGATTTTTCTACTAATTGCAATGTTTACTCTAATGTGTGGATTGAAATGAAAGGGAGAAACCTGTATTCCTGGGCCATTATCCATGGTCTATGAATGACCTAATTCTTAAAACAAAACAAAAATATAGACGTCCAAACTAAGGTCGTACCTACTGAGAGGCAAAGTAAAAGGATTTACTGATGCGTTTATCTCTACCAACCTAAGAGGACCTAAAATTCTACGAATTACTCGCTGAAATTGCAACTTAGTACTACTAATTATGTGTACCTTTTTCCTTGCAATGGGAATGAAGGGATCATACAAATTCTCATGATTCATGCAAGCTACTTGATTATGCTAAAGGTTGAGCCTTCACAAAACATACACAAGCCTGTCCTCCATGGGGGCACCAATTTGAAGCGGTCCGGGGCGGGCAACAAGAAGAGCAACCTCTAGACACCCTTCAAGGATCCCGTGCTGCATAATGGGGCTGGGGCACAACACAACACAAACCAAAACAACAAACCCCCAGCCAAATCCCAACTACACAAGGGGCACCACCTAGTTTAAGAGCGAACTAGGACGCAAAAGAGGAGAATCGTTAGAGCAACCCACAAACAAGCAAGGAATTTACACTAACCCTAACACCAATGGAACACTCTCACACACTAAAACACGACAGAGAGAGAGAGAGAGAGAGAGAGAGAGAGAGAGAGAGAGAGAGAGAGAGATGGTGCTCGGGCTGCTTTGAAGTGTATCGTTAATGATCAAGCAAACATAAATATATATATGTAAGAAAGAGAGAGAAGGGGGAAGGGGGTGCTTGTTGCACTAATGCCTTCTTACAAATCTCTCATGACTAATCAAAGTGAGATTAGTATTTGTTCAACATAGCCTGAGTAAATTACACCACAACACATCACAAGAAAAAAGCCACCCCAATCATTGTCTTAAGGCCAGGGGAGTCCTCTCCACCCTGTCGCCCTCTTACAGCATGTGGGATTTATGGCTAAATTGATAACAATACCCGGAGACAAGCTATCAAGAACTTACATAAAACACCAAGACACTTACACATCATTATTGTCCATGACTTCACGTTTGAAGGGAGACAAGGTATCCATGCTTAGTCCAAATTCACCCTCCTTGATTCAGCAAATGTTGGGATTACTCTAGTAGGAGAAATGATAAATTTCCTACTCTCAGTTTAATGATCACTCTCTCTTACAATGGCATAGAGTTCCCTTCCTAATCACCCCTAATACAACACATACATATGCCTAATGCCAATGAGATTCCACTCAAGACCTCATTCTCAAAAGGTTGAGCTTGGCTTCTCAAGCTATAGCATAGTGCTCTTTCTTCTCCCCCTTTTTGTGCTAGCTACACCCTCCTTTTATAGCAATTTTGAAGGCTAGGGTTACTCCTCTAACCATGGTTGGGTTAGATTTTCAGCAATTTATCTAATTTCTTTTTCTTGGAATTATCAAGAAGTTGGTGGGGAAAGAGAGAGGAGAGAAATGGAGGTGATAGGACTTTTCATAGTGGGTTAGTGTTAGTAGAGTTAGTATTAATTTACAAATGGAATTGGATATTTACAATGGGAGTATCCATGTAGGATACAAATAAGGAAGAAAAAATCTTAAGAGGTAAGAAAAGGTGGATTTCTTACAAGGTTGATGCTCCAAGTGTCTTGAGTAGGGCCAATTTTGACGCTTGTTGACGGTCCACTAGCTTTGACGGTACATTTTTTCTCCACTCTTGACCTTCCTTGAGAGACAAGGTAATTGAAGCTGAGTAATCAACCACCATGATGCTGTCTTTTAAGAGAAGAGGCTGAATTTTGTGGTTTTTTTGATAGATATGGGTAATTTGGAGGAGGAAAAATGAGACTAGGTGGTCAATTTTGGAATGGAATTGTGTGTGGGAGGTATGAGTTCACCATGGTTTCTCTTATTCTTCAAGGTTGAGGAGAAGGTGAGTAGGGTGCAGAGAGGAGTGGTGAGAGAGGTGGGGATGATGAGTGGAGAAGTGTGTGTGAAAGAGGAAAATGATAAAGTGGAAGAGAGAGTGTGGCTGCATAGCATGGGAAAACTGGGGTCCACTAATAAAATCATAGCTCACAGCTCGTAGCTCAAAAAAATATGAAAAAATTTGAGGCAAAAGTTCAGCCCACGAGCGACAACTTTTGTTTGTATCACCTTTTCAAATTCGGAGAGCAAGTGAACTTTAAAAATTCAGCAAAACCGACCGTTTTTTTTCCACTGCACAAGGTCCTTGTGGGGTCCTTCTTTGGATGATTCTTTTGAATACCTCCAAGAGTGAGCCCTCCATAGTGCATGTATGCATGCCACCTACCCTTGACCTTATTTGGTAGGTCTATAATTGAAGATATTGTTGAGATCATGATATAAGTGAATAGTACAACTAAGAAAATCAAATATTGAGGGGTCTAAAAAATATGTACATGTCAAATATAAATAATATAAGTGGAAAAAATATAAAGGGGTCAAAAGAAATCTCTCTCATTATGAGGCTACCATAAAAAGATAAATATTTTTGGTGTTCTAATGTTTTAGAAAAAAAACAAAATAGATGTAGGAAGGGAAAAATCACAATAGTGAAAAAATATACACATAAATAAAACTAGTTTTTTTGGATTTTTGTTGGGGTGGAGTTACACCAAATATAAGAGAAGCTTACATGAAAATATTTCTATATGGAATAAAGAATATGAAAAATGGTAAGAAAAATTGTGGTAATGGTGAGGCAATGTACAGAGCATAAATAACACACACCTAGGTAAAAATATTTAAATAAATACCAAAATAATTATGAAAAAATCTTTTATTTAGGCCCTATATACAAAGAAATATTTACATACGCATGGGCCATAATATACTTATATTTTTTATATTTTTTATTTTTTTGGTTCAACTAGCCCAATGCCTAGCTAATTGAGGGTTTTTTATTTCAGTAAGGAGATATGGGAAAAGTCCCCTAACTCACACGCACCTTTATACAGTGAAAGGGTGAGGGTAACCACAGTGTTTGAGTGATTTGATAGGGGGGGATAACTCACTATGGCAATCACAGAGAGCCGAAAAACGGCTATCAGCATCAAGCATTTCTTCGAATGTAAGTCCACGGCCTCCCTAGCATCATGGCATGAGGAGAATAAATCTTCGGATGGTGTGCTACGAATTCCTGCAGATTGCGCAGCCTAGAAACATATAGATGGAACATGGTAGGATTTTGCCAGGGAAGCTCGAAATTTGCGCTTAGGCCTGGCTATGGATGGCGTAAATCCATTTGGTCAAAGATCAACATCTTACAGTGTATGGCCCGTTGTCATCGTCACCTACAACATTCCCCCGTGGTTGACTACGAAGAAGGGGCACCTATGGCTAAGCTTGATCGTGCCAGGGCGATATAAAGTGGAGAATATGGATATGTATCTTCGTCCACTATTGGAAGAGCTACAACAATTGTGGATTGTCATAGAGGTGGTGGATATGAGCCGACACACAGGACGACGGAATGCTTTGATCAGAGGCATTCTAATGTGGACCATGCATGACTATCCCAGGCTAACAGAATGCTCAGGTGATCTATTGACACTCCTCACTCATACACTGTAAATCTTGTTTTTTCCCATAGTTGATCTATTATCATGTGTATACATGCAGGGCTTCAAACAAGCGAATACAGAGCATGTGTCACATGTGGAC
This sequence comes from Adiantum capillus-veneris, assembly GCF_014529385.1. NCBI lineage: Eukaryota > Viridiplantae > Streptophyta > Polypodiopsida > Polypodiales > Pteridaceae > Adiantum > Adiantum capillus-veneris. Next base: position 107,432,990 of record NC_140931.1, on the reverse strand, counting down.
CTAGACTGAATGCACGTAGGGTGCCCTCACTGAAGAAGCAAATCTACGAAGGTCATCAAGCATATCTTCCAGAGAATCATGTGTTACGCGATGGCTTTTTGGGAAGAGAGCCACCAAGGATGTCTGCACAAGCATGGTTAGAGAAGAAGGAGATGTGCGATGACGGATTGCCTCCAGGGATGAAGAGACTATCTCTATGGTACGAGTTACCATACTGGCCCCGACTCATGATCAATCACTTGCTCGATCCAATGCACATATTCAAGAATGTGGGTAATCTACTATGGGACCATCTGACCGGCAAGAAAGATACTTTGGGAGCCAGAGTTGACCTTAGAAATATGGATCGTATGGAGCAATATTGGCAGCAAACAGCGTCTGATGGATCGATAAAAATCCCTAAAGCACCATGGATTTTCACAGGAGCCCAAGAACGCAAAGTAAAAGAGACCATTCGATCTTTGCGGACCCCCACTGGCGTAATGCACTCGCTCCGAACGTGTTTTACTAAAGGAGGAAAGCTTACCGGTTTGAAGTCACACGATTGGCATAAAATGTGTCAGGTACGTTCATAGTGGATTTTAATATCATTGCTGCACATACTTTACAGTTTATTTTACCGGTTGCCATTGAGGGATGTTTGTCTCTCGACATCCGTAACACAATCTACAAACTTGCAAAGCTGGTGCAATGGATCTCACAAAAAGAGATCAACGTAGACTCCATACCATTCGCCAAACTAAATGCTGCGGAGCTTGTGTGCATGTTTGAGAAACATTTTCCTACTACCATGCTAACCATTCAGGTGCATCTTCTTGTTCACATAGTTGATGAGGTGGAAATAGCTGGCACAGTTCATTCCAGATGGATGTTCTTCTTAAAACGTTTCATGAAAACGCTTAAGGGATATGTGCGTCAAAAGGCACGTCCGGAGGGTAGCACAACAATGCGGTGACGAAGTGACTGAGGAAGAGTGGGAGTACTCTCGGAGTTGCGCGACCAAGGTAAGTTTGCAATGTACGACTAGCTAGTGACTTTATTTCTAAACGTTTGAACGGCCACTCATAATCTTTGTTTGTTGTAGTATAAGTCATACACAGCAGCATGGTGTAAAGGTCGACATTTTAGGGTGGAACGAATCGACAAAAAGCGTTTTACTCAAGATTGTGGAATCATGGCAAAATTTGAACAGTCTAGTCGACGACGTTCCTCTGATGCAGATCCTGTGGTGGCGGAACTCACTTACTTCGGCACGCTGCAAGAGATTTTGAGGATCGATTATCGATTACAGAGGATTTTTTGTCTACTTGTTCGACGTGCAATGGTTCAAGATAATCATGGAGGGTCGCAACGCTACTGTGCGTAGAGGAGAGTCTAGTTTTCTTGAGGTGGATTCTACTAAGAAATGGACTGACCTAAGAGACACTTTCGTACTATCCGAGCATTGTGAACAAGTACGTATGTAAATAGTTAACATCCCCCTTTTACAAGTTATGTGCTTGAAAGCTCTCATGTAAGTTATGTGGCTCTCGCAGGTAATATTTCATCCTACAAAGTCTACATCAAACCGGTGGTATGTCATAGAGGTAGCCCCTCGTAGTGCAAGGACGTATGAAGGCTACCATGTGCCAATCACAAAGGCATCAATGGAGGAGATCAGAGAAGATGCTCAATCAGAAGCCGCTGCGGTGGTGCCAGACGAGCATCAAGATGCTACTACTCTATATGGGGTGCATGTAGAGGAGCTACAAAATGAAACAGAGGATATGTGTTTAAACGGAGAGCTCTATATAGATATAGGAAGTTATGCTGAGTTATGCGAGGATGAGAGAGAGATCTCTTAAAGCCACAAATATTGTATTTGAACAATTTTGCTCCGTGTTGTAAAAGCTCTGGCTCTCTAAGTACCTTCCATGGTGTATAACGCTCTTTTCTACTCGCACTCACATCTTTTGATTGAAAATTCTGAGTTTTCGACTTGCCTCTTCTATCACTCAATTCATTGCGTCATTACGTTATTGTATTTAATGGTCTTTGCATCATTGTCTACTCTATTCATTCAATATTAAGTTTAAATATTCGTGTGTTTAATGCAGGTATGGATGATGAGGAGTTTCTTTCTTCTTTGTCACCGCAGCAGAGACAGTGGTACGTGGAGCGTCATCGCTCTGGCGCATCATCACGTGTTCCTACTCCATCCGCATCTCCCTCTCTTTCGGAGCATTCGGCGCGCTCCGAAGCTTCGGCGTCGACGAGACGAGCTTCACACTCGTCTAGACACCGGCGCTCTAGTGGTGGCGGTGGCGGTTGTTGTGGGGATTCCGCCACCGATGCCTCCACACTGCCTCGTGTTCGACGAGGCTCTTTACCCTCCCCTTCTTTGCCCACCCCCACACCAGCCACAGCATCGCCATCTATGCCAAGTTTTGCACGGCTGACTGTTCCTAGCAGCTACACACCTCTACGTACTCCGCCAGGAGCCACCCCACTCGACACTCCTCGCTTCGGGGCCCAGACGCCGGTGGAGACACCTGACGTCCATACCCCCATCGACACGCCGCTAGAGACCCCTGCCGGGACACCCAGGTTCACGCGTCACCGGCCAGAGGGCTTGCCTTACTCCGTCGACTTCAGCGGCGGCATCATCATGGATGATGACGGCAAGAAGGTGATCTCGCGCATGCGTGGTCTTTGCTCTCAGCTGTTTAGACACTACATACTAAACAAATAGAGTGAAGTACCAAGTGATTTAAAAAACAGAGTCATCATCATACTTCATGATGAGTTTCCTGTTCCAACACGGGATCAGCGCTTCAATGAAGACCTGATGAAGATTCGAATGCGCGAATACTGCAAACACAAGCGTTGCGAAGTGCAAAAAGCAATCAAGCATGGGTGGAACAGGCCAGATTGGCTGGCCAAAGAAGATTGGAAGAATGCGAAGAAAGCAGCGCGCGAGAATCCCGACAAGTGGAAGCAACAAAAGGATGCAGCCAGAGCGCGAGTAGAGGCAGGGAGCTCGCACCACTTGGGGAGCGGTGGATGGGCATCATTTGAGGCCGATTTTGTAAGTATTTTCGCATTGCTATTTATGTTCGATAGTTTAGGGTTTATGAGTTTTTTAATTCTAACATAATGAATTCTTTGTATGTTTTGACAGTGGTCGATGACAGGACGTGATCCCACACCGTACAAGCGCGAGTACGCAGGCAGGAAGGGCTTAAACGCCCTGATGGACATTCTCAGTTCTCGCGGCGGCATGGTTAGTATTAGGGTTTACTCTTTTCTATTTTTTGTATTGTTTTATAAATGTCGTTATATGTTTATACTTACTAAAAGCTGTCTTATTGTCTTTTTTTTGGAGAATCCGACAGATACGCCGCTTGGACGCGATGAGACGTCTGACTAGACGACGTCAGTTTAGCCGTAGCTAGATAGCATTAGTTTAGGGTTTCTCATAGCTTATGTATCATGAGACGGATTTTATACGTCTTTTTGAACCATGTATATTATTACATTTGTCACCGCAGTTCATTTTCCCAATCAATTCTTTATGCCTATGATGTTGTACAATTGTCATTATTACATTTGCCAATCAATTCATTTTGCCTATGATGTGTACAATTGTCAATTTTACGCTTGTCAATTTTGCAAACAATGCGTCTTGTGGGTGACTATTTTGGGTCTATTATCTACCCTTGCACTTTTTTTAAAAAGTGAATCAAGTACAATATGGTTGATGGGTGGCAGGGCATTCAATGCCCTGTCACCAAAAAAATTTCTCTCGGGCGTCGCTATAACCGTCGCTATTTATGGCTCTGTAGCATCGCTATGAGGGTCGCTATAGACTTCTGTGTAAACGTCGCTATAACCGTCGCTATATAGAGACGCTCATAGCGACGCAGATAGCGACGCCTATAGCGTCGTATATAGCGACGCTCTCGTAATGACGCTATTACCGACGGTTTTAGCGACGCCGGGGGTTATAAAAACCTAGTGTATTTCCATCGCTAACAGCGTCACAAGAGCACACAACCTCTTGCAGTGCTATTCTAGTGTCCCATACCACTAGAATAAGCAGTATATGTCATACCCTGATGAATCAGGATGTCATTAGTCACACTCATCAAAATCAATTCTCATAATAGCAAGTCTCATCACATAAACACTGCCGTAATAATCACCAGATACCAAATTCTAATCCAATTCCAATTCCACAATATAAGTCCAAATCAAAATCACTTTTATTATGTACCCGGGTAACAAAATCATACCAGTTACAGTGGTGGCCAACCACTGTAGCATGATTTTGTGATTGGTATTGCCTAAATCAGCGAATCTACACCAATAAGACATGCTGCCTAGATCGGCGAATCTGCACTAATGCTGCCTATATCGGCGGATCTGCATTTACCATTGTGAATAGATCTGCAATTTGTCAATGTGCTGCCTAAATCGGCGGATCTGCACAGATAATTGGTGTTGCCTAAATCGGCGAATCTACACGAAGATGAGCAATTACACACTGCCTAAATCGGTGGATCTGTGTGCATGTGACCAATGGACTAAACAAGACATAAAGGAAAAAAAAAAATCACTACGTTGTCGATATCACAGTGCAGTAGATTATCAAAGGATTTACAGATGCTTGTGCACTATCCCTGAGCTCCTTAGCTCGCATGAGTAGCTGCATAGCTTACTGAAAAATCATCTCAACAAAAATTCCTTTGAATACAATATTTGCAATGTTTGAGTATTCAACTTAAATACAATGCATAGAAATGAGGATTGACGTATTCGAGGTACATACCAGCACGATCCGGGGTGGCTACCCGAGTATGCATGTCGAGAAAGTTGTGTTTGTTTTTGGAAATGGTATTAGTAAACACAACAAGGATTTTGGCACAAGCTTGCATGACAAAGTTAGTATAGTCAAGCAGAAAATAATAAGGTTTGATAACAAGGTAGGGGGGGTATCATAAAATGGGGTAAAATATGGTTAGGATATGGTTACTGGAGATGAAAAGAAATGAGTTTGCAAAGTAAAGAGACTACTTATCTGATGTCCTCGCATTATGGTTTGGATAGGTTTTTGTGAATCCTTAGAGGAGTTAGAGAAATGTAACAAAAACAAATGAAGATCATGATAAAAATCATTTGATTATGATCAAGCAAGACAGATACGTTTATTTCCTTAAAATTGTGATAAGCCAACTAAAGATAATGGTGTGGAGCAGCGCTAATATACATCAACTAGTAAAATGTAACAATGAGTTATTCGAAAAGGAGAAAACCCACAAAATCTTCACAGTTTGAGAAGTCTAACAAATTTTAAGTCCCTAATTAATAATGCAGGATATTTGACAATGTTGATTGATACAAGGAATCTCAGAAAGAGCATGCAATAGAGCTAGGTCGTAATTAGATGAAGTTGCAAAGAGTGATTACCGAGCAAGCTGACAATAGGAGTATGAGCACAGAACATTGTGTACCAGCTTGTGCTAGTTAAAATCATTCACCAACAAGTGAAAATATAATGAGAACAAGATTGCTAGAAAGTGTAAAGGATGAGAGAATCATGTGCTACGAGAGGTACTGTTGACAATTGACATTAATCTAAGGCATGGGTTATGAATTACAATAGATCAAAGACGATAGAGAGATCCTACTAAAAGTATATGATCGAAATGCAATGAAAAATTTTATACCTGAAGGTCCTTTGATATGATAGCATTGTAGTGGGCTTCAACTGCAAAAGGGCTTCTCAAGGACAAAGCACTAAAGATGATTTTGTGTTAGATGCAGGCAAGTATGTATAAACACTTGAAAGTCCTTATTGAGAAAACTGAAATTTAAAGAGAACCTACGTCGAACAAATTGATCTGTAAAGATCTTGGAATGATGAGTCCAATATTTTTTGTAATGGCATGTAAAGACAATTGTTAATGCCAAAAGTGGGTGGTAGTTTACATCAGTAATCTATAATTCAAATTATAGAGTAGGTGTTTGACGTAGAAAACAACTTCACTATGGGTAGTCAACCATTATGAGGTTAAATGTCTTGTCGCGACAATTGCCATAATCAGTACCACAAGGGGAGGGGTGGAATATTAGCGGAGGCTAGGATTTGCCAGTTGTGCCATATACAGCCAAACATAGAGTTACATTACATAAGTCATTATTCAGTATACTATGAGATATGAGTCCAATTTCATTGTCTGTCCTAAAAGGGCTTCGGACCATTGACGAAAGTCATGAGAAATCAGGATCAGAGATTCTTCATGTCGGGTTTTTTTGTTTTTGTTTTTCTATTTTATTTTTTTATTTTTTATTTTTTTGTTGTATGTGCGTAGACACAAGGAGAGGCTTGTGAGGAGATGAGATAATGGACGATATTCGATCTCACAGAGGGAGATCATGGACTTCTTGAGAGCTTTCTCAGCTAAATTCCGTGTCCTCGCCCTTTTGTTGTGCCGGCCTCGTTCCCGCATCCTCGTCATCATATGCAACAGTAGCATGGTGCAACTGTCGCAATGCTCATATCCCCTCCTGCAGTGCTCGGAAAGCCCTGAGTTGTCCTGCCGTGCTCTCTAGTCTCTCCCTCTCCACACCAACCGTCTTATCGGATGGCAGCTTACTTCACACTATCAGCTCCTCTAAGCAGATGCTCCGCAAAGCACCATCTTGTGTTCTGAAGCCTTCAGAGCGGCTCATGGCCCGTCTCATGCACCCCCTCAGGTGAGCGCCCTCTATAGCGAGTATGCAGCCCTGTTTTTTGCTGTGTCGAGGCCACCCTCTTCAACTGGAACTCCCCACTTTTCTGCAGCATTCAGCTTCTGTGCAACCGCTTGAGCCTGTAAAGGCCTGGCCGGAAATGCTCGATCTGACTCCTCCCTCACCATGAAGTCATCAAGTGCACTGGCAGATACCTCAGGGAGAACTTCCGCGAGAGATTATCACCTATGTGCAATGACCTCTGGCAAGCTCGATGAACCTCCAGCTCGTCAGCAAAAGTGGTTGATAAGTTTCGGAAAGGTGAGCGCAGTGTCGAAGCTTCCAGTAGGAGAAGGGGAGAAGGTAGGAATCAACCTTGGTGTGGGTGCTCAATAGAGAGAAAAGGTGAAGGCGCTGCAGTGTGCTCGTCATGGAGAGAGAGTTTTGAGTGGTATGCAAGCCTTTTGGGTGAACGAGACTGGAGAGAAAGATGGCTAGAAGGTATTCGACTAGAGAGAGAGAGAGTTGTAGTCGAGCTGTGGAGAGAAATGATCGTCTACCAGTTATGTGTGTGTGTGTGTGGGTTGGTAGACGGTCATAGCCGCACGGGAGTGGGCAAAAAGAAAGAGAGAGAGAGATGGTTGCGTTATGGTTGGCTAGCTAGCGGGAGAGAGGGAGAGAGAGATGGCTTGCAGCCAACGTCAAGGGAGAGTGGGGTGTAAAATTTTTGCATGCATGCGGTAGTCGTGCACCATAGGCAAAAAGTGTGTGTGTGTGTGTGTTTTTGTGGGTGAGTGCAAGCCTGCTTTTCATGATGCAGAGGCGGGTGGTTGTGGAAAACGATGAGTTGCATGTTGGCCATCTCTAGATGGCAGAACAGCCTACTTGTGGGGTCAAGTCGAGTAGGTGTTGATTGAGGGCACTCCCTGCACGTAGTACGAACATGTTTGTGGGTGAGTTATTTGGATGGCTGTAATTGAGTTGGGAGGGGCGAGAGTGCAGAGATGTCAAGCGGGTTTGGTGGGAGCTAATCATGCTGACCCTCAACTGTTGATATTAGTTGTAATGGTGCTGAGAGTGTTGTAACGACAACATGAGCGGGTATTGATGACAAGCAATTGTGGAGAGCGATAGCTTGCAGGGATGTTCAGAAAATTGCTCGTTGGCGTTCTCAGCTAGATGTGCTTGCTTCCAACTTACTACACTAGCCACTGCGACATGTGAAGAGAAAATAAGCGAGAGAGAATGGGAAGGCATCACGCAACACGAAGCGATCAAGGCATCCTAGTGGAGTTATTATAGCCAAGGAAGGTAATGTATGTGTGAGATAAGGTGGATTCAAGTGTAGCTCTACGCATAGCCAAGAAAGGTGCATAAAAAACATAAAATAGTGTGCATCTTATTCTTTTTATTTTTTCTCTAAGCATTTGTACTTATAACTCTCTCCCTTCTTCTTCATCCACTCCTTGATCAAGCCCGAGCATAGTACAAAGGTTCACTTGGGATTATTACTCTTCCTCTTTCTCTAATCTCTTTTAGGTTCGACTTTTCTACGATCTTAAAACTCCTCCTCATTATCCTATGATGTGAATTGTAGCCGAGTCTTCTTGAACAAGATTCTGCTCTTTGTAATAGCCTGTCTAATGCTATGTAATGTTTCTCTTTTTCGTAATTGAGTATCCCCATATGCTTTAGTTTAATCCATTTTATTATTATGTTTAATTAACACAATGTTTACACTAACAATCACTGTATTATAACAATAAAGAAAGAACTCTCTTTAAATCTAGATATCAATAATTATGCATACAATCAACACTAATTGAAGCAATTAACGGAATCTACCAAAGAAAAGAAAATTTCTTAGCTGCTATTTGTCAAACTCCTTTAGTCTCGGAGCGTAGCCCACGCTCTGATACCACTGCTACAGACGGCGAATGCGGTGGCCCTGCAAAATATCGAGAACGACATGCTAGGAGCAATAAAACCATGAATCTGCATACCTGATAAATCGAATAACCATAATCGATATTGTACACGACAAAGAGAGACAAAGAGCGGGAGAGAGCACGTGCAAGCGCACCTCCTGGAGCGGAGTGCTACGCTGGCACGGCCAGTGGGAAGAGAGGAGAGATGAGAAGAGCAACGCAGACACTGGGTGCAATCTCCCCCCGTGCAAGAGTGACCGTTTCCCTCGTGCACGTATTTAATTTATAGATTCTTGAATGGTCAAAGTGATTACAAACTGGCCGGCCGGTCATAAATGGCCAAAGCTCATACAGAGCACTTGAATAATAGAATGTACATAAAATATGATATCCTTTTGCAATAGCTTAGCTCGGTCAAGCCTTTTCTACGTGTCATAGCTGCAATAAATAATAAGATATCAATTCCATAACAGGTGATCTCCCTTGATACCATACAGTTCGCTACCAGTACCTCACTTTGAAAAGGAGGGGATGTCACGTGCACATCTAACCTTGTGTACATGGACAAGCTACTTCATGACATGGGTTCATTTCAGTTCAGCTCAGCTAGATTAGGAAGTGATCTGGCACTTTTGTGAGTCTGTTCGCAGACCGTGCATGTCCAGACACTTAGAATAGATACATATCCTTTGGTTGCACACAACATGATCATCAAATGTCCATCAGAACCCATCAGGAGCATTTTTCACTTATTATTTTTAAGTGACTTTTTTTTGGGAACTGGGTAGGGCAATTTGACTAAGCCAATACATAAGAAACCTAGTGCTAGCACTTTCTGGCAGAAGAGGCTGCAGGAACACAGAGTTCAACAGTGCACCTTGTTAGCAAGACCCCCGACAGGAGACATAGCGTTTTGAGCCATCCAGAAGACCTAGCGTTTTCAGCATGTGCAGATCAGCCAGCGTTTTGCGGTTGCCGATCAAGCCCGGTAGCAGATACCTTTTTTCCAACAGGACAGATTCATCCCTCGCGTTTTTGCATCAGCATGTCAACCTAGCCTCTCTGCATCAGTGTTTTTAGTTTCTAGCAGTCAGACTCCGTAGTAGGACCCCCGAACCTCGCAGATCTCACCTCCCCGCCGCAGATCCTCACCGCACAGTAAGATCAACGAGCGTTCACAGTTTCAGCCCAGAAAACGGATATTTCAGCATCGTCGCCATCGACATCGTCACCGACATAGAGTCGGAATTTAGCAAATAAAGATTCACAGATTTCAGCTCTTAGCGTTTTCAAATTTCAGCCCCTCCCGTCGTCATCCTCATCGTCGTCGACATCATCACAAGTCCAAAGCATTGTAGAGATTTGTGCAATCAATAGTAGACCACTCTCGCCATAGAGAGTGGGGCCTTTGGAGGAGGGTTTGACAACATTCTGGTGTCGTATTATTCTCTCTCTATCTCTCAGTCTCATTCACCTTCATTCATAGTGTTCACCACTTTGTTTGTGTCCATTGCACTCTCTCACTAAAGGAACAAAAGGCTCTCCCTTCCGTAAGTAAAAGGAACCCTTGAGCACAGTTTGGAGCACTGATCTTGAGCAAAGTTCAACATTCACTTCCGCTGCACATTACAACTTCATTGCCCACGCCAGTCAAAGGTGTGACAGGATGAGCGCATCGCTCTAGCTTTTCAGCGACAGTTTTGGTCCTGCATTTGGACCCTCCCGATCAGCCATAGGATATGTATGGATGATAGCCCATGCTGGATTGTCTGTGGGCACTTGGTCAACAGTGGTCATGATCAGACTTCGCAGAAATGTACCTTGGAGCATGAGTCTTTGAGACACTGTTTCTGGGTTTGTCCGTATGCGCAGCCAATATGGATGGCAGCTTGTTGTTTGTTGATTAGGGTGGGCATCCACGAAGGGTTTGTGACGCGGGGGGCTGTTTCATGTCTTTTGCAGTATCCGGGTCACACATTTTTTTCCAGGATTTGCCAAGAGATCCGGTTTTCCAGTTTACTCCCTTAGAATATAGACCACGTACTCTAAATATGAAATTAGATGTAGGTCATGAGTTGGAGTTCTGGCACCGAGAGACAATTTTCACCACGATATGCAATATCACGCTTTTGGGCTCTTAGTCCTCCCCTATGTAGCTGTTGGATACTCTTCGCAGTCAGTGGGATTCTCAAGTCGGCTCCTCCAAGGCAGCGGAGCAACGTCGATGTGTCTTTCTTCACAGATGGGCGAGATCGTCAGTTCGTTTCCATTGAGATCATGGCCACATCACGTGGCATTATGCCACACAATGGTTCCTTTTACATTCATCATATAGGCCACCTTGATGTATATATAGTTTCAATACAAGGGTTTTCTCTCTAGTCCCACAAAATTTTTAGCTGGATTTGCAAGGAATGCTGAATTGGCCAGCATATCAAATTGGACAATTACAAACAAGAGGCGACAAAAATCATCCTTCATTGTTGCAGTTGTAAATTTTCCAGAGGATTATAATGATGTGCTGAAACAGGTTGTGTTTTAGAACGTTCTTTTTTTTAAAACTTTTTTGTTTACATTAAGATTGATTCATGGTATAATGTGTAAAGTCAGTTGTATATCACCTTTATGTAATATACAAGCCTAAGTTTAACGATGTATCTTGTAGTCTGGCTTGACCGTGTTTTGTAATTGGCATATCACCTTTATGTAATATACAAGCCTATGTAAAAAGTAATAATAAAAAATAAAAATAAATAAATAAATAAATAAATAAATAAATATATATATATATAGAGAGAGAGAGAGAGAGAGAGAGAAAGAAGAAGAAGAGAGTTTTAAAGTCGTAGGAAACTATCCCAAGAGACCTTAATGATCTAGCCGTTCAGGAGTTGAACTCAAGACCTCTTGGTCAAGAGGGAAATGGCATAACCAATCTACCACACCACACTTGAGAGAGAGAGAGGGGATGGGGTTTCTGCTTTGCACCCTCCTTCCCTCGTCGCTTTTTTTCTCACACTACTGCATGTGCGCAACCTGCCATAGTCTGCCTATCTTCCCTCGTTGCCCTCCACGTTGCCGCTTCTCCTCTCTGCTATAGCGGCTATGCACGTGAGCCCAATGCCAGCCCCTTTGCGCTGCCCTGGGTGCTCAACTTGGCGCAGCCAGCCCGTAGCAGACCATCCAGCTCTTGCCCGCCGCCTCCCTCGCTTGCGTCATACTTGCTCTGTCGCTCCGCTTGTGCAACTAGACCCTGTCTAGGGTTTCGGATGGTGTATGTATATTTTGTGATGTTGCAATCACTAGGGGGTTAGTGTCATTAAAACCCAACTTTGGATAGTCGGACGAGCAAGGTCAAACCCTAAAACTGCGGACAGCCAATATGGTACTATTGTATGCACGCTTTTGAACCGTGGGGAACGACTTATATGGCACTGCACGGCTTGTCGCAAGTCATAGAACTGTTTTGGGTGCCGTGTGCTTGGAATTGAGAGCTTTTGGGAGCCTTGCCTTTCATGTATGATGCTTTTGTTAAAGTTTAGGCACCTCAAGTGAACTGCCCAATGTGATTCCATTATCCTATTATTTAGTTTGGCTTTTAGGTATTTATTTATTTATTTGTCAAAGTCTTGGGTAGGGCAATTTACTTTGATTGCTATATAAGCAATCCTTTGCTTCCATTGTATATACATTCAGTTATTCATTGTCAAAGTTGATTGGTTCAAGAGACTCTCTCTCTCTCTCTCTCTCTTTCGTGCTCATTCCCCTTGGTCTCTACGCTTCTGCATCGTCGACTTTGACATGGGATCAGAGTTGTGTGCTCCTTGAAGGCCTTGGCATGGAGGAGCTGCCTAGAGAAGAACAAGAGAACTTCCTTGTTGTTGGCATCTCCCCCAATGGCGTTTTAAAACGTTGTCCAAAGCCGGCGCCGGTGTCCCCCACATTGTCCCTCGCAATCCTAGCGTTGGCATTTCAAAATGCTACTGAGGACAGCGCCTCGCCCCCCCTGTGCGTTTTGAGACGCCCTCTGCAAAGGCTGCCCTATGTGGAGCCTCCTTCCCTCTCGTGCCCCAACGTTTTGAAACGTTGCGCCGAGGCAAGAGCCCACAGTAGGCCAGCGTTTTGAAACGGTAGGCAAGTGGCCTAGCTTGGCGACAGTTTGGAGCGGAGAAGGAGTGTAGTAGCCTAGTTTTGGAGCCGCTTCGTGCCAATTGAGGACTTGAAGAGTTTGGAACTGTCTGTAGTCAAAGCGTCTGGAGAAAATGGGGAAGCCCAGGAACTATCATGAGAATGATCGGAAGCCTGTCAATGCATGAATCCGCAACCCAGTGCGGCCAGATGACTAAGCTATATAAAACTCCAGATGTAGCCATCTGCGTCGTAAACGTCCTCCGAATCAAGGAAAGCCGGACTAAACAGTTTGCACTGTAGAAGCTACCGTAAGATATATTAGTTTTCGATAGACCGCAAGGACCACCACCGAATGGTGTCCTGTCAGTAGATAGGGTAATCCAAGATGAGGGAAAAGCCTGACTCAATAGTCTGCGTTGTGAAGGGTCTCTGAGAAGAGGTGTGGACCAAGTTGTCTACACCCTGATAATCCTGTATGAAGAAGGGAATCCAGACTGAACAGTCTGCGTTGTGAAGATCCTCTAAGAAGAGGAAAGACTTGACCAATCTGTCTACGCCGTCTTGCCTGTATCTCCTGCCTCGAATCCTCCGGTGTGAATCAAAACAAAATCCACGCCAACAACGCCACCAAACCGCATCTCGGTGTGGCTCTCAATGTGAATGAGCTGGGAGTGTCTACCCAGGTGGGGGGATAAGTCTGTTGTAAGGTAACGAAGGTGAATGTAAGCAACTCAGAAGGTAGCAATCTAAATGATCAGGAGTGTAGAATAGCAACTGCACTACCATCCAAGCCGGACTCTGGGTGACTCCGGATGTAGTCGGATGCCTGATCTCCCGCATCTTGTGGGTAAACTCTCCAAGAGAGTCTAAAGCACTAAAGTCCCACTCCAATCCGTGGATCCAAGCAATGAACTTGTCCAAGAAGAGATCCAAGATCCTCTCCCTGAGGCCATGTAGATGCTCTTGTGTAAGCAAGTGACCTGACGTGTCGAGGTCAAGTGTTAAGTGTTTGTCCACCCAAGATGGTGGACTCTTCTCTTGGAATGTTGGAATCTCATATTCCATGAGCATGGCCATATCTCGTGTGAACTCCTTTGAAGAGTGCATAGGTGTGCCCATAGCAAACCACAAGTCACCACCCCCTCTGGAGTGCACAACCGCCGAATGATGGCTGAAATGAATGGATCTCAAGGATGGTACGCCTGTAGATGATCAAGTCAATGTTTAAGCTACCGTGTACTGTAGTAGTCAATGAGAGACCGCACGGACCACCACCGGATGGTGTCCTGGCAGGAGGTAACTCATCCTCTGTGAAAAGGGGTTTTCCAGTCATAGAAATGTCCCAGAAGTGTAGCGCTGGCAGCCAAGAAGTGATCGCTAGCGGAAGAAGCAAAAAATGCAGATGGAGAGGGGTTCTCCACGATGAAAATGCTCCAGCTTTCATTGTGTGCCTGGATTTTTGGAAAATGCTGGCAGATTTGTGTTCCTTTTTGCAGATTTGCAGTTCTCCAACAAAAACGCTAGGGGAGGGTTGAGGCCTTCGCGAGGATGTCCTCCAATTGATGGTGCCGCCCCCTCTTGATGTAAAACCCTAGCTGATTTTTCTTCTCGGAAGGAATACCTGATGCTCATGTAGCACCTTGAATTATCGAGAGCCTGAAGCTGCTGATACCATGTGAGTGCATGTGTGCGGAAGCGTGAGAGAGGAGAGAGAGAGAGAGTGAGACAGAAACACAAACACAAAACGCTGGTACGTGTAAGAGGGGGCGATCAGCCCCCCATGACTACTAGAGCAGAAGACCCGTACAATGATCGTATGATATGTGAAATGGGTATCCCCCTGCCCCCATATATATGAGTGCCCAAGGTGGGCGGACGCCCCAAAACTGGGTGTCCGGACAAAACGTGCAACCTATACATGGGTAGCCAACTCAGAGACATACTAGCCGTACATGAATGCCTAGACCTATGTGAAGCAGCAGAGTGGTGTAAGTCTAACAAAACAGCCTTATAGGGCTCCTTTGAGAGTTTAAATTTTTCCTAATGATATGGCAATTACGTGAAAATTAATTTAAAGCAAAAACATTAAATGCAAAGGAATCAACTCTAAATGCGACTTCCTTCTCTTCTAATCACCAAAGGGTAGTGGAGCATGTTCATACCCAATTAAGAGAGCTAATGCAAACAGAGATTAATTGATAAATTGGCCTAGGTATCGAACCGTCGGCTTTGATACCACTTGTTGGGAAGCGTGTGCTCACCCCTAAGTGCCATTGGTGTGAGCTAGGCTATGGTGGATGAAGCCTTAACACTAGAATGGTAACCTAACAGGACGTCCTTTCAGGGTTTTGGGAAAAAATTCCAAAACCATAGTAGATTCACTCATTTTGAAAAATCCTTTCATGAGCTTATAGTTCAATAACTACTACATATGGAAAGAATGAGAAACTTGTAATTTTTCTCATCCCTTGGTCACTACAAGCCTCCAAAGTTGATGGACCAGTGCATTTTGCTCAAAACAACAATTTCTTACGGTTGATTGCATATAAATAAGAGTGGTGATTTTTGTAGGACGAGATAAAATGCCCCGTTAACTTCAATGGGTTGGTGGCCAAAAAATATGGTTGCTTTTACCTCACTATTTTTTTTTGGGCAAAAAAGATAGGTACAAAAAAGTTGCATTTTTGCCATTCTGCGGACCTATCATCAAAGTTTCTATAGTCATGCTCAATGCAGATACTATATACATGTTTTCTTAGTTCCCTTTGGGCCTTTGGATTCAAAAGGAGCCATGGAGCATGTCAAAAGGATAATGGATCTCTTACAATTGGAACCTTGGGGGCAATGATAAAGTGCTAAATATAGCAAACATGAAAAAACTGGGTTTAGCATTATGACCTCGATCTAGAAACCCATAGAAAGTACTCAATATCTAGGCAAGTTTATAGTCTATGATTAGATATGGTTACTATCTACAAAATACACACAATTGGCTTAAGAAACTAGCAATATTGAGAAAGTTATACTTGCTACTCTAAAATGTATCGTATTCTTGAGCAATCAGAAAACTCAACCATCATCATATACTATGCTATATAGCATATTAGGTCCCCCAAAACTCAAGGAAGATTAGCTTTATGTTATACATTACACTTACACAATCAAAATTGAATTTGAATATCAAGAAAGCCAAAAAAAAAAGTGCTAATTTTGGCCAAAAAACAGGATTATGCAATTCTTGTAAATTGGTCATAACTTTCAATTTTAACACTTAGCTCTCCCTACAAGCATCAAAACATGTTGAGAACTATGAAGGCCTAACCTCTAGCCATCTAAACCTCTCAAACATGAAGAAGTTTAGAGTGGTATAGTTACCGAAAATTGAAAAAAAAGCCAAAAACAAGACCCGTTTTTTCACACAGTTTAGGTTCAAAAATGTTGTGCAAGAGTAAGGTTAATGGTGAGATTGATGCTCCAAAAGAAATGCTAAGTTTTTTTCAGCTCATAAGGCAACTTTGTGCATATATAGCACCTAGAAATTCATTTTCATACTCTTCAAATAATTCAAGAAAAATGGTCACTTAACAGGACACAAAAGTGTCCAAGGACATAAAAGTGTCCTATTACCATTCTAGTGTTAAATTAAGCTCACTATGCTGCTAGGGTTAGGAAGCCATCTATTGATCACATACACATTTTTTATTGTTTAACTTATGCTTTGGTGCCACACACATAGTGTAAATTGGATGATAAGGTTGTTAAATGCATTTTTGTTAGTTACAATACTGAAAGCAAAGGTTATAGGTTGTACCATCTGCAAACAAAACGTAACTTGATTTCACGCGATGTGTTTGTGGAATATTCTTTTCAACCCTTGTTGTCATGTACTAGAGACAATTAAGCTCACAAGACATTTATGACAATTTGTTGCCTCTTTTCAGTGCTGAAAACTTGAATGTAAATTCAAATGAGGTAAATGTACAGCCTATGGGGGTTTCAGAACATGCTACGGATCAGCCTATTACTGATGCAGATGTACATGATGTACTTCATGTGGAAAGGGCTGAGAATGAGCAGGCTCGAGGTATGCCAAAATGGCTGGTGTATACTTTGCGCGACAGTTTTTTTTTTCCGAGAAAGAGATCCTTCTATTAGTTAATGAAACTACCCATGGGCCTACAACCACCTCTACTAGAGAGGGCTACAACAATCATAAGGGAAGACTCTCCCAATGAAAAAACAACATATGTACAATGAGGCTAAATCAGGAGATGGGAGAAGGGATAAGCCACACAGGTGGACGGTAGTGCCATTTGAGCATACCCTGGACCATGGTGAAGAAAGGCCGAGGGCGCCAGAGTCAAAGGAACGCCTCTCTACGCTCTCGCCCTGTGCACCATGCACCGTGACGTGGCCAGCTCCAATCCGATCAAAGAGGTCCTCCAACATGTTGAAGTCCCCCCCTACACACCACTGCTCTGCATGCGGCTAAGACTCCACAACCTGAGACCAGAACTCTGCTCGTGCACTTGCCACATTGGGCGCATAAATGTTCAGGAAACCCATGAGGCAACCCTGAACCTACATAGTAATCCATTGAGCTCTTCCTGGCACAATAATACCTCTACCCACAATGGCCTGCTGCAAAGAATCCGCAATAGTCATACATACCCCTCCCTGGATGCCTCTAGGTCCAAATGCAGCTGACCAAAACGTCTCATAGCGACCACATAAAATATGACCACACCTTCTAATGCAACTCTCACACAAATGATGCTCCTGTAGCATAAGAATATCAATCTCACCTCTCACAAGGCATTGCTGAAGCTCCTGACGTAGCCGACCCCTTTGAGGCTGAAACTGGGGCCTTCTTAATCCGTGAACATTCCATGAGATAATCCTCATGGAGTCGGTGAGAGAAAACATATGCTGCAACAATAGCCAACCTCGCTAACTTTGAGGCCAGTTTGCAAGGGGAGTAATCCGCATCCGAACGACCTCTCGACAAGCGCGTATGGAGTGACTGTCCCACCCATGCCCAAGCCGAGCGTGCACCCCGTAGGGCTACATCCTCTATCCAAGAATCCTCATGTACAAATACATAGCAAGGAGGGCTCTGAGTGTGAGCAATAGATGCACCACAATGTGCTTGCAACCCGCTGCATCCGGTGGCGTCACACTGAACTTGGTAAGAGGCCAAAGTGTCTGTACTAGATCTATCACCCCTAAGTCCCCTGTGTGGTGTGAGAACTCAAGCTAATGAGAACTCAATAGATTGAATCTAGAGCCAGTCAAGAACTATGTGCAGGGTGCACTTTGTAGAATCCCTACCACACAGCGAGAAGGAGAAACCCACCGTTGTATCTAAGGCCTCAATGCCTCGAGCTGCAAGAAAGAGGACGTGGACTCGAAAGCAAGCCTCCTCTAGGTTGGTTGAAGAGTCACCGAGGAACCGTGTGAAGGTGTAGTCGAAGAAGTCCCACCGTCTGTGAATGTCAAAGCTAGTCAAACCTCTAGGGAGTGCTGCAAAAGGAGAAGTCTGCACCAGAAAAGGCGGCCTCAGATGGGGCTGTCCCTCCCGAGCCACATGGTTCATAGCGAAAGCACTACCATGAGATATCGCCTCACGAAAGATGCGTGTCCAGTCCCCTGCGTCTGAGGAGGAGTGAAGGAGGAGTCGGGAGATGAGGTTGTGGGCCCCAGCGAGGAGAGAGGAGGGACGGGAGGCGGGAGTGGAGGTGGAGGAGGGAAAGGAGGTGAGGGAGGCGGAGTAGCAGCTTCTGAGGGAAGAGGAGGTGGAGGCAGAGGAATTGAAGTGGGCGGGGCCTCCTCAGGCGGGTCCTGCTGAAGGGGGTCAAAAAGGTTCCATGTCAGAACCCAGTGTTGTTGAGGTGTAGGAGGTCGGCCACCAGGGGGAGTAGTGGAGCGAGCCCGACCCCGTCGATGGTAGCCAGGAACCTACTATCAACCGTCAGTTTTCTGATCGCTAGTCTCTATTGAAGTACTAGCTTGTGCTTTGTGTGTATCTGGCTGCTGGGCATGCTCAGCCTTGGGAGACAGCGCATGCGCTGTGGGTCGAGGTCTCCTACGAGGACAGGTCTTTGCAAAATGGCCCATCTGTTTGCAAATGAAACACTGATTTGGGAGATCCAAATACTCCACACTCTGTCTGATCCAACCCCCACTCACCCGAGGCAGCAGTACCACCTTTGGGAGGGAGTGTGTGTCTCAAAGAAGAACCCGCACAATAGGTAAACCTACGGCCTTGGCCACAACTAAAGCTCCAGCGTGTAGAGACTCCAGAACTGTCCCAAACATGGAACCAATCTTGGGGAGAAGAGGGAGGTACTCTCGCCTTAGGCTTGGGAAGCAGACCAAAATCGGTAAGTCGGCCTCCTCCTTAAGCACATCTGTAGTAGAGTCAAAACCATGGTGCCATCGTCTGAAGCAAGCTCGAGCTGCTCGGATGCCGAGTGCGCTCAACGAAAGCCTCTTGGTCGTCACCTCTGGAGACTCGAACTCCATCTAGTAGTACCCTCTCCCAAGGATTTGGACATCACTGATCTTGCCCACATTGGAGAGAAGGCGCGCCTGAAGAAGATCCCGAACCTCGCCCCGACTGGGTCGAGTGCCAATGATCTTGTAGATAATTAAAGTGGCTTGCAAGCGTTCCACTTCGCCATCAAGCTCGCTTGCTCTTCTAGGAAGAGAGCAAGTCGAAGGGTCGGCTTCGCGGTGTTGGACGAGGGGGCTTCTGTGGAGTCCCTTTGAGGTGGAGGAGAGGCCTCCATTCTGTGTTTGCTGCTGAAAGATAAGGGCGTTGGTGTCGAAGCGAAAAAAAGCAGCCTACAAGCAGGTGGAAGGAGAAAAGAGAACGGGAGCCGGGGAGTGAGGAGGCGGGCTGGTGCAGCGAGGGTGAACGGTGTAGGAGGGCGGGAAAATGAGGAGGGGGTGGGCTGGGGCAGTGAGGGCATGTGGGCACAAGATCACGGACAATGGGCAAAGCGCAGGATGGAACGAGGGCAGCGCGAGCTGCATAGGGAGAGGATGCGATGGCGTGGGGGCGGGCAGGGGGAGTGAGCGCAGGCAGCAACGAGCTCGTCTTGTCTACACTTTGGTTGTTACCCTATACTACAAGCACTTCAATACACTTTGGGGTGATAGTAAATTGGATGCACCTTTGTCTAGTTGTACTCATTCAGGTTCTCGCCATGCATCAGATTGTTATGCTTTGGCTGTTTCTAGTTTATGTGATGTAGAGGAACTTGTGTCTTTTGATTCAGAAAATTGGATGTTTACCATGTCATCAGAATATGATGCACTTATAGAAAGTGACACATGGACTTTATGTGATTTGCCTCCTAGCAAAACGACCATTGGTACGAAGTGGGTTCACAAGTTGAAATGTACGCCGGATGGTGAAATTGATTGCTATAAGGCTCGTCTTGTTGCAAAAGGTTATGCACAACAGAAAGGCATAGATTATGAAGAGAATTTTGCTCCCACTTGTCGTATAACTACTGTGGGTTTTCTATGTGCATTGGCAGCTTATTTTGGATGGGATGTACATCAATTAGATATTGTTACTATTTTCTTGAACGATGATATATATTTGAGGAAATTTATGCAACGGAGCCTCGTGGTTTTGTCATTTAAGGGCAAGAAGATAAAGTGTACAAATGTAAGAAAGCTTTGTATAGATTGAAGCAATATCCTCGTGCTTGGTATGAGAAAGATGACACTCATTTAGTTAAATGAGGCTTTCGTAATAGTCCAACAAAAAGAACTTTGTATGTGAAGCGTGAGGGTGATGTACTTCTCATATTTGTTGTATATGTGGATGATTTTGTTACGATTGTGACTATGTTGCAGTATTACATCTACTCCTAGTTGCAGATACGCAAAGTGCCATGCTAAGGAGAGCCCCTACGCTTGGATGGTCACGACCCTTCTCGCTCAAGAGACATGCCTCTTCGCCAAAAGCCACACTCCTTCGACAACTAGTCACACCCCTTCGCTCTACGGGTGAGACTCTTCGCCCAATGGTTGCAGCTCTTCGTCGAAAGGATGTGTCTTTATGTCTAAAGTCATGTCTCTTCACCTTGAGACATGCCTTTTCACTACTGACTCTTGAATTTTTATAAAAGGAACCCTTTGTACTCAGCTTTCAATTATTCAATCAAACACAATCTCTTGAGTCTCTTGTCAGAGTTATCTTTCTAGTTCTAGTCTTGTGCAAAATATAATAAACACATATGAAGTAATATACTAATCTTCACAGTGGTATCAGAGAAAATTTTTCTCGGGACCCGAAGGTTGTGAGCCTCTCACCCTCGCCACTACCTTCTTTCCCCCTCTCCCGGAGTTGTATGGCAGTAGAAGAAAGGTGGTACACATGTGCAAGGCTGAATTATGAAAACGCAGGGCTGAAATTTGCAGCTCTGACTTGAATTCTAGAAACACTGGGCTGATTGTTGAATTCAGCACTGGCTGAATTGCTGGGCTGAATTGAGCCTTCGTGCTCGCACCCCTTGGCGCATGACATGTTGGCTGCCGTGCCTCTTCGACATGCCTCCTCCCCAAGCGCTACCTGTAGCTTGGCGCCTCCTCACCAAGCGTTTCCCTTGTATGTGCACTGGCTGTTCTTTGTAAGTCTTTTTACTCAAGTGACTTATACCAACAGCACCAGTTTTTTATTAAACCCCAAAGTGGGTGCGCAACTTGGCGAGTCAGCCCCAATATTTTTTGAAACCATGTGAAACCACACCTTCAAGTAACCAGTAAAAAAAAAAGGCATCCAAAGAGGCTTACATTAGAAAATTTAAAGCCCAGTCAGAGTTTCTTTTCGCGCCGGCACTCGTACACGGACTCCCCCGCATGCTGCATGGTCGACAAACGCCAGAAACAGGTTCTTACCTCTCGTACATAGGCTAAACTCGCGAAGAAATTCTATCGGAATGCGAAGTGATCGTGATATCCGATACTCCAAAACCCAAGATTATTACCTGACCCAGAGCCGGAACCCGTTATAAACATAGTTTCCGCTCCGAAGTACCCGTCCCACACCCTGCTCCTGCACCTGTTCGAGAGTTCCCTTTGAGGCGTAATCATGCCGAATTCTCAGGAGAGAGGTGGTCAATCTGACGATGCCATTACTCTTATCAAGGATTAGATGGCCACACTTTCCTCAAACCTTGCATCACTTCACACTCGTTTGGATCAGATGCAGACGCAAAACAATTCTCGGAGTGGTGGACATCTGTGGGAGGACTTGTGTCATCGATCCCGACCCAGCAGCTCTTGAGACTGGACACTAGAGATTGTGGGCTTGGGACAGCTATCCACTGGCACGAGTACAGTGGGATCTTGGAGAGTGGATTTGGAGGGACCCTTTCTCCTCAGTAGACCATCCAGGTGTCCCTTTCTTTCAGTACATTGTTCGACCAGGACGTCACATACTGGCAGCGTAGAGAGAGGCTCGTACTGTTGTAGCACCTCATTGGCAAGAGGAGGGTCTCACAACTGAGTTCTTGGCAGATTTTTGGGAGAGGTTGTGGGACTCCAGACAACTAAGGAGAGTCACTTTGTTCCAGTTGCTCATTTGCACACCGAGCTACATCAGTTGGGAGCTGGCTTGTACATAGTGGTCTCTCGGCCGCATGTGCAGCTTGTGACCATCTTGTGTAGAGTCAACGTCATTGTCATTGGGACTATCCTCTGGCACAACAGGTGTGGCTTCGTGTTCTCTGTCTAATGCCAGCTCTTTGCACAGCTCGGCAGTACACTTGGGGGGCAGCTGCTTGGTCTACTCTCACGGGCCTGACACTTCAGTTTGAGCTATCCTCCACCAGCAGGATGATAGTGATGCGGGGGGGTCGACCTACACTCCAGCTTGCTACAGAGCTTACTCCATAGGTGTGGTGTAATGAGAGAGAGGAGTGTTGGGTGCTCATCAGCGGCCTGGAACTCTGGTTCATCTGGAGGGTCGGCTACTTCCGCATCTTCGAGGCTCGCCCTGTACCATCGGCAGAGACTATTCGGGATCTTTGGCTAGAGCTGATTCATACTCTCAGAGGACAGTTCAAGAGACTTTAGGGCAGCTCCGACCGCATGAGGGAGTGCAAAGAGGCTTTCCTTCGACTCTTGCATCCTGGGCCTTTTTCACCATGGTCCAGGGTGTGCTCAAATTGCACTACCGTCCACCTGTGTGGATTTTCCCTCCTCCCATCTCTTGATTTAGCCTCATTGTACATATGCAATGTTCTTTTTCATGGGGAGAGTATCCCCACCATGTTTGTTGTAGCCCTCTCTTGCAGAGGTGGTTGTAGCCCTATGGGCAGTTTCATAAACTAATGGAAGGATCTTTGTCTCGGAGAAAAAGAAAACAATTCTCAGAGTCGTCCAAGACTTCTCGAACGATTAATGCTGCTTCTCCACCACTTTCTTCCGAAGCTTCAATGGACGAACCAAATGAGCCATATCCAAATAATGAGGTAGACAATCGCGAACTTCAATTACTTATAAAATTTTTAATACTGTACAGAAGAAGAAACTGGATGTTAAACTATCCGAATTGTATAACGGTCGTCGTGACAATGGCTATTCAAAATGGAGGTCTACTTGTCCAACACAGACTTAGTAGAAAGTAAGAAAGTTGCACTTGCTAGTTCTCTGCTCAAGGACACATCATTTCTTTGGTGGCAACGACGGATTGTTGATGGTAAACACACACCTTCCTGGGACAAATTCCGGCGTGCTATTCGCAAGGCGTTCAAACCTACCAATGTGGATTTTCATGCCTGGTCCTCTCTTCACCGCCTGAGCCAAACAGGTTCCTTGGCCGCGTACATCACACAGTTCCAAAGGCTAACTCTGGAGATAGAGACCCTTAGTCCCTTTGATAAACTTCACAGTTTTATTGACGGACTCAAACTTAACCTGAAGGACGATGTGCACAAATACAACCCTACCACCTTGGATGCTACAATTGCCTATGTGGGGCGTCTTGGCGATAATTGACACCCTACACAAAATTTTCTCTCTGGTGACAGATCTTCAAATAACGCTCGCTTTTCACATCACCAATCTCAATTCAGACAGCAAGCGATGGAACCTTATTCAACGTCAAGGTTCTATTCTCAAGATTGATAATCTCAAAGCAGATCTTCTTTAAATGTTCCTCCACTTGATCGTGGTAAAGGATGTGATTTTTTCCAAGATCGGCGTTCCAATTCTCAGCAAGGCTCTTCTTTAAATGCATCTTTGACTTCAAAGAAGGATGGTTTATGTACAATTTGCAGAGGTGACCATAGATGGTATGAATGTTCAAAGAAACCAAATAAGTCTAATTTGAAAAGAAATTCCAACGCGGAAACATCATCGAATTTTGAACAACTAGCTTTTGCTCAAGAAAAAGAAAAATCCGTGCTCAACACAATTCGTGTCTCAGACGATACAACTATTCTTATGAACCATGCTCAATGCAGTTCTTAGCCTTCTTTGAACTCTCAATGGTCGCTCCATTAAGATTTTGGCAAACAATGAATGCTCTAATAATTTCGTCAGCACTCAGATAGTTCGACAGCTTGGCTTACCAACTCAGGAGACATCTCACTTATATGATGTGGAACTAGCAAATGGATCAATTTTAACTCTAGAATGGTAACATGACACTTTTATGTCCTTGGACACTTTTGTGTCCTGTTAAGTGACCATTTTGATTGAATTATTGGAAGAGTATGAAAATGAATTTCTAGGTGCTATATATCCACAAAGTTGCCTTATGAGCTGAAATAAGCTTAGCATTTTTTTTTTAGTATCGATCTCACCATTAACCTTACTCTTGCACAACATTTTTGAACCTAAACAGTGTGAAAAAACGAGTCCTGTTTTTAGCTTTGTTTCAATTTTTGGCAACTATACCACTTTAAACTTCATGTTTGCGGTTTAGATGGCTAGAGCTTAGGCCTTCATAGTTCTCAACATGTTTTGATGCTTGTAGGGAGAGCTAAGTGTTAAAATTGAAAGTTATGACCAATTTACAAGAATTGCATAATCCTGTTTTTTTGGCCAAAATTAGCACTTTTATGATTTTTTTGGTGGCTTTCTTGATATCCAAATTCAATTTTGATTGTGTAAGTGTAATGTATAACATAAAGCTAATCTTGCTTGAGTTTTGGGGAACCTAATATGCTATATAGCATAGTATATGATGATGGTTGAGTTTTTTTATGAATACGATACATTTTAGAGTAGCAAATATAACTTTCTCAATATTGCTAGTTTCTTAGGCCAATTGTGTGTATTTTGTAGGTAGTGACCATATCTAATCATAGACTACAAACTTGGCTAGATATTAAGTAGTTTCTATGGGTTTCTAGAGGTCATATTGCTAAACCCAGTTTTTTCATGTTTGCTGTATTTAGCACTTTATCATTGCCCCCAAGTTTCCAATTGTAAGAGATCCATTATCCTTTTGACATGCTCCATGGCTCCTTTTGAATCCAGAGGCCCAAAGGGAACTAAGAAAACATGTATATAGTATCTGTATTGAGCATGACTATAGAAACTTTGATGATAGGTCCGCAGAATGGCAAAAATGCAACTTTTTTGTACCTATTTTTTGTGCCCAAAAAAAATTTAGTGAGGTAAAAGCAACCATATGTTTTGGTCACCAACCCATTGAAGTTAACGGGGCAGTTTATCTCATGTCCTACAAAAATTTCCACTCTTATTTATATGCAATCAACCGTAAGAAATTGCTGTTTTGGGCAAAATGCACTGGTCCATCAACTTTGGAGGCTTGTAGTGACCAAGGGATGAGAAGAATTACAAGTTTCTCATTTTTTCCAAATGTAGTAGTTGTTGAACTATAAGCTCATGAAAGGATTTTTCAAAATGAGTGGATCTACTATGGTTTTGGAAATTTTTCCTAAAACCCTGAAAGGACACTTTTATGTCCTGTTAGATTACCATTCTAGTGTTGACTTGGGATGAGACAGTAGGACATGGAAAATGCTAACTTGAGTTGTTGGTTTCTTGTCGATGATTTTTGTTTAATTTTTGGGACCCTCTTTTTGAAGTTGCAAATGACCGGACATTGCGTGGCCATTGTGAAACGGTCGATGGCACAGAGTTTCACCCGCAGTTGGGAAGGACAGGTCACCACGAGTTGGTCGGGCTAATCGGCACTAGAATTCGAGCAGTAAAAGGGTGTCTAGGCTCAGTTCAAAGTCATTTAGGCCGTCATAAGACAAGCACCGCGTGCCAATAGAAAAGAACAGATTGAACAGACTTTGAGCACTTCAATAATAACTGAATTGAAAGAGAGCGACGACACGTGACACGGAGTGGCGGAATTCCACCCCAGAGAGTATTGGCCCCAAACCTTGGCGCCCCTTTTCTCTTTATATTGCATCAACACAGTACAAGCCGGTACTCGAGACTCTGCACCTTCACCAGAAAGCATGCCAGAGAATGAGCCCTAGCCTCATATTTAAAGGCCCTTGACCTAAAAAGAAATTACAGTGAAAAGCCTTCAAACTCAAAAGCATCTGGTCCAAAAGCAAAGCCAAAAAGCTGCCAGCGTAAATCATGGAAATCCGTACAACTACCACATCACCAGCCAATGTAAAACGCCAAAATTCGTATAGCCTGCCACATCATCATGCAAGCATAATTTTTGAAAATCTGCCATGTCATCAGTTTTTGCGTGTGTGCCGGTCCTGCTTTATTTTAATCATTTTGTCACTTGGGCTCCATCGGACGGGGTCCCCATAAGTTGGTAGGAGTTCTTCTTCTATTACTTGTTCTTCTTAGGGTTTAGACCCCTCGGCCCGGCATCTGTAAGTTGGCTCCATTCTTTAGGCTTTGTCATGCCAGCAATTTGTTACATAGGCCCCTCACAACACTTATAAGTGGGTGGGTACTAGGGAATTAACTCAAAAGAGGCAAACTGGACACATGGTGGCTCCAGATGCATCTGCCAGATTTGCATGAAGAGGGGGCGCCCAAATTGAGAGGAGGACTGATTTGATTAGATTTACGTTATATTAGATTAGATTTAGGTCTCCATAGACTGCGATGCCTGCATGAAGCGGGTGAAGAAAGCCCTCAATGGAATATAGGGTATTGCTGCCTTCACTCATGGTGGGCTGCGTCGATCCAAAAGTACTGGTGAAATGTCTTCAGAAGATAGGGAAGAAGGTGGATCTTCAGGGCGGCAAGAGTCACTACATCCCCGACAATGACCATCTAGACAACCTCTAGTCATTCAACAACAACTTCAAAGTTAGTAACAAGAGCAAGAACGGTTTCTTTGCAGCACGTTCGTGAATTTGGCGAGTTCGATCCATCTATTATAGATCGAGTTGTTGCCAATTATAACTCGTCGGACTCTGACGCTGGCCAACAAGCAGAAATCTTGCAACCCAATAGACGTGTTCGCAGGCGCTTTGGTCAAGCAGCATATGTGAGGCCACAAGATGTAGCCTCTGACAGCTCGAGGGATGATCATGCAGAGCACATTCCCAACGAGGCAATGTTTGAGCCCGAGATTGATGAAATGATCGAGACGATCATGGATTCAGAAAGGCTTATCTATGATGATATGAAAAGTGAAGCCGATATGCCATTGTATAATGGAGCACGTATGTTTAGATTGAAAGCACTCCTGGTTCTTCTCAACATGCAGGCAAAGTTTGGATGGAGTGACACTAGCGTCACAGCGCTTTTCAGGTGATCTATTACAATTAGTTTACTTTAATAAAACTCTAAATGTATAATGATCTGATAGATTTTTACACGACTGTATCGTATTTTTATGTTGTGTAGATTGCTTAAAGAGCACATACTACCAGCTAACAATGTGATGCCAGATTCCCGAGATGAAGTAAGAAAGATTTTGCGAAACTTGGGGATGGATTACAATTCTATCCACGCTTGTCCTAATGACTGCATTCTTTTCAGAGGGGAATACATAGACATGGAGAAGTGTCCGAAATGTGATTCCGAAAGATATCGAGTAGATCTCCACAGGACAAAAATTCCACAAAAGGTTTTGCGACATTTTCCTCTGCTTCCTCGCATCAAGCATTTCTTCGAATGTAAGTCCATGGCCGCCCTAGCATCATGGCATGAGGAGAATAAATCTTCAGATGGTGTGCTATGAATTCTTGCAGATTGCACAGCCTAGAAACATATAGATGGAACATGGTCGGATTTTTCCAGGGAAGCTCGAAATTTGCGCTTAGGCCTGGCTATGGATGGCGTAAATCCATTTGGTCAAAGATCAACATCTTACAGTGTATGGCCCATTGTCATCGTCAACTACAACATTCCCCTGTGGTTGACTATGAAGAAGGGGCACCTATGGCTAAGCTTGATCGTGCCAGGGCGATATAAAGTGGAGAATATGGATATGTATCTTCGTCCACTATTGGAAGAGCTACAACAATTGTGGATTGTCATAGAGGTGGTGGATATGAGCCGACACACAGGACGACGGAATGCTTTGATCAGAGGCATTCTAATGTGGACCATGCATGACTATCCCAGGCTAACAGAATGCTCAGGTGATCTATTGACACTCCTCACTCATACACTGTAAATCTTGTTTTTTCCCATAGTTGATCTATTATCATGTGTATACATGCAGGGCTTCAAACAAGCGGATACAGAGCATGTGTCACATGTGGACCTAGACTGAATGCACGTAGGGTGCCCTCACTGAAGAAGCAAATCTACGAAGGTCATCAAGCATATCTTCCAGAGAATCATGTGTTACGCGATGGCTTTTTGGGAAGAGAGCCACCAAGGATGTCTGCACAAGCATGGTTAGAGCAGAAGGAGATGTGCGATGACGGATTGCCTCCAGGGATGAAGAGACTATCTCTATGGTACGAGTTACCATACTAGCCCCGACTCATGATCAATCACTTGCTCGATCCAATGCACATATTCAAGAATGTGGGTAATCTACTATGGGACCATCTGATCGGCAAGAAAGATACTTTGGGAGCCAGAGTTGACCTTAGAAATTTGGATCGTATGGAGCAATATTGGCTGCAAACAGCGTCTGATGGATCGATAAAACTCCCTAAAGCACCATGGATTTTCACAGGAGCCCAAGGACGCAAAGTAAAAGAGACCATTCGATCTTTGCGGACCCCCACTGGCGTAATGCACTCGCTCCGAACGTGTTTTACTAAAGAAGGAAAGCTTACCGGTTTGAAGTCACATGATTGGCATAAAATGTGTCAGGTACGTTCATAGTGGACTTTAATATCATTGCATAAAATGTGGACTTTAATATCATTGCTGCACATACTTTACAGTTTATTTTACCGGTTGCCATTGAGGGATGTTTGTCTCTCGACATTTGTAACACAATCTACAAACTTGCAAAGCTGGTGCAATGGATCTCACAAAAGGAGATAAACGTAGACTCCATACCATTCGCCAAACTAAATGTTGCGGAGCTTGTGTGAATGTTTGAGAAACATTTTCCTACTACCATGCTAGCCATTCAGGTGCATCTTCTTGTTCACATAGTTGATGAGGTGGAAATAGCTGGAATAGTTCATTCCAGATGGATGTTCTTCTTAGAACGTTTCATGAAAATGCTTAAGGGATATGTGCGTCAAAAGGCACGTCCGGAGGGTAGCATGGCAGAAGGTTGGTTGGTATCAGAGTCCCTAGTGTACATTGGAGAGTGTCTAGATGGATTTGATAAAGCCCGGGAGACGCTATTGCGAACCATAGATGATGAGCGCATATCTGGGATTGTCATGTGCAATCTCGGTGTTGAGAAGAAGATGACGGAAGATCTAGAGGCTAAAATCAACCGATTTTGCATGCTTCACAATCCAATGATGCAAAAGTGGATTTCACAATATGAGGATGCAAAGCAAGAGCGACAAAGGGCATGAATCGAGTGGAGACGGGGAAGACGACCACCGATGCACTATCCGACGGGTCTGGAGAGCCTACCAACATTCATGAGCTTAAGATGGTTGCACAACCAATTGAAAAGCGCACAACATTGCGGTGACGAAGTGAGTGAGGAAGAGTGGGAGTACTCTCGGGGTTGCGCGACCAAGTTAAGTTTGCAATGTACGACTAGCTAGTGACTTTATTTCTAAACGTTTGAACGACCACTCATAATCTTTGTTCGTTGTAGTATAAGTCATACACAGCAGCATGGTGTAAAGGTCGACATTTTAGGGTGGAACGGATTGACAAAAAGCGTTTTACTCAAGATTGTGGAATCATGGCAAAATTTGAACAGTCTAGTCGACGACGTTCCTCTGAAGCAGATCCTGTGGTGGCGGAACTCACTTACTTCGGCACGCTACAAGAGATTCTGAGGATCGATTACAGAGGATTTTTTGTCGACTTGTTCGACGTGCAATGGTTCAAGATAATCATGGAGGGTCGCAACGCTACTGTGCGTAGAGGAGTGTCTAGTTTTCTTGAGGTGGATTCTACTAAGAAATGGACTGACCTAAGAGACACTTTCGTACTACCCGAGCATTGTGAACAAGTACGTATGTAAATAGTTAACATCCCCCTTTTACAAGTTATGTGCTTGAAAGCTCTCATGTAAGTTATGTGGCTCTGGCAGGTAATATTTCATCCTACAAAGTCTACATCAAACTGGTGGTACGTCATAGAGGTAGCCCCTCGTAGTGAAAGGACGTATGAAGGCTACCATGTGTCAATCACAACGGCATCAATGGAGGAGATCAGAGAAGATGCTCAATCAGAAGCCGCTACGGTGGTGCCAGACGAGCATCAAGATGCTACTACTCTATATGGGGTGCATGCAGAGGAGCTACAAAATGAAACAAAGGATATGTGTTTAAACGGAGAGCTCTATATAGATATAGGAAGTTATGCTGAGTTATGCGAGGATGAGAGAGAGATCTATTAAAGCCACAAATATTGTATTTGAACAATTTTGCTCCGTGTTGTAAAAGCTCTGGCTCTCTAAGTACCTTCCATGGTGTATAACGCTCTTTTCTGCTCGCGCTCACATCTTTTGATTGAAAATTCTGAGTTTTCGACTTGCCTCTTCTATCACTCGATTCATTGCGTCATTGTATTTATATACGTCATTACGTCATTGTATTTAATGGTCTTTGCGTCATTGTCTACTCTATTTATTCAATATTAAGTTTAAATATTCGTGTGTTTAATGCAGGTATGGATGATGAGGAGTTTCTTTCTTCTTTGTCACCGCAGCAAAGACAGTGGTACGTGGAGCTTCATCGCTCTGGCGCATCATCGCGCGTTCCTACTCCATCCGCATCTTCCTCTCTTTCGGAGCATTCGGCACGCTCCGAAGCTTCGGTGTCGACGAGACGATCTTCACACTCGTCTAGGCACCGGCGCTCTAGTGGTGGCGGTGGCAGTTGTTGTGGGGATTCCGCTGCCGATGCCTCCACACCGTCTCGTGTTCGACGAGGCTCTTTACCCTCCCCTTCTTTGCCCGCCCCCACACCAGCCACAACATCGCCATCTACGCCAGGTTTTGCGCGGCTGACTGTTCCTAGCAGCTACACACCTCTACCTACTCTGCCAGGAGCTACCCCACTCGACACTCCTCGCTTCGGGGCCCAGACGCCGGTGGAGACACCTGACGTCCGTACCCCCATCGACACGCCGCTAGAGACCCCTGCCGGGACACCCAGGTTCACGCGTCACCGGCCACAGGGCTTGCCTTACTCCGTCGACTTCAGCGGCGGCATCATCATGGATGATGACGACAAGAAGGTGATCTCGCGCATGCGTGGTCTTTGCTCTCAGCTGTTTAGACACTACATACTAAACAAATGGAGTGAAGTACCAAGTGATTTAAAAGGCAGATTCATCAGCATACTTCATGATGAGTTTCCCGTTCCAACACAGGATCAGCGCTTCAATGAAGACCTGATGAAGATTCGAATGCGCGAATACTGCAAACACAAGCGTTCCGAAGTGCAAAAAGAAATCAAGCATGGGTGGAACAGGCCAGATTGGCTGGCCAAAGAAGATTGGAAGAATGCGAAGAAAGCAGTGTGCGAGAATCCCGACAAGTGGAAGCAACAAAAGGATGCAGCCAGAGCGCGAGTAGAGGCAGGGAGCTCGCACCACTTGGGGAGCGGTGGATCGGCATCATTTGAGGCTGATTTTGTAAGTGTTTTCGCATTGCTATTTATGTTCGATAGTTTAGGGTTTATGAGTTTTTTAATTCTAACATAATGAAATCTTTGTATGTTTTGACAGTGGTCCATGACAGGACGTGATCCCACACCGTACGAGCGCGAGTACGCAGGCAGGAAGGGCTTAAACGCCTTGATGGACATTCTCAGTTCTCGCGGCGGCATGGTTAGTATTAGGGTTTACTCTTTTCTATTTTTTGTATTGTTTTATAAATGTCGTTATATGTTTATACTTACTGAAAGCTGTCTTATTGTCTTTTTTTGCAGAATCCGATAGATACGCCGCTTGGACGCGATGAGACATCTGACTAGACGACGTCAGTTTAGCCGTCGCTGGATAGCATTAGTTTAGGGTTTCTCATAGCTTATGTATCATGAGACGGATTTTATACGTCTTTTTGAACCATGTATATTATTACATTTGTCACGGCAGTTCATTTTGCCAATCAATTCTTTATGCCTATGATGTTGTACAATTGTCATTATTACATTTGCCAATCAATTCATTTTGCCTATGATGTGTACAATTGTCAATTTTACGCTTGTCAATTTTGCAAACAATGCGTCTTGTGGGTGACTATTTTGGGTCTATTATCTACCCTTGCACTTTTTTTAAAATGTGAATCAATTACAATATGGTTGATGGGTGGCAGGGCATTCAATGCCCTGTCACCAAAAAAAAATTCTCTCGGGCGTCGCTATAACCATCGCTATTTATGGCTCTAGAGCGTCGCTATAGACTTCTGTGTAAACATCGCTATAACCGTCGCTATGACCGTAGCTATGAGCGTCTCTATATAGCGACGCCTATAGCATCGCATATAGCGACGCTCTCGTAGCAACGCTATTAGCGACGCCGAGGGTTATAAAAACCCAGTGTATTTCCGTCGCTAACAGCGTCACAAGAGCACACAACCTCTTGTAGTGAGCTTGGACAAGTGGTGGACCTAGTGATAATGCCCCTCCTTTATTTAATGGAAGAAAGGTTGGAAAAGTGGTGAATCTTGAAACCCAAACCCTTTGGCTATATATAGAGGATAGCTTGGACAAGTGGTGGGCTTAGTTGTAGTATCCAATGTCCAAGGTCCAAGGTGAACTATGTAAAGACCTTACTTCCAAAAACAAAGTCGTACAAGTGGTTCTCCTTGAAACCAAAACCTCCTTAGTGTATTAGAACATAGCTTGGAGAAGTGGTGGACTTCGTTGTAATGGTGAATGTCCAAAGCAAACTATTATAGGACCTTGCTTCCCAAATCAAGTTTGGACAAGTGGTGGATCTTGAAACCAAAACCCCCTTACTCTATTAGAGCATAGCTTAGATAAGTTGTGGACCTAGCTGTCATGGAAAATGTTCAATGTGAACTGCTACATGACCTTGCTATTAAATGTCTAAGTAGAGCTAGCTTCTTTAATGGAATCAAGGTTGGGAAAGTGGTGCATCTTGAAACCAAAAGTCCTTTATTGTATTAGATCACAGCTTGGACAAGTGAGGGACCTAGTTTTAATGTGTGATGTCCAAAGAAAAGTATTACAAGACCTTGCTTTCCAATATTTGAATTGGTCAAGTGGTTAAAACTAAGTATAAAACTTTGACCATTTTCTTCTCGAATTGCCAAAAAGCTAGTTTTAGAAACCCCTAAATGAAAATGGTTTAGGGTGGCCTCAAACAACGTTTTTTCAAATACTTGAACAAAAGGGTTGCCGAAGAGCAATGAAAATTTATTATGGCTTGAAGTGCCTGAGTATGTGAAAACAAGCCTAGGTTTTCCACGAGGCAAAAGGTGACAAAAAAGAAGTGTTGTCTCTTATGACATAATAAGAACATTGAAAACTTAGGATTGACCATGTGGACTAAACTTTGTCAAGTGAAGTGGTGGCCAAGTTTTGTGGCACAGTGTGCACTTGGTCCTATATGTGTTGACCACTTGGCTAAATCTAGGACCATAAGGCCAAACCTTTGGCACCTTAAATATAGTATGGGACATAATCTAGAACTGCTATTGTCATAAAATCTAATATCTAACCAACCCAAATGATTTTCTCATATTAAATTGATCACTTAATGTGGGAGAATAAACGGAAACAAGTGTTAAGATATAGATATGTGCTTATAGATCTATCTCAACACATGGCCAATGGTAAAGGGGCCCAAAAGGGAGATGGTCTATCAAAGAGCAAGGCTAACCAATGGAGCATAAGACCTTAGGGTTAGCTTCATTGAAGACCTCCAATAAATGTGTGTAAAAGTCCTTTGACCTTAGGTAATCTAGGGCTGAGCTTGAGGTGGGAACCCGGCCCAAGCTCGAGGTGCTTGTCCTGCTTGAGGTGCTTGTCGTGCTTGAGGTGTTTGTCATGCTTGAGGTGCTTGATTAAGATGCTTGAGGTTCTTGACTGGCTCCATGCTTGAGGTGCTTGACTTGCTGCATGATTAAGGTACTTGAGGTGCCTTGAGAAGCTTGCCTGAGATGCTTGTGGGAACACCCCCTACTCCAAGTTCTTTGTCATGCTTGGTGAGTAAGGTGCTTGATCACCTAAAGTCAAAAGCATTCCTACAAGAGGGGGGGCGAGCCCTTTTCCTAGGGGCTAGAGAGAGAACACCCACTCACACACACAAGGGAAGCCCCAACTTGAAGAGGCAGCAAGGACACATGTCAGGCCCCTACCCATGTTACCTTCATGTGTTTCTTGAAGCCTATTGGCTAAGCTTCAAAGGGGTCCAATGATAAATTACATGAATTATCTAATTGTTTTAGCATTTATCTAGCCCTCTCTCTCAAAAAGGAAAGGGGGACACTTGTCTCAAGGCTACCCCTACTGCTTGTAATGCCTCCTACTCATGATTGGCTAGGCCTGGGAGGGTCCAATGAGCTTCAAGCATGAGCTACAAGGGGGGGTCGACCCAAGCTAGCTAGGGGCTTGCTTGAGGGGTATACTCACCCACACACACTCACAATCACTCTCATTGTGTGCTATGCAAAGTGCAAGATCTCCCTCTCCAAGCAAGTAGAGGTTGAGAGCCTACACCAACACTCTTGGCTATGGAGTGCAAATCCAACCAAGAGCCATGCTTCAATGCTTGAGCTTGTCATCTCCTTCTTCTTCATTACTATGCTATTATGTATGCTAGCAACAAGAGTATGATAAGTGAGGAACTAGTTCTTTCTCCTATGAAATGTTTCTTCTTCCTCTTCCCTACCCTCATTCCCTGCTAGCTCTCTCCACCTTCGAAGGTGTTTGAGGTCTTGGGACAATTAAAGCTTTCTTCAAGTTCATGTTATGCTATGATTGTGATGCATGAAGCTTTCCATCTTCATTGCATCACCTAGGTCACAAGGAACACAAAGAATGTATTGTAACAAGTCTCTCTTAATGGGAGAAATCATAATACAAATGCCTATTGGAGGGGGGACCGGCTCCACATAAATCCGGTCCTCAATTGTTGTCATGTTCTCTAAATTCTCTCTCTTGCAAAAGTATTGTTCATGCCAAGTTAACTAATTGCTATGATTATGTTGCTATCTTCAATTATGTCTATCCGCTATGCTCACAAAGTTATTTCTCAAAAGTATTCTCATTAATTTCCGCTATTCTCAAGTTGAATAGGCTAATTCCATTACATTGGTATCAGAGCATTTGGTTTCTCGTTTCTTGCTTAAGAAGAGAGGTCCTTAAGTAGCCTATAAATGGTTGATGTTGTTAATTATAATAGGGTAAGTGGAACTGGGATCTAATATCGGGTTTGTTAAGCCCACTATGTGGGGGATGGTGCACACCTCGGGAGCTTTGGACTTAATAATGGAGTCTTTTTAGAATTGCCTACGGCTTTACCATTATTGAGCCATAAGAAGTCCGAAAGGAGCTAGCCCTTGGCAACTTTGCTATGTTAGAACTACTCCTCTACTCTTTATAATTAACCACTTTGAGCCGTGGGTGTAGATACTTAAGAGCCAATTTCAAAGGCTAAGAGGAGTGGCAACTAAGGTTTTGAATTGCCAAAGCATACACTAAGTACATACATAAAATTTTGTTAACATGGCTGACAATAATCAAGAGAGTAGAATGAACATTGATAGCTTTGATTTTGCACATGAAGGTGCTAATGATGATGCTCCCATGTTTGTGAATTATCTTGTGACTAGGTTGCAACAAGCTATGGGCAACCCTACCTTGCAAGCCGAAGTTACTCAACAACTTCGTGCCTATGGAATTTCCCTTCCTCTCCAAGAGGAGAGAGAGCTTTGGAGGCCTCTTGAAGAGACCCCCAAAAGAAGACTCTCTCCCATTCGAGAGGAGGAATCCAAAGAGAAAGAAAGCAATGAAAGTCTAGGTTCTTTTGAAGATGTGGCTCCACGAAGAAGGCGGTCTAGATGATCGCCTACTCCTCCCAAGAGGAAAAGAGCAACCCATAGTCCTTCTCCTCATCACTCTGAAAGGCAAGAGAGGAAACAAAGGAAGAAATGGGCTAGGAAGAGGTCACCCTCTTCTCCTTCTTCTTCACCCTCCTCCTCTTTCGATGAAAGTTATGGCTATTCTCCTAGAGAATACAAGAGGGGAGGACATCGCAAATCATTTCCTGCATGGCGAAGGTCACAAAAGCTAAAGAAGTTCAAGGAGGGAGGAAAGAGTATCTCTTTTCTCACCTACGATGGCACCTTTGGTGCTTTCGACAAAGTCTTGGCCTTCATCTAGCAATTTGACGCGGCCTTTGGGGACGAGGGCTTCACAGAGTCCTCCAAGCTACGTCATGTAGCTATGCACTTCCAAAAATCAGCTCGTCAATGGTGGTCTAGCCTTCGTGGCAATGGAGAAGCCCCAAAGACATGGAAAACTCTACGAGCTTCCATCATGAAGCAATTTCTGCCAAGCGATACTAAAGATAAAGTTCTTACCAAATGGCGTGGCTTGAAGCTTCTCTCTCATGAGTCTATCAACAAGTATGTAGACAAGTTTTGGGATTTACATTTCAAAGCTACTGTCTTTCAAAAGATAGACTTTGCCGAGCAAAGACAGCAATTCTGTGCAGGATTACCTGAAGAGATGGCCGAATACATCAACTCTCAACGGCCCGGTACTATTACTGAAGTAATCCACCACACCATGGTTGCTTCACGCATCAATTTCCATCAAGGGGCTAGATGTAATGTCAAGCCCATGGAAAACAAAGATAAAAATGATGCAAAGGGGAAATCCAATGCTCAAAATAATTCCCAAGGCACTTCCAACAACAACAACAACAATTGGTCCAAGGAGAAGGGAGTTTACAAAGGTAAAAACAAACTCTCTCCTGAAGAGCTTGAAGCTTTTCACAAGGACCATAAGTGTTTCAAGTGTGGAGAGCAAGGACATGGCTATCGTTCTTGCCCCAAGAAGAATACTCGCAATGAGACTCCTAGAGATTCCACCATCGAAGCTCCAAAAGAGGATGCTCATTGCAAAGGATTATCACTCTCCTATGCTTGGGGAAAGGTAAGAGAGCATGATGCCTTCATCTTGTTTGACCCTGGCTCTACTCTTAACTTCATATCAATAGAGTTGGCCACCAAGTTGGGCATTCAAGATTTTGAGATGGGAGATATAGTAGTCGCTGATGCAGCTTTCAAGGGACAACAAGCCTCCGTTACTCCCTTGATTGGGAAGTTGAGGCTTCATGTCCAAAGCTATGTCGACAAAGAAGACTTCTTCATCTCTCCTCTCCAACATTAGGATGTTATCCTAGGGGCACCATGGTTTGATCGCATGGCTGCCAACATGAAGTTCCCTGAAAGGAGAATTTACTTCACTTACAGGGGAAAGAACATGTATATAGATGCTAGTGAGCGTGGTCGCACTATTCCACTTGTAAATCCTCTTTCTTTTGAGAAGTCAATGAAGAGCTCAGTTTCTGCGTACATGATTTTTGTCAAAGAGTCTCCAAAAGATACTAATGTTTCATGAAATGTAAATGATAGGAATCAAGAAGAGTTAGACTTGTCTAATTTTCTAAAAGGATTCCAAGATGTGTTCATCGATGATATCCCTATGGACTTACCTCCAAAACGAGGGGATGATGACCATCGTATTGAGCTGCTTCCTGGAAGCTCACCACCTAACAAGCCTCCTTATCGAGTCTCACAAGCTCAACAAGAGGAGATCATGAGGCAAGTACAAGAGCTGGTAGACAAAGCGATGGTGAGGCCTAGTTACTCTCCCTTTTGTTCTCCAGTCCTTTTAGTGCAAAAGAAAGATGGTACATACCGTATGTGTGTGGACTATCGAGCACTAAACCATATCACTATCAAAAACAGATTTCCCGTACCTCGGGTAGAAGATCTGTTTGATAAGCTACAAGGCTCTACCTACTTCAGTAGGATTGACCTTAAGAGTGGCTATCATCAAATAAGGATAGTGGATGCAGATATCTTAAAGAGCGCGTTTCGCACAACGTTTGGTCTTTATGAATATCTAGTCATGCCTTTTGGCTTGACTAATGCACCAACTACGTTCAATCATTTGATGGAGAAAATTTTTAGACCATATCAAAAATTCACTGGAGTGTTCTTTGATGATATCATCATCTACTCCAAGTCTTTGGAGGAACATAAGCAGCATCTCCAAGTGATTTTTCAAGCATTGAGGGAGAACAAGCTTTATCTCAACCAAAAGAAAAGCGAATTCTTCCTTCAAGAGATTCAATACTTAGGTCATATTATCTCTAAAGATGGTATCCAAATGGATCCATCAAAGTTAGAGGTAATAAAAGCATGGCCTAACCCAAGAAATCTACATGAGCTAAGAAGCTTTATTGGTATGTGTGCATACTATAGACGCTTCATAGCAAAATTCTCTCAAGTAGCAGGACCACTACACGACTTAACTAAGAAGAACGTTAAGTTTGTATGGACTGCTAAGGAGCAAAATGCTTTTGAAAAACTCAAAGAGAAGCTTACTTCCCAACCAGTCCTCGTGCTTCCGGATCTCTCAAAGCCATTTGAGGTCCAATGTGATGCTTGTGGTGATTGCCTTGGAGCGGTTTTGCTTCAAGAAGGGCATGCCATAGCATATGAGAGCCGAAGGCTCAATGGTGATGAACGAGTCTTGGGCATTTATGAGAAAGAGCTTTTAGCTGTTCTACATGCCCTAAACACATGGAAGCACTACCTATTGGGGACTCCATTTATCCTACGAACCGACCACCAAAGTCTCAAGTATTTCATGACGCAAACCAAGCTTTCCGACAAACGAATGAGGTGGGCAAATTTTCTTTCGCAATTTAATTTCCATATTGCTCACATAGCTGGTAAGCACAATCAAGTTGCCGATGCACTTTCACGACGACCAAAAGTTAATGCGGTGTCTATAGCTACTCACAATGATCTATCCTCTATGATAGATGAGTATGCTACTGACCCTGACTTTAGAGACATAATGTCAGCCCTTGCTTTGGGGAAGAAAGAGGAACCATTCACCTTGCAGGATGGTTATCTTCTCCACGGCAATAGGCTATGTGTTACTCATTCCCTTCGTGAGAAGGTTATGTATGAATCCCATGCTCCTCCATATGTAGGGCATAGAGGTATTCAACCTACTCTCTGAGGAGTAGAGACGTATTTCTATTGGCCTACCATGAAAGTGGACATACAAGAGTATGTTTCAAAATGTGTAGTATGCCAAAAGACCAAGTATGATAGAGGGAAGCAACTTGTATAACTCCAGCCATTGCCTATTCCAAATTCACCATGGGAGAGTATATCCATGGATTTCATCTTTGGATTGCCCAAGTCTATCCATGGGAATGCAGGAATATTGACAATAGTCGACAGGTTTAGCAAGCAAGCACATTTCATTCCTGTCAAAAAGACTATTAGGGCACACCAAATGGCAACTCTCTTCATATCTCAGATTCTCAAGCACCATGGATTACCCACATCCATCCTGTCAGATAGAGATCCTAGAATGACCAGTAATTTCTGGAAAGGTCTCTTTGAAAATCTAGGAACAAGATTGAATTTCTCTTCGGCCTATCACCCACAAACGGATGGCCAAAGTGAGATAGCCAATCTTACGATACTTGATCTACTCAAAACTTATGTTACCAAAGTAGATCAACGCTCACAATGGGAAAAGTATTTGCCGCTAGTAGAGTATGACTACAATAATACTGTACATACTTCTACGGGGAAAGAACCTTTCGAGATCATAGAGGGAAGACCTAAAAGTCCCTTGCTACTGAAAGTACATGGGAAGATCTTCGCCGCCCATGAGTATAGCCGTGACCTACAAGAATCTTTTCAAAAGATTAGGGAGGCTATAGCTATTTCTCAACAAAGGCAAAAAGCTGCTGCTGATAAGCACAGAAGAGCCTTAATGTTCAAAGAAAATGATTGGGTCTTACTCAAGTTTCCTAAGGCTCGATTAAGGAAAACGACGGGCAAAACTCCTACGGGCCATCAAAAGTATTATGCTAAACTAGCAAAAAGATACTATGGTCCTTTCCAAATCTTGAAGCCTATCAATGAGACGGCTTATCAACTCAAGTTGCCCAACCATTGGCTTATACACAATGCCTTTCATGTAAGCTTACTTAAGCCCTACAAAGGAGAGCCACCAATTGAACCAATTATTGAAGACCCTCCCGAAGTCGAAGACCAAGAAGAGGTGCTACAACCCGAAGCTGTCCTTCGGCATGAAGACAAGGTACTACGACATGGTAAGATAATCCGACGGTATCTTATTAAGTTCAAAAATTATCCTTTTGAAGATGCTAAATGGATGCAAGGAGTACAACTTAAGGATAGTATGAACCTTGTCAATGCTTACAATGCTACATTAGAGTAAGCAAATGTACAAATTTCTTTTAAATGACTCATGTTTTTGTCTTATATGACTAGTCCTCTTTTTAATTGTGCACAAATTTAACTAGTATGCATGCTTAGAATCATGTTTGTGATGACGACGTCTCTCAAACACCAAGTAGAATTTGTCACTCTACTTTGGGAGAATGAAATGGAATAAAGAGCAGACATGCTTGCGGCAGCTATGTCTCCCAAGCACCAAATGGATTAGTCATCCATCTTGGAAAGATGTCGTAGGGTAAAAAGGGATCCTTTACCCACTAAGTACGATTGACTAATGACTAAGACTTTATCTCTTCTACCTCATAGTCGAGGACGACTATGATTTCAAGAGAGAGGTAATGTCATAAAATCTAATATCTAACCAACCCAAATGATTTTCTCATATTAAATTGATCACTTAATGAGGGAGAATAAACGGGAACAAGTGTTAAGATATAGATATGTGCTTATAGATCTATCTCAACAAGGGGCCAATGGTAAAGGGGCCCAAAAGGGAGATGGTCTATCAAAGAGCAAGGCTAACCAATGGAGCATAAGACCTTAGGGTTAGCTTCATTGAAGACCTCCAATAAATGTGTGTAAAAGTCCATTGACCTTAGGTAAGCTAGGGCTGAGCTTGAGGTGGGAACCCGGCCCAAGCTCGAGGTGCTTGTCCTGCTTGAGGTGCTTGTCGTGCTTGAGGTGTTTGTCATGCTTGAGGTGCTTGATTAAGATGCTTGAGGTGCTTGACTAGCTCCAGGCTTGAGGTGCTTGACTAGCTCCAGGTTTGAGGTGCTTGACTTGCTGCATGATTAAGGTACTTGAGGTGCCTTGAGAAGCTTGCCTGAGATGCTTGTGGGAACACCCCCTAGTTCAAGTGCTTTGTCATGCTTGGTGAGTAAGGTGCTTGATCACCTAAAGTCAAAAGCATTCCTACAAGAGGGGGGGCGAGCCCTTTTCCTAGGGGCTAGAGAGAGAACACCCACTCACACACACAAGGGAAGCCCCAACTTGAAGAGGCAGCAAGGACACATGTCAGGCCCCTACCCATGTTACCTTCATGTGTTGCTTGAAGCCTATTGGCTAAGCTTCAAAGGGGTCCAATGATAAATTACATGAATTATCTAATTGTTTTAGCATTTATCTAGCCCTCTCTCTCAAAAAGGAAAGGGGGACACTTGTCTCAAGGCTACCCCTACTGCTTGTAATGCCTCCTGCTCATGATTGGCTAGGCCTGGGAGGGTCCAATGAGCTTCAAGCATGAGCTACAAG
Organism: Adiantum capillus-veneris; assembly: GCF_014529385.1. Lineage (NCBI taxonomy): Eukaryota > Viridiplantae > Streptophyta > Polypodiopsida > Polypodiales > Pteridaceae > Adiantum > Adiantum capillus-veneris. The sequence continues at coordinate 107,390,933 of NC_140931.1, read as the reverse complement.
GGGGGGTCGGCCCAAGCTAGCTAGGGGCTTGCTTGAGGGGTATACTCACCCACACACACTCACAATCACTCTCATTGTGTGCTATGCAAAGTGCAAGAGCTCCCTCTCCAAGCAAGTAGAGGTTGAGAGCCTACACCAACACTCTTGGCTATGGAGTGCAAATCCAACCAAGAGCCATGCTTCAATGCTTGAGCTTGTCATCTCCTTCTTCTTCATTACTATGCTATTATGTATGCTAGCAACAAGAGTATGATAAGTGAGGAACTAGTTCTTTCTCCTATGAAATGTTTCTTCTTCCTCTTCCCTACCCTCATTCCCTGGTAGCTCTCTCCACCTTCGAAGGTGTTTGAGGTCTTGGGACTGAGGCTTGGGACAATTAAAGCTTTATTCAAGTTCATGTTATGCTATGATTGTGATGCATGAAGTTTTCCATCTTCATTGCATCACCTAGGTCACAAGGAACACAAAGAATGTATTGTAACAAGTCTCTCTTAATGGGAGAAATCATAATACAAATGCCTATTGGAGGGGGGACCGGCTCCACATAAATCCGGTCCTCAATTGTTGTCATGTTCTCTAAATTCTCTCTCTTGCAAAAGTATTGTTCATGCCAAGTTAACTAATTGCTATGATTATGTTGCTATCTTCAATTATGTCTACCCACTATGCTCACAAAGTTATTTCTCGAAAGTATTCTCATTAATTTCCGCTATTCTCAAGTTGAATAGGCTAATTCCATTACAGCTATAGTAAATTAGTAGTATAGTTAATATGTTAATATTTGTATTATATTTAAGTATATGTTAAATATAATTTATGTTCAAACTTTCACTAATGAAGAATGTTCCCATTTAGCACTCCAGATCCGGGGTCTTAGGGCAATGCCACAATGGTGTGCATCTGACGAGGCAGCGCTTCCACGTGAGTTTTGGGGGTAGCGCTCTTTGATGGGGATGTGGAATATAGCGCTCTCGATGGCAAGGCTTGGGAGGCATATTTTGGGATATTTTTCGGGAAGGATCTTGGGGCAGCGCCCCGGGCAGGGTCCTGGGGCAGTGCCTCAGGCGGGGTCCAGGGCAGCGCCTCGGGCGGGATACTGCTTTTGTTTTTTTTAATCATATGATAAAACATGGACTTATAGCATACGTGGCATTCTAATAAACCCTATCAAGATTAGGCATAGAGAGAGCGCACGAGCAACGCAAACAGAGAAAGCAGGCGAGCAGCAAACACACAGAAAGCGCACACGGATTGCATACAGTTGGAGTATACACACGCGTAGAGGAGAAAAACGGGCATCGTACACAACGCACAGGTGGAGTTCAGAGGATTGACAATTCGCACACAAGATAAAGAAACCGCATTGTATGCAACGCTTTCCAGAAGGGCAGGATCGGGCATAGCTTCTTCTGAGGAGACATTGCACACCTCACGAATAGAGAAAAAACAGGTTTTTCTCTCTCTCTCACTCTCTATCTTTCTCCATATAGAGAAGATGGTTCTCTGTAACTCTTTCTTGCACACACACTCTCTCGTCAAAAGATAGAGATACATAGTTTAAAAGTATTCCCGCACACATACACATTCCCACACATCGTCTTCCTCTCTTCCACATATATAACCACAGTGAAATCTGTTATCTTATTGTCTCTCTCTTGAAAATACATGCACATATTCCCACACATCATCTTCCTCTCTTCCACATACATAACCACAGTGAAATATGTTATCTTGTTGTCTCTCTCTTGAAAATACATGCACATATATTCATACATCATCTTCCTCTCTTCCACATACATAAACACAGTGAAATCTGTTATCTTTCTCTCTCTCCTCTCTTTAGAAAATAGGTATTTCTCTCTCTCTCTCTGTCTCTATCTATCTATCTCTGTATCTTGCTATCTCTCTCTTGAAAATACATGCTCATGTATGTGTGCGTCTATGTTATCTATGTGTATGTATGTATATTTGTGTTATTTCATTGTAATACTTACATAATGCAGATACACAATTACACTTAATTACGATATGCACACATAGTATATATACATACATAAATATCACAAATAACTAACACATTGTAATACTAGTAAACTTGAATGGAAGACTTACTTGCGTGATCCGTTAAAGTCGATTCTTGTAGCGAGTTCTGGATGTATGCTGAGCTGATAATCCTCTAATCCATTTGTAGATATGATTGTAACTTTTGTTTCTCAACAAAAGTAGTGTTGATTAGTGATACACCTAATGGACATAAATGGTTGAAACTAGGACATGTAGACCAAAAATACGTGTATTTCTTTGGATGAATATATACACTTTTTGGTGACCCGTACCACAAGTGGTGGACCTTGAGACCAGTGGACTATAAGGACCTCCAAACAATACCTTGTACACTCAATCCTTCTTGGTATCTAGGTTGGACAAGTGGTGGACCTTGTTCAAATTCTCTAACCACTCTCTCTAACATGGTGACATAATTTAGGTTTGATAAATTCATATCTATGCAAACTAATATCAGTTTAGGCTTGTTAATTTGAATTTTTTTGAATTTATGTACAATATAATGATTTGAGGTTTGCATATTTGAATTTAGGTGGGATAATGATATCTTTTTGTGGTAAACTTGAATTTAAAATCAATTTTGCGTGGAATATTTTAAATTTAGGTGGTAAAATTTAAATTTTATAAAAAGTTTGAATTTTAAAATTTGGGCGGGATATTTTAAAATTTAAGCGGGATACTTAAAATTTGGGAGGGATATTTTAAATTTAGGCGATAAGATTTTGAATTTTAAATTTTGGCGGGAAGGTTTTGAATTTATAGCAAGATCTCCCTTACATAAGAGAGTATAGGTTGGACAAGTGGTGGACCTTAAAGCCAAAGCATCCATGCTACTGGACATGATAGGTAGGGAATCTAGTTGAATATTGTATGTATAATATATATGTAATAGATCTAGCTTGGACAAGTGGTGGACCTTGGAACAAAACCCCATGTAAAACATATCATGCACATTCCAAATGGTGAGAAAAAATAACATTTAAGATATAGCCTGATAGGTTCGACAAGTGGTGGACCTTAACACCCAAACCTTCTTAATATAATGACATAGAGTGTAAAGTGGTGAATCTTGAGACCAAACAACTCATGCTACTAAGGATAATAGGTTGGACACGTGGTGGACCTTGAATATAAACCCCCCATGTACGAAATATCATGGGTTTAAGGTATTTCAATGGAGCCTAGCATCTTGGAGACATGGTGCAGCTTGCTTCTCGTCATGTTTCAATGGAGCCTATCTTGGACAAATGGTGGAGCATCCTTCTCTTCATGTTTCAGTGGAGCCTAGCTTGGACAAGTGGTGGACCTTTGCTTCTCTCTATGTTTCAATAGAGTTAGCTTGGACAAGTGGTGGACCTTGGAACCAAACCCCCATGTAAAACCTATCATGGTCACTCCAAGTGGTTAGAAAGAATAACCTTTAAGATATAGCCTTATAGGTTGGACAAGTGGTGGACCTTAACACCCAGATATTCTTAATATAATAACATAGACTAGAAAAGTGGTGAATCTTGAGACCAAACCACTCATTCTACTAGCGATAATAGGTTGGACAAGTGGTGGACCTTGCATGTAAACCATCCATTTACGAAATATCATGGGTTTAAGGTATTTCAATGGAGCCTAGCATCTTGGAGACATGGTGCAGCTTGCTTCTCTTCATGTTTCAATAGAGTTAGATTCGACAAATGGTGGAGCATCCTTCTCTACATGTTTCAATGGAGCCTAGTTTGGAGAACTGGTGGACCTTTGCTTCTCTCTATCTTTTAATAGAGTTAACTTGGACAAGTGGTGGACCTTGGAACCAAACCCCCATGTAAAACCTATCATGGTCACTTGAAGTGGTCAGAAAGAATAACCTTTAAGATATAGTCTTATAGGTTGGACAAGTGGTGGACCTTAACACCCAGATATTCTTAATATAATGACATAGAGTGGAAAAGTGGTGAATCTTGAGAGCAAGCCACTCATGCTACTAGCGATAATAGGTTGGACAAGTGGTCGACCTTGACTGTAGACTCCCCATGTACAAAATAACGTGGGTTTAAGGTATTTCGATGGGAGCTAGCATCTTGGAGACATGGTGCAACTTGCTTCTCTTGATGTTTCGATGAAGCCTATCTTTGACCAATGGGGGATCATCCTTTTCTCCATGTTTCAATGGAGCCTAGCTTGGACAAGTGGTGAACCTTTGCTTCTCTGTATGTTTCCATAGAGTTAGCTTGGACAAGTAGTGGACCTTGGAACCAAACCCCCATGTAAAACATACCATGGTCATTCCAAGTGGTGAGAAATAATACCCTTTAAGATCTAGCCTTATAGGTTGGACAAGTGGTTGACCTTAAAACCTAGATCTTCTTAATATAACGACATAGAGTGGAAAAGTGGTGAATCTTGAGACCAAACCACTCATGCTGCTAAGGATAATAGGTTGGACAAGTGGTGGACCTTGAATGTAAACCCCCCATGTACGAAATATCATGGGTTTAAGGTATTTCAATGGAGCCTAGCATCTTGGAGACATGGTGCAGCTTGGTTCTCTTCATGTTTCAATGGAGCCTATCTTGGACAAATGGTGGAGCATCCTTCTCTCCATGTTTCAATGGAACCTACTTGGACAAGTGGTGGAACTTTGCTTCTCTCTAAGTTTTAATAGAGTTAGCATGGACAAGTGGTGGACCTTGGAACCAACCCCCCATGTAAAACATATCATGGTCATTCCAAGTGGTGAGAAATAATACCCTTTAAGATCTAGCCTGATAGGTTGGACAAGTGGTCGACCTTAAAACCTAGATCTTCTTAATATAACGACATAGAGTGGAAAAGTGGTGAATCTTGAGACCAAAACACTCATGATACTAAGGATAATAGGTTTGACAAGTGGTGGACCTTGAATGTAAACCCCCCATGTACGAAATACCATGGGTTTAAGGTATTTCAATGGAGCCTAGCATCTTGCAGACATGGTGAAGCTTGCTTCTCTTCATGTTTCAATGGAGCCTATCTTGGACAAATGGTGGAGCATCCTTCTCTCCATGTTTCAATGGAACCTAGCTTGGACAAGTGGTGGACCTTGGAACCAAACCCCCATGTAAAACCTATAATGGACATTTGAAGTGGTGAGAAGGAATACCCTTTAAGATATACCAATATAGGTTGGACAAGCGGTCGACCTTAACACCCAGATCTTCTTAATATAATGACATAGAGTGGAAAAGTGGTGAATCTTGAGACCAAACCACTCATGCTACTAGGGATAATAGCTTGGACAAGTGGTGGAACTTGACTGTAGACTCCCCATGTACAAAATAACATGGGTTTAAGATATTTTGATGGGAGCTAGCATCTTGGAGACATGGTGCAACTTGCTTCTCTTCATGTTTCGATGAAGCCTATCTTCTACCAATGGGGGATCATCCTTCTCTCCATGTTTCAAAGGAGCCTAGCTTGGACAAGTGGTGAACCTTTGCTTCTCTCTATGTTTCCATAGAGTTAGCTTGGACAAGTGGTGGACCTTGGAACCAAACCCCCATGTAAAACATATCATGGTCATTCCAAGTGGTGAGAAATAATACCCTTTAAAATCTAGCCTTATAGGTTGGACAAGTGGTCGACCTTAAAACCTAGATCTTCTTAATATAACGACATAGAGTGGAAAAGTGGTGAATCTGGAGACAAAACCACTCATGCTATTAAGGATAATAGGTTGGACAAGTGGTGGAACTTGAATGTAAACCCCCCATGTACGAAATACCATGGGTTTAAGGTATTTCAATGGAGTCTAGCATCTTGGAGACATGGTGCAACTTGCTTCTCCTCATATTTCAATGGAGCCTATCTTGGACAAATGGTGGAGCATCCTTCTCTCCATGTTTCAATGGAACCTAGCTTGGACAAGTGGTGGACCTTGGAACCCAACCCCCATGTAAAACCTATCATGGTCACTTCAAGTGGCAAGAAAGAATACCCTTTAAGATATAGCCTTATAGGTTGGACAAGTGGTGGACCTTAACACCCAGATCTTCTTAATATCATGACATAGAGTGTAAAAGTGGTGAATCTTGAGACCAACCCACTCATGCTACTACCAATAATAGGTTGGACAAGTGGTGGACCTTGAATGTAAACCCCCCATATACAAAATATCATAGGTTTAAGATATTTCAATGGAGCCTAGCATTTTGGAGACATGGTGCAGCTTATTTCTCTTCATGTTTCAATCCAACCTGGCTTGGACAAGTAGTGGACCTTGAATGTAAACCCCCCATGTACAAAATATCATGGGTTTAAGATATTTCAATGGAGCCTAGAATTTTGGATACATGGTGCAACTTGTTTCTCTTCATGTTTCAATCGAACCTGGCTTGGACAAATGGTGGAGCATCCTTCTCTCCATGTTTCAATGGAGCCTAGCTTGGACAAGTGGTGGACCTTTGCTTCTCTCTATGTTTCAATAGAGTTAGCTTAGACAAGTGGTGGACCTTGGAACTAGACCCCTATGTAAAACCTATCATGTGCATTCCAAGTGGTGGTAAATAATACCATTTAAGATATAGCCTTATAGGTTGGACAAGTGGTGGACCTTAACACCCAGATCTTCTTAATATAATGAAATAGAGTGGAAATGTGGTGAATCTTGAGACCAAACCACTCATGCTACTAGGGATAATAGGTTGGACAAGTGGTGGACCTTGAATTTAAACCCCACATATACAAAATATCGTGGGTTTAAGGTATTTCAATGGAGCCTAGCATCTGGGAGACATGGTGCAGTTTGCTTCTCTTTATGTTTCAATGGAGCCTATTTTGGACAAATGGTGGAGCATCCTTCTCTCCATGTTTCAATGGACCCTAGATTGGACAAGTGGTGGACCTTTGCTTCTCTCTATGTTTCAATAGAGTTAGCCTATATTAGACAATTAGTAGACCTGGAATTTCTCCATGTTGTCTAGAGTTGAGCTTGGACATGTGGTGGACCTTACTTCTCCCTTCCCTTAGTTTACTAGCTTAAAAGATCACTATGTATACTTTCTTAGATCTAGCTTGAGCAAGTGGTGGACCTTGTATTCACACAAAATTAATCCATTACAAAAAAGTATATGTAAACACTAGGTTGGTAACCTAACAGGACATAAAAGTGTCCTTTCAGGGTTTTGAAAAAAACCTCCAAAACCATAGTAGATCCACACATTTTGTAAAATCCTTTCATGAGTTTATAGTTCAAGGCCTACTTCACATGGAAAAAAAATGAAACTTGTAAAATTTCTCCTCTTTTGGTCACACCAAGCCTCCAAAGTTGATGGACCAGTACGTTTTCATCAAAACAGTCATTTCTTACGCTTTGTTACATAAAAATAAGATTAGGGATTTTTGTAGGACTTGACATAAATTCCCTAGTTAACTTCAACGGGTTGGTGATCAGAATATATGATTGCTTCTCACTCACTATTTTTTGTTTTGCCAAAAGAAATAGGTACAAAAAAGTTGAATTTTTACCAATCTACAAACCTATCATCAAAGTTTCTATAGCCACGCTCAATACAAATAATATATGCATGTTTTCTTAGTTCCCTATTGTCCTTTAGGTTCATAAGGAGCCATGGAGCATGTCAAAAGAATAATACATCTCTTACCAAGGGGAATCTTGGGGACAAAGATGAAGTGCTAAATACAGCAAACATGAAAAACCTGGGTTCAACATTATGAGTTGTAGAATCCCATAGAAACTATTCAATATCTAGCCAAATTTGATCCTTATGACTAGATATGGTTACTACCTACAAAATGCATATAGTTGTCACAAGAAACTAACAATGTTGAAAAAGCTATACTTGATATACTAGAATGTTCCGTTTTCTTCTATAATTGAAAAAATCAACCATCGTTGTCTACTATGAAAAATAGGGTATTAGGTGCCCCAAAACTCAAGGAATATTAGCTTTATGTTACAATATGCGACATACAAAATCAAAACTGCATTTGGATATCATGAAAGCCACCAAAAAAATCATAGAAGAGCTAAAATTGGCTAAAAAACAGGATTTGACAATTTTTGTAATTTGGTCATAACTTACAACTTTAACATCTATTTCTCCCTAGAAGCATCAGGACATGTTTAGGACTACTAAAGATAGTTCTCTAGCATTATAGACCTCACAAACATAAATTCTAGAGTGGTATAGTTGCAAAAAGTTGAAAAAAGCCAAAAACAGGACCTGTTTTTTCACACAATTTAGGTTGTGAAATGTTGTGCAAGGACAAGGTTAAAGATGGAATTGATATTCCAAAAAAATGTCGAGTTTTTTTCAACTCCTGAGACAACTTTCTAGAAAGATAGCACCTCAAAATCCATTTTGAAACTCTTGACATAATTCAAGGAAAATGGTCACTTAACAGGACATAAAAGTGTCCCAGGACATAAAAGTGTCCCATTACCAACCTAGTGTTAAAATAACATTTGGTTTTTTTTTTGTTTCAGGGAAGATGGCTCCAAAAAAAAAGGTTGCAAGGGTTGCTGTCTCAGTTGACTATACTTGCAATGATCTTAGGAAATGGTATTTGGACATATATGGTATAGAGGGTGCACAATTTTATAAGGTGCATCTATTTATTGCCAAAAAGGAGAATGGCAGCTTGTTTGAAGATGTTGGACAAGTTGTTGAAGCATCTTTCTCTATAGTTGATAGTCACCCAAAGGTGGAATGCATTGACATTCTAGTTCCAATGAATCTAGAATTTCAACTATCTCCACGAGCATATGCATTGGAGCGCATGTCTAGAAACAAAGAAGAGACAATGTTTTCTCGAGGATGGAAGTTTGCAGAATCAAATCCAAATATCACAGCAGATCGACTTCAAAGCTCCATCATTTCCACACTACAAGGAAAAAAGGTGAAAGCTTCACGACCACCATCCACAAAGAAGCAAGCAAAAGTGCAGAAAGTAGCAGCTAAGCGAACTAGTTCCATTTTGGATGTAGACAAGGCATCTTTGGCATCCTCATCAACAGAGGGTTCAATGTCAAAGATGAGAATTGTGGATCCAGATGTTTTAGAAGCTGAGGCCATGAAAGGACAAGAAAAAGATACAGGTGGAATGAATAAGTACATAAACTATTTTCCTTTCCAATATAGGGAATTTGATATCCCTATTCAAAATTGTTGGCTTGCTCCTGATCACTATAATGCACGTATTATGGATAAAAAACACGCTGAAAGTGTGTTATTTGGATTTTCACGGAGTACGACTAAGCCTGCACCATGTGCATATTTGATGCCTGTTCGAAATACAAAGTCAAAGAAGGGGACTCCTTTGGTAGTAGAAGAGGTAGAAGAGCAAAAAAATAAAGATTATCATTATTGGATTCTTGATGGGAAGCATTCAATCTATGCTGCAAAAGTTTTGCTTCACAATGAACAAAACAACAAAGAGATATTTGAAATACTGATTAGCGTGTATAAATGTAGAAAGGCTCACATTGTTGTGAATGCTCCTCCATTTGTTGTAACTGCTATATCTGCCATTGCAAATGAGGAGGCTCAGGCATTGTATGTCAAGCAACCTTACAGCCAAATATTGAGACATTTACGGAGTCAATGGATCTTCTCAGGACGACCACCAAAGGCAGCAAGTGGAATTTCAGAGGGACATGCATCTCGTGCGGGATGGGATGTAAGTTATTTTCTTTGTCTTTATGATAGTGTTTAATTAACAAATCTTGCTCAATAGTTTAATTATTTCTCTATTTCTTTTTAGGCTTTTCTTCGATTGGCAAGAATGAGTGCAGCAACAAGTTGGATTGCTAAACAGGCACACATGGTCACGTACTCTGATTTAATTTATGATTTCTGGATAGAAATCATTGAAAGGATAGAAGAGGAGAATAAGAAACCCCCAACAACTGTATTTAGATACCTTTGTTGCCTTGAGGAATCATAGGTAAAGACTATTCAAGAAGAGATTCGAGATGAGAAGATTTTACTGTCAAAGAGTGCAAAGGATGGTGATGCAACTGACATGTATGATCGAATCAAGCAGTCGAAGCAACACAAAATTGATTCAAGATGCACTTCTTGAAGGCTTCAACAATTTGAATGAGTCTTCACAATGTAAATACTAGGAGGAGGTGGTCAAAATGTATAACATCAATGATTTTGTTTATAAAACACTTTTAATCCTATGCGAGGAATGGATCAGATCTAGTTTGACGTGTGGAACAAAGAAAATGGCTTTTCCAGATGGAGCAATAAAATACATGCAATGGGAAATTCACCTTCAAAAGGAGAAAATTAAGCCTAGATATTTGCCATGGTCAATCTAAGTGGTGAGCCTACAAATGGAAGGCAATCTCTACTTGATGTGCCACTTCAAAAATAAAGTGCCTATTGGCTTATGTGTTTTTAGATATGACAAAAATGTTGGAGGCAATTTGAAGTGGAGTGAGGAGACATTTAACAATGCTTTGGATGGGATCTTGGCTATTGCTAGAGGGTCAACAGATCCTGGATTTGTCTTTCTTGCATTTGTGGATTTCACTAACTTCACAAAATTCAATGTGCCTTTCACGCCATGGGAGATAATCTGAGCTACCCATTGTTGTGGTGCATTGCATCACTTTCCATCAGCTCCTTGCAAAGGAGCAATTCAAACAGTTATTGCCTTATTGGGACAAGGCAATGCATTGAAGACCTGATAAGAAGATGAGAAGAACATCCCATGCCAAATGATTGTTCTCTTCTTCAAGTAGCAGATAACGATATGCCAGATTTGCAATATTTGGAGGCCAAAAAAAAGAGCTTTGGTCAAGCACTACATTCGTACATAATGTTTTGAAGACTACAAGCTTGTTGATGTTTTTGGTGATGGCTCCTTGGTTGCACAAGAAGGAATACAACAAAAAAAAGAAGTTATATGCTTAGTTGATAGTGTGGAGGAGGGCTAAAAACGTGGACCAATGCTGCTAGACTTTGTTAAGTCTCATGAAGATATAGAAAAATGGGCTCGACTTCAACAATCCACTTCGCAATCAGACGACACTATGCCTATTACAGAGGAGTGCTCTCCACAAAGAGAAGAAGAAGAACAACAAAAACATCCTCTGTCAATGGAGGACTTTTTGGAAATGGAGACACGTATGATTTGAGTTTCTTGTGCATGTTAGTGTTTCTTGTTACTGATTTGATACTCTTAATGTTAGATTTTTCTTTATATAGTATTAATTGAGTTTGTATTTTTTATCTCAAGCATTCAAGGTTTGAATGTAAATAGTAAATTACTTGAGTTTTTGAATGGTGGATCTTTAAACTAAAACTATAACATTTAATACTCACAAAGACTTAATTACTAAAGAGCTTGAACTCAATAAGTTTTGGACCTTTTATCAATACCCCCTTGATATGATACATTAGATCCTATCATGGTTAAATGGTGATGCTTCATAAATTGAACCTAGCTTAGACAGGTGCTGGAGCCTAAATTTAAACTAACCTTGCTAGAAAGGAACTTATGTTTGGACTTTGAGAACTAGCATAAGTAATCAATTAGAGCATAGATTAGACATGTTGTGGTGGCCTTAGAGACCAAAATCTTAATGAGCTTGGAAAGGTATTTAAGTACTACAATTTACTTAGTTTTAGTACTCACTAAAGTCATAGCTTGACAAAAGGTGGACCTTACATGGATCATAATTTCAAGAGGTCTGGTAGAGCTTCAAGCTAAGATCATATAGCT